>NC_087548.1:44994593-45311839 GCF_963921805.1 Phalacrocorax carbo
AATCTGTCAACCTTGAGGATTAGCCATAAGAGATGTCCCTACTCAAGGGGAGATCCTGGTGTGCAGCCTGCTGCCATACAGGAGAGCTCAACAGGCCCTGGGCTGTCTGCTATTTAATAAGACGACTGACTTACAGTCTTACTTGCATACCGGCAAGAAGTCTGGGTCCCTGCTCCAGACAGCCCTTGGCTGTTGTGTTGCCATCCATCTTCAAAGTCCAGCCTGAACTGGATGCAGCTGTCACAACCCTCACTGATGGTTATTACCTACGCAGGGGCAGTGTGAGGAACACACTGCCACTACTGTTCATGTAATGATCAGAACATGAATTCAGCAAGGAGCACTCTTGCTTAAGTGGTAAGGGAGGATGAGCATCTGATGTCCATGTGTTACCTGGATGTATGGCACAGAAAGGGCTCTCGTTAATCATAGCAGAATATTGGATACCCTTCATGAAAAGCTATGCTTTCGTGTGAGCATAGAAATATGGAGTAACATATTTATGCCTGATATTAACTTAAAATGATGATCATGTTCTTTCCCAGGTTAAAATAGAAACTGTGATTCTGTTAATTGTTTTTAATACTGGATAAAATATTTTACATTTGTATGTAAAACTGCAAAAGCTTTCCAAAACCTTTTAAGTGCATAACAGTTCTGTTTCTGTAGTATCATTTTAATTCTCAAAGCATAAATATAACTTGTGAAGAGTTGGAAGTGCAAAAGTGGGCTTTGCTACTTAATGCTAGTGCTCTTATAGACAAGAAAACATGGTCTGCAACATGCAAAATACAGCCATAAGACATTAACATGGAGATTACAAAGGCAAGAGAGACCTTTCCAGTCTGTACAAATTCCTTTTCACACAGTTGTTATATCTCATACAGGCAGGTAAGTAGAACCCAAGGCCTCTCTCATCTCTAAGTTTTGACTTGAGCATATGCAGCCTCACTTTAGATATCAATGAGGTCCATCCACAATTAAATACTTAAACAATAGTCTTAACTTCCTAAGGTACAGGTCATTCATATTTCCCTTTTAATGCCGGTGGAAGATACTCAGATATCGTTCTTAAATGTGAGTCCAAATGTGTGGGAGGTTCAGCAGCCCAGTGGTACCCAGGATAGATATGATCCAGGTAGGCTGAGTGCTGAAGGGCGTCTATCCCTCCCCTTGAGCAACACTTTGTTTAGACAGACTTCTTCATTTTGGAAAAGTACAGACACCACATTGAAATGGTGCTTCACTTGCTGTAAAGATACTTCAGGTGGGCCTGTTTCAAATAACCATTTTGATGTATGTAGAAAAATCATTTTGTTCTTCCACTGTGCTGTCTCTATCAGGATTAAAGAGGCCAGTGGGTGGCAGATCAGCACATCACAGAGCAGGAATCAAGCAGCACTGACAAAAAACAGGAAAGCTCAGGCTGAAAGTCCCACATGAAACATGATTCTTAAATGCATCTGTGTGTTCTGGATTCAGAGAAAATGGTACTTTGAACTGAGCTTCCAGTTCATTCCATCTTTATTCTGAACTGGCTGCCTTATTCTTAAGTACATTAAAAATTTTTAAACATAACTCGTGATTTTAAAAATATTTCTTCCTTCCACGTCTTACCTGCTCAATGAGACAGAAAGATGGGCATAATAGTGGTTTCCTCAGAATCTAAGGCAGAAAAATACTGTGAGATACTCTTAAGGCTATATCTTCTGAGGAGTAGTTGTATCCGGCGTAGTGTAAAGCCCTCTCATTGGGAGGCTGTGTAACCATTCTTGGTTTTGTGTGCTGAGCAGAGCAGATTGAAGGTTTTCACAGATGTTTTCTGTCACTGGAGCATTAGATATTAAATTAAGCACTGATCTCCCTGAAATAAATTCAGGTTTTGTGTTAAACACTGGAAATACTAGTTTTTAGACACTGTCATCTATATACCTGGAGAAGGAATATTTTTACTGGAAATCCACATTTTTCATTGTTACAAAAAAATCCTGCTCTATCTTTGAACCTTAAAATAGAAGAGGTTCTTTCATATCTTTACCACTAGCAGCTGACTTTTTGCACCTCCCAATTTCTATCAAAAATACTAGCTTGAATCATAGTCTCTGTCTTTTTCTTTCCTTCTCTTACTTAAAGACTTTTAAATTGTTCTCCCTACTCTTCATTATCCCAAAATATGTGGCACCTGGCAGGGTGCTTAAGTAGCAAAGAGGAAGAAGTTTAGCAGAAAGACTGAGCTGGATGTATGTAACAGTTTACAGTGCATTTTAAGGGAGTGAGAAAAAGCATCTTGTACTTCCACAAGAAAAAAAAAATAAACCAAACACAAAACAACATTTAACTGAGAAGTCTATTATGTTTTGAAGGGAAATCAGTATTTAGGGAGGGTACAGAGCTATGTTTCTGCAAGGTGGACCTCTGACATTATCCTGTACTCTTCAAAGATGCCTTCACCAGATGTTTCTGTGCAAAAATGCCCATGAAGGTCAGTATCTTTACCTTACATTAGCCCTGTAGATAATTGCAGTACACAGGCTGCAGCCCTGAAAGCAAGTCCGCCCAGGTGCAAGTGGAAATTGCTACAGAAATTCCATTTGTCAACATAAATCAGCAGCAGAAACATGTCTTAGTAAAACAATTTCAGAAATTCTAAGTGACTTTTACCCAAGGTTCATTTCTTGAGGTTGTTTCAGAAGGCATTAAACAAGGATACTGGTTTTTTCTCTTCCAGTGCTGGAACAGGTAAATTTCCAGTAATCCATGCATTGAGAAATCCACTTACAGAGATCATTAGAAGCAAAATACACAAGAGTTCTTGGAAAGCTGGTGTGCCATGAATGTATCTGTGCTATATATTTAGGTCAAACTGTGATAGGAACTTCTAGTTTCACTGAAGTTCTTGTAAAGAATCCAAAATTTGGAAACAGATCTTCCTGGTTTGATATAAACAAAAATTATATATTAGAAAGGAACAAGCAAAATATTAAGGAAAAAAAGATTATAAAAATTCTAGAGATAATATGAACAAATGTGTATATATCACATCATATATCCTATCATATTATAGCATGTTAATTATCTGAAAGCAGACTCTGGACCATATGACCTTGCTAGCTGCCTACAGTTAGAGATGCAGTGACTCACCTCAGTGATCACTCTGAGAGCAGAATCGCTATGGGAGATCCTCTATGGAGTAATACATATTAATGACAAATAAAGGGGACAGTTTAGAAAACACACTTTGATATTCTTGCCTGGGCAGAAGTCCCATTGTCACACAAATCAAATGCACTAAGGCATGACTGATTAGTTTCCAGGGGAAGGATGCAGTCTTCTAGATCTGCAGCAAAGTTTGTATTTTGAAACCAAGGATTTCCAAGTTTGTGTAGCTACAGCTGAAGACAGCTAACTAATCCAGTGACCTAGATCTTACTTGCCAGAATTGCTATGCTTTTCTCTTCAAAGTAGTAGCAATTAAGGAAGCAAGACTTTGACCTTTGGTATTAAAGTTTCCTCAAAGTCCTATGAGGAGGGGGGAACAATTTATTGGTTAAAAACCTACATGGTCTGATTTGCAGTTCAGCTAAACAGTTTCATGCCACCCACTTTCACACGGTAACAGCACAATTAGCATACCTTATAATGAAGCACATAAAGAAAGGCTATAACATGAAGCCCGAGAAAACAACAATACTATCTTAAAATATGCATTTATTGAGGAGCACAGGTCCATTGAAAAGACTGGCATAATAGAAACGTGCCCCTCCAGTAATCTGTTGACTTAAAAATTATTTGCATATCATCAGCCACCATTGCCAATGGCAAAGATATGTTGCCATGACATTTCAGTTGTCCTTTTTTATTCTCTTACCGCCTTTTGGCCATTTAAGGAGCCTTGAATATAAAATGAAACAAAAACAAGCTTTGGCCCATATAATAGCACACTGGACTTTGTAAATGTTGCACAGTTATTATTCGATTAACCCATATGTCAGACTTCAGAGGCAAGTAATTACTTTTATCATTTGCTATTTGCAAATGTGTAGAATCTGAATAGGACATTTTAATTCCTAGCTGAGGACTTTGGTCTCCAGTTTGCAGATTTGCAGTTGCTTATATAATTTGTCAAGGCTAGATATGCTCATACAAGAATTCTACACATTAAATATCAGAAACTTAAGAAATTTTGCATGTAAAGTGCCAAATGAGTGTGCAAGGCTGCCTATGGCTTGCATTAAGTCTAGGTCATGAAAGACAAGATATGAACCCCAGCATTCCTATAACATTCTTGTGTGTATTTCATTATCCTTTTGAGCTGACAGGCATTTTAACCCATATTTTGCAAACTGAAAAAAGAGCTCTGTCTCTCCAATAAATGGCAATTATTAGTGGTGTTTCTAAAAGGGGAAAAATATCAGCTATAAATAGTCTAAAATGCTGTTCACCTTCAACTGTAACCCTTATCGCCAGCACATACAGCTCTTCTTTTAACCTTCCCTGTGTTCTGTCATGCGAAGTGAATAGGATAAACAAAAGTGCCTTTATAGGGTGTTTCAGGAAATTTGCAGTAAGGTTCCCCAAGGCTGTTGGCTAGCCAGTCTGAAATATTCAAAACAAACCACACTGTGACACACAGAACAGATTCAATAGCTTTTGTCAGCTGTGGAACAGCCTGTGACTAAAGTCTGCTGCAGAGATCCTGTTGATGGACTGGCAGAAAGTTCTTCCTTAGATCTGGGCAGCAGGATTAAAAGAGGGATGACCCTGGGAGAGCAGTTTACCATTTTGGTAGCTGTTTCAAACCTGAGTTGGGTTTTACTTTGTCAAACCAAGCCTTGTTTACATCTATAGTAGTACACAAAATTGGCCAGGGACCATTCTCTAGCCTTGAGGACAGCAGGCATGGTTTGGCTTAAATCCTTACAGCTAAGCCATCTTATCCTCCAGAGCAGTTTATCTTCATCTGTATAGCCCCTTGGGAACAGTTAATGTCCTATGGTTATTCCAAGGCATGCCAGGATACTGCTTTGGAGAGCGCTAGCTGGTGGCAGCCAGAACTGTGTTCTGGATCTTGTGCCAATGTTCGGACATACATGCCCCAGCCTTGTCTGTGTATGAAATTTGGGGTAACCTTTTTGACCTAGATCCCATTCTATAGGTGAATATAGCATATAGAGTGAAAGCAGTATACATAGTGAAAATAATATATAGTTCTTTTTTTATCCTCATGGTTTTTGTTTTTTTTTTTTAAGTGTAAGCTAAAAAACTATGCCTAAGAAGGAGCAACACCTACTAATCTTTCCATTTGTAACCTTTATAGTCAGACTGAACATCATAAAACTGGCAACAAGAGCTTTTCAAAATATTTCCCCAGGGTAGGAGCTATTTGGCTTTAAAGAGCAAAAGTGGATAACTTTCCTGTTAAAAAGCCTCAAGGCAATCTTGCAAAATTTTGATGTATTAAACCAGAATCCTGTGGCCATATACAAGCTTTCAGATGGGGATATGGGTTCCTGCATAATAAATTCCAGCCCTCTGACAAAGGATATGTTTCTCTCACCTTTTGCAGATCCTTAGAAATAGACATTCAAGGATAAAATAGTCGAATAGAATAGAATAGAATAGTTCAGTTGGAAGGTACCTACAATGATCATCTAGTCCAACTGTCTGATCAATTGAGGGCTGGCCAGAAGTTAAAGCAAATTGTTAAGGGCATTGTCCAAATGCCTCTTAAACACTGACAGGGTTTGGGTATTGGCCACCTCTCTAGGAACCCTGTTCCAGTGTTTGACCACCCTCTTGGTAAAGAAATGCTTCCTAATGTCCAGTCTAAACCTCCCCTGGTGCAGCTTTGAACCATTCCCACACATCCTGTCTCTAGATCCCAGGCAGGAGAGATCAGCACCTCCCTCTCCACTTCCCCCCTCAGGAAGCTGTGGGGAGCAGTGCGGTCACCCCTCAGCCTCCTTTTCTCCAAACTAGACAAGCCCAGAGTGCTCAGCCACTCCTCACAGGACATGCCTTCCAGCCCTGTCACCAGCTTTGTTGCCCTCCTCTGGATGCATTCAAGGACCTTCACATACTTCTCAAATTGTGGAGCCCAGAACTGCACACAGTACTCGACGTGAGGCTGCACCAAGGCTACATGCAGTGGTATAATCACCTCTTTTGACCAGCTGGTTATGCTGTGTTTAATGCACCCGAGGTTGTGGCTTGCCCTCCGTGCTGCCAGGGCACGCTGCTGACTCATACCGAGCCTGCTGTCAACCAGCACCCCGAGATCCCTTCCTGCAGGGCTGCTCTCCAGCATTCATCTCCCAGTTCATACTTGTGCCCAGTGTTACTCCATGCTAGGTGCAGAATCCAGCATTTGGACTGGTTGAATTTCATGCCATTGATGATTGTTCATTGCTTCAATCTATCTAGATCCCTCTGCAAGGCCCCTTGCCCCTCACGAGAGTCAACAGCACCTCCCAGTTTGGCATCACCAGCAAACTTGCTAATGGTGCATTCAGCTCCTGCATCCAGGTCATTGATAAGTATATTGAACAGAAATGGCCCTAGAATTGAGCCCTGAGGAACACCTGATGTTCACAGCCCTGTGTTCAGCCAGTTTGTCACCCAGCACACCATGTACCTGCTCATCTCACGGTTGGACAACTTGTCCAAAAGGATGCTGTGAGGGACAGTTTTAAAAGCTTTACTAAAATCCAGAAAAAGTACATCCCCCAGTTATAATCAAACACTTATAATCAAACTGTCTAGAGGGTTAGGAATATGTGACTACA
The DNA here is from genome assembly GCF_963921805.1 of Phalacrocorax carbo. Classification (NCBI taxonomy): domain Eukaryota; kingdom Metazoa; phylum Chordata; class Aves; order Suliformes; family Phalacrocoracidae; genus Phalacrocorax; species Phalacrocorax carbo. The sequence continues at coordinate 45,001,379 of NC_087548.1, forward strand.
CTGGACTTACTTTTTAAATACATTTTTCTGAATTAGCAAAACAAAGCAACCCTCCTAATTCATCACCCATCATGTTTTGTTAGGTTTTTCTCCAACGTTGTGCTGGGATGAGGGTGTGGCAATATTTTTCCCAAGGTGCTTAGCTTTGATGTGTCTTTTCTCAAGGAGATACTTAATAGCTGACTACCCTTTCTTGTTTTTCATCTATATTACTGACAAAAAAGATGCTCTCAGCCAATCTAAATGCTCATAGAAAGACTTTTTTTTGTTGGTGTTGATGCTGAGAGGGAGATGGTGTGTATCTGTGTGATTCAGAAATGGACAGGAGCTGATTTAATTTCAGGCATTAACTAAGACACTGTGAGGCTTGCTGAAACACAGGACTCCAGAACACATCTCTGTAGGAAATAAAAAAGTCTTCACCCATGACATAACAGAAATGGCTTTTCAGCATTAGCAGTGGACTTCCTTCATCAGCACTGTTCTCCATGCTTTCTTTGCATTTCTGAGACAGCTGTCAGAAACCAGCAGGCTTCCTTCATATTTTGCCTTCACAATAAGATTCCTGTTCTCCTATGTACTCCTCATCTGCAAAACATATTCCTTGATTGAAGGTAGGAGATGATTAAGCTACTGATGAAAAGCATAAATAACAGCTTTTGTTATGTCACTCTGACCGACACACTAGGAGCTTCTGGCAATATAAATTTCGATAACATGTCGTAGCACCTGGTATATTCCATTTTACTTCAAAGAGCTATCATTCTCCACAATGAAGCAGGCAGATGAAAATTTGTTTCAGAAAAGAAGTTCAAGGCATTTTTCAACACCTTTGGGGTCTGCGCTAGAGTCCCATTGCAAGGATTATGCTAAATAGGCCCACAGAAAGCCTGAGAACCCAAGATCAAGTTCAGTGTTGATACAGAAGACAACAGCCCTGTGTTAGTGATCCAAGAAACTATGCATGCAGTTAAAACAAGGCATTCCCTAATTTTGGTCTATTGCTGATCTGTTTTCCCTCTTTGCTAGGACTGGTCTGACAGAAGCTCATCAATGTTCGAAGTATTGTTCTTTTACTAGTTTCCCCCAGATTTTTCTTTTTAACCTAAGTTCTGATATTTGGGTCCTCCATCATGAGGTATGCCACATACCTGGAGAGATGGAACTACATAGCAGCACTGGCCCGGCACTTTATAGTGGGGCCATGTGAGCGTAGCTCCTGGTAGGCTTTGCATGGCTGCAAGGCAGAGTGTGTTGCAGTTCTCTGCTGCCCTACTAATGCACTACTGTATTTGGCAGCATCCAAAGAACAGGAAAGAGAATGTGACCCTGCAAGTACCAGGATGACTTTGGGCAAGGCAGCAAATATTTCTACCTACCCACAGCTTTCAAAAAATTAGGTGGTATTCGTGTCGGGTACAGGGAACCTTGTAAATCAGAAAAGGCAAGGTCCTGGAAATGGAGACAGCACATATGATGGGTCCAGCTTCAGAATATTAACAGGAAATACAGGAAATGGGGCAAGAGGAGCACGCATGGTATTGGAGTCATGGTTTAGAGCAAGGCAGGAGGGTGTGGGTAAGGGTATGGAGTCTGAGACCAAAGCCTTAGTTTGGGAAGATGCAGCACAGGTAGCTAGGGCTGATAGATAGTGTTCACTTTTTTTCAGAAATACCTGTGCAAGTTACATGGCTTAGCAGCAAGGCTTGCTTGTCAGCAGGGAAGTAGACCATGAAAAAATTTTGCTCCCATGAGGTTTTGTCTAACCTTTCTCCCACTGCTGTGGCCAATGACCCAAATCAAGAGGAGAGATGGTGAGCACTGCAGCATGAAGGCCTGTAAAATCATAGCTATTTTCTGAGAAAGTAGTCTACGAAATGCAGAAAATAGAATAGTGACAGTACAAGTAGAAAGTAAAGCCAAGTAGAAAGTAAAGCCATGTCCTTTAATCTGTCAAGATATGACTTCATGCTCAAGCTACATGTTCAGCAGAAAAAGCAATCTCCACCACGTAAAGCAGAAGCACTTGTGATGAAAGCAAATTATTTGTATGGCTTTTATCTCACTGCAACATCAGACATTTCTTGCACTTATTCCACCTTGCTCTCCTGAATTACTTTCTGTCCAGCAGGTATTTTGCAGAGCAGATCTGCCATGATAACATTTTGTATTGATGTTTACAAAGAATTTAGGTTTTGTGATAATATCTCATGAAGGCAAAGCACACACAATGCTGGGGTTTTTTTCCATTTGCCTGTGTTTTTTAGGAATGAATAAAATGCCTGGGGGGAAGTATGAGACTGTTAGGTCTTTAAGGGAGAAATACCTCATCCAGTGAATATCTCAGTCCTTGCATCTATCTAGTAAATAATGAATTCCAACATGAGTGGTAGGTTGTGGTTGCAATAATACATAGAAGAAAACCTCTTGTAGAATATTATGCAGAAACATCCAGGTAAAATACAGGTAACTCCGTAAATAATTTTTTTAAGCAATCAGGACAAAATATCTAGCAAATGTGTGCCTGAGCCAAGTGGTCACTCTAAAAGTGGACAAGTTAAAACAGAGCCAGAATGCGAAGTTAAATGGTGATAAGGCACAGCCGTAGTTACTGTTGCCATGGTTTCTGCTTAACTCTCAGGGCAAGCACTCACAAGGCTTTCACACCTGCAGGCATGCTGTGTCAGGAAGGTCAGGGAATTGCTACATCTCTTGGGATGCCTGCCAGCTGGAAGTTACCACCACCTTGGTTTCTGCTCTGTGTCTCCCATCTTGCAAAATGACACATTCCTATAAGGCCTGCTGCTGGTGTTGATATCATTAGGGCAGAAGAACAACGATCCTCAAAAATGCCATGTGGTAGTCGACAATGTTGTTCACCTTCTGCCATTGTTTTTGTGTGCATCTTCTGTGCTTTATGAAGTAGAGCTAAATGGTTCCTACAGCAGTTTGCAGTGACCTATACCAGCATACAACACCCTCCAAAGGAAGGACAGGATTAAAAAACAAGAGCAGACCTCAGCTAGTCTTCTAGGATAAAAAGACACAGGTCAGGGTTTAATTACTAATGTAAAGCTTAACCCCTGCTTTGTAAGCTGGGTGACTGGGGACAGAGCCCAGTGAGGGTTCCCTTTGCTAGCAGAGACCCACGCAGGGACATCCACCCAGCCAAGCACTTTTAACAGGCTTGAGAAATGTATTGCAAAAGCTGGTTCTGTGCCAGTGTTCGCAGCGTCACGCATGGGAAGCCAGGCATCCAGCCTTGTTTGTAGGCAGCCTGCTCAGATCTCTCTGCACTGCCCTTCCCATGGCTCAGGGAGGTGGGAGCAGGTTGTGGCTCCTCTGTGGTGCTCCCCCGCTCCCTGATACGCGCACAAAAATTTTTGCTGGGCTGAGCTCTAGGTTTGTCTATTTGTAATTTTGGCTTTCTTGCCTTCCAGAGAAAAAACTGGAAGCTCTGAGGTGTTGCAAAGTTATTCAGTCCCTTTGAGCTTTTAAGAGAACATTATTCTTACCTGAGTTTTTTTTCTGGAGTCAGCAGTCTCTGGCAATATTAATAAAGTGACTACACTTCTCTTCCCACACCTTACCAAGGGCTGACATCAAAATGTGACCTTGCTACAGGCAGATGCCTTCCAGAATGCAAGCTCCTAGCAAACACAAATTACAGCAGTGGAAATCAGACCAATTCTTAAAGCCAGGGTTCCCAAGTTTTGATTCATGTGGGACTGCTTCCTGGATACTATGCAGAGTGGGTACCACAGAACAGAATTAATTTGTAGCATAGCACCTTTTATTTAATGGCATACTTCAATGAAAGTGTTCATTAGCAAGCCACATGTGAATGCTTCTTTGGATGCAAGTGAAAGGCTGAGAGGTTTATGAGGAAAATGTACGTGGGTAGGTGGATGGAGTTTACCCAGTCAGATTCCCTAATGCTGTTGCATCTCTAGAAATAGGTGGGAGGAAACTGCAGGGTCTCTTTCATGGATATTTCTAAAGCATGGCAAGAAACCCTTTGTGAGGGTGCCAGAGCAGTGGCACAGGCTGCCCAGGGAGGCTGTGGAGTCTCCTTTCCTGGAGACATTCAAACCCCACCTGGATGCGTTCCTGTGCCCCCTGCTCTGGGTGTGCCTGCTCAAGCAGGGGGGTTGGACAAGGTGATCTCCAGAGGTCCCTTCCAACCCCTACCATTCTGTGATTCTGTGATTCTGTCAACTAGGGGATCCTTTTCTCTTATGGTATTAGCATGTAAGGTTGAGTAAGTTCATTGCAAGGTAACTTTTTTTTTTTTAAATCACAACATGTGCAGTTACAATTTTCCAATCTTTTTTTGCTCAGTATAAGCAAACAGCATCCTGGAGGCAAAATAAATTCCCCCAGCATCTTGGCTGACAAAACAGATACTCTGTTATAAAATAAGATCCAGAAAGGAAGTGTTTCTCTTGCCACAAATACCGTTCCCAATATCGTGGTTACAATGGCCACCATCTCCTCTCTTAAAGACAAGGAAAATGAGTAGAATAATACATTACTCAGTGTCCTCTGCTAACTCTGCAGGCTGCAGGATGGTGGCTGATGAAGCAGGACATGGGACAGTGACAAATACAGCAAGAATTCTTGGAAAAGAAGGATGACAATGGCAGGAGTGCTGGTCCTCTCTTATGCAATAGCACACTACATCTGTCAGCGTGCATTGCCAGACCAGTGGTGTCTGCACAGCTGCTGGCATACTTCTCTTCTTGAGCTTGCACAGAGAACAAACTTGGCTCTTGAACTTCTGTGAAAGTAAGAAAAATGTATCTGTCTGCATTAACTGTGTATTTTAAAATAACCAGGTCCCTTTGATTATGGTATAGGATATTGTTTCCAGGAGGAAGAAGCTAAAATATGTTGCCTATTTTAAAACTAAAGATCTGTGATGATAAGGAACTACAAACAGCTCTAAGTAATGCACTATTACATTTTTTAAAAAAGCAAATACCTAGTAAGTTCACCATCATTCTAACTGAGGGAGACTACTTTTCCTGACAGCGGCTGCACTATATGTACTCACAGATCAAAAAATACCCAGCTTAACTTTTCATGACAAGTTATCTTAGCTCAACAGGAAAAAAAAAATTGTCTTAAGTATTTCACTTTTTGCTATCAAACTGTGCTGAAAAATCTCAGCAGACAATATCTGAACCTGTGTAAAATGCCCCTACTGACAATTTTTTAAAAAAACTGTAACTTGTGCTTCCCTGCAGAGATTTACATGCCACTAATCTTCTCAAAAAAATAGAAATAAATAACTACGCCTAAATATTAGCTTAGATACAGTACTATTCTGCTTCTAGTGTGACAATTAGAATGCCAGAATTAAAGCATTTACTTAATTTGATAGGAGTATTGACTATCAATGTAGAGTGCACAACACAGGAAACAGGCAACATTTGCCTGTGTAACCCATTCTTACTCAAACATTCTTCTGAAAAAAAGGATTAATCAGTAACTCAGAAGAGAATATCAATTGTTTAAATGTAAATTAACTCAGCCTCAGTCTCTTTTAGTTTTAGAAGCAAGTTTGACACAATTAATTAAATATTCACGCTCCAAAGCAAGGACTTGTGAAGAGAGTTGCAGGAATGCATGTCAATGAACACTAATGGAATTCAAAGCATTTTCTCTGATAGAAACTGATAATCCTACCATCTTTAATAGCAGCGTTATATACAGAGCCAGAATTGCACAGCTGGTTCCTTATAATAACAGCCAAACAGAATGGCAGGGGATCAGGTAACGTCCATCTGCAGGAGAGGGACCCAAAAGTGAAGCAAAGTAAAAAGCTACCTGGTGTCTTTCTAGTAACCACGCTTTCAGAGAGAAGCTTTAAGACTGATGGTTGCACAGACACTTTGGATCCCAAAAGAGGGCATGTGGAGGGTTGATACTTCACGTTATTTTCTTCCCTCTAAAAACCAGACAGTGTCTGCAAGACAGTTAGGGACCAAAGGGCCAAAGGGCTCATTCCCTCCATTCATCTTAATGGAAGGAGGCAGCAAGAACCTCTTACTGGGAGCAGACAGAAGGAGGCAGAGTGAGTAGAAAATACAAAGTCTAGATAGAAATAGCTCTCCCTTGATAGGAGGAGTAGTTTAAAGCATGGGATGAGGAGTATTGCAGATGCCTAGTCTTTTGCATCCTTCTCGCTTTTTAACACACAGAGGCCAGAGCACCATTTTTATAAAAGCAAATCCTCCAACTCTAGTGAGCTCTGAATCAGGCAAAATCTCAGAATCTTACTACTAAAAGGATTTTCTTAATTCAAACAGTATAAAATAATTCTGTACTTATAGAAGTGTTTTCCAGTTTTACATTAGACTTATTACTGAAATGTTCTATTTACCACATTGTAGCAACTACCGGGCAATAATCCACAACTTAGCAGAGATCCACCTGCCTTTGTCCTTACATTTCCTTTCTATTCATTTGCTCTGACTTCCACCCAGGAAAAAGTGTAAAAACTTTTTTTTTTCAGGTACCCATTTTCTTCAAGTTAATTATTTATGTAATGAAATTCACAGAAATGCAGTATTTGAAAACTTAGTTACTTGTAAATAACACTCAATATCTTTAGGAAGATCCTACGGAAGCACATAATAACCCATAATAACTGTCTAGATTATTGCATTAATCTACTAAATAGTCATTCTATCCTGACAGTGGGCAGACTATTGTGTCCATTTATTTTCTATATGTAAGAGTTTGACTGAAATCACACATGAATGGTTTCCTGTTTCATTGTGAACTATTTCTGTCATATTTGCCAGCCCTTGCTTTAGATTTTGGAAATAAATATTCAGCATGAAATTATAGCATGAAATAATCACTCAAAAGTTGCCGCTGCATAACAGTCCGACCACTGTTTTCTAACCTTTGTATCAACAGTACTGTAGGAAATGTTTTGGACTTAGATTTATTTTTGGTGCATTTCTTGTACTTTGAGAATAGACGAACATCATTAACTTGTACTCTTTCATAATCCTGCACAGCAAGCCAGAGAAGAAAATAACAGCTCTGAATGTCCAAGATAAATCCTCACTCAAGAACATCTGGGACTTGTCCTGAACAGTTTGTCCATGTACTTTGATATCCGGCTGTCCTTCTTCTTCCTGTTAAATCTACAGTGGGATCCATGGTTACCTTGCACTGCAGAGATCATTTGCTAAGAGAGCTAACACTTTCTGAGACCTGCTCAGATAGTCAGCCTTAAACGAACTGGCAGATCTGGACTTGTGAACGATTTTCTCTCTTGTCATTGGCAGGACCTTTGAGGAAAGGGAGTGCTAGTTACACTGCTGTGCTTTGCTTCTTGGGCACTTTTGGGGTCACAAATGCCTCCTACCACACAGCTGACTGGACGTGCAGGGCAGCTGGCTTGCTGTTTGAGGCAGTCACTCCTGTCCCTTCTCTCCAGGGAGCCTCAGGAGTGCCTGTTTGCAAGCATTAAGGCAATGCTAAGGCCAGGCATTTCACAGGAGGCCCTCAGTGACCTAGCAGTGCAGCTCTGCTGGTCAAGGTTAACCCTAGATGATTGAATGTATAATAATTTGCAAAAAGCAAGTCTTGTTCAAACTTTATTTCTGCCCTGAGCTACCAAATAAGAACTCATGCAGAGTTCTTTTAGAAACAAGGAACAGGTTTTCATAAAAGACATGCTTCAGTATGTCAGATGATCTTAGAAAAGAGTAAGTGAGCAGTTTATTTCTGCCTGCCTACATAAAAGATCTGCACTCAGTGCTATGTTTTGCATTCTTTCAGACCCATACAAGCACAGTGGGGGTTTTTTCCTTATCAAAGGAAGCACAAATTCAACACCAGGTTTTAAGCTGTGGGCTTTAGGCCATGAAAATTTTTGAAACATACTGTGAACTGTAACAGTAAAAAATACTATGCCTTTTCCTCCTGAAAACCTGAGTTCAAATCTTTCCCTAGGCTACAAGTAAACATGAACACAGGGCTCTGATCCTGTTTTTCCTCTTTTGCATACGTCACAGAGCTGTTGTAAACCAGCATGACTTGCAACTTATATTAAAGGCACCAAATGCCAGAAAAGAAGGGCAGTTTGTAAAGGGCAGGATGCAGCTGTAGTGAAACGCCCTGGGGAAGGGAAAGTAAGTGGGCAAGGAGGGTGGAGGTACAGTGGGAGGGATGTAGAAAGTAACTGCTTGTTCTGTGCCTTCTATAGTAAATGTTTAGTCCTTTTCACCAGTGAATAACCAATGTCACATAGGTTGTGTTTTTTAATCCTTCAGTCAGCATCCAAACTTGAACAATCTGTGCTGGCAGCAAATACTGCAAACTGTCTTGGATTACAAAAATGATAGAGAATTTCCTTCCAGATTCTGCCTGGTAGCATTTAACTACTGCAAACATGAAGTCCTGTGACCTTTCTGCATCTGGACACTAAAACAAACTTTTTAGCAATTTGCCTGAGAGGGTCAGTGCTTTGCCTTGAATTCTTATATCCTGGGCAAACTATAGCATCAGGGCTCATGTCTGGCCATCCAGAAGCTATGTATGCATCAAACTGGATGTGTGCTGCTTCATAGTGACAGTAGCATCTAAAAAACGTAAGGGGAAAAAGGTGCTAGATTCTGCATTCTATGATTTATTTGACTCTTGGTTTCATGCTCTGGAAAGATCTAAACTTGGAAATATACATGTAACTATTAGGCCTAAGACATTTTCAGGTTGCCATCTCCCAGCTGCTTTCAGTTACATACCTGAAATATGCTGGAATGGGAATCTCGAACACACAAGAGCAGAATAGCTCTGGTGAGGAGTAAATAGTCTTTGGAGTAAATGGTATTTGGTGGGAAGTTTAGAGGGAAGAAAAAAAGCCACAATGAGCAATTTTTAGCCATCTGCCCACCACCAAAACTCTCCCTCTCAGGATCTTAACACTCATCAGTGGAGAACAGGCTGACCTCATGGGAATGGCTCTTCTTGTTTCTTACCTGGTGGATTAAAGGCTGCTACAAATATGTTTCACTCTTTTCTAACATTATGTTTCCTTGTAAGTAATCACTGATGTTGCCACAGGGATGGTATACAATGGTGAATGAGAGTAGAAGAGATCCTTAGGTTCAGAAAGTAAAGTCTCTTAGTAACACAGCATGAACAAGTTTTAAAACCATGCTGTGCCTTCCCCATAGCTACCGTTTGTCTCTCTTTTCTATAAAAATGCAAAGCAACTGCAGGATTGCATCTTGTGTCAATAGCTAATGGTGAAGACAGAATATGCTAAAAATTTTCTTTGAAAGGCTTTTATCCTGAACGAAGTAAAGGAATCTGATGGTGTAACACTAGGATTGACTAAATAGCAACAGATGGGAGAAGGATGACCCAGTTTCTGGAGAAACAACCACCCTCTTCAAATTGCACAATCTCATCAAGACATGTCTGGGGTATAGTTTCTTGGAAGTCAAACCAACTACTGCTCATGATAGTCCCATGGGCAGGATGGGAGTTACATGACCCAAAGCAGTACCAGCAAACCTTTGTTAGCCTGGAGGCCAACACCATGCACAAACACTTTCATTGGGAATCTCTCCATCCCCTGCTATTAGGTCTTCAGGCCGTATTGCCACCTTGCTGCATTTAACCTGGAAAAATACATAACTCAAGGCATAGAACAAAGTAGCATCTAGAGATACTCAGATATATGCCGGGGTTTGAGCGAACCTCTAAATGAATTTGATAGATCCCACTGTCACTACAGCATGGACAGCCAATTTTGTTCGGGTTCTCTGCCTTATTTTCCATTGCACACATTTAAATACATCTTACACTTCCCTGTAGCAGAGGTATAGGCACTCCTCAGTCACTGGTAATTTCCCCAGCAGGAGGCAAAACCTTTGTGGTATACAGAGTTATCTGTGTTTACACAGTCACACAACTTAATTATTGACCACGACAGCATTTCTTTCAGGTGATTACCTCTCCTACATGGACTCTCCTTTTCCAGCAGGGTGGTGTTATGCTGTGTATTAAGAGGTCTTCTGCCAACCTGAGAGATAGGACTTCTTGTGCTTGGAAAGCAAGAGGCTAATGAATTGCCCACAGTTTCTTAGGGCGTCAGCTTCCTTTCCACTTCCTCAGAAGCAAATACATTTGTCTCAGAGCATCTCCATGGAAGACCGTTCCATTGCCCTTTCCCACTTCTTTGCTTCTTGTATCACATAGTTGTCTTCTCAAGTTCTTTTCAGCACAGAAGGGTACAGTGCCATCCCCTGTCATTCTGTGAAGTTCAGATCTATCACAAGACAACAGAGTGTGGGAAGTTTGCTGTAAATAGAAAGGAACTGAGTTCACTGCTAGTGAATAACTCTGCAGTTGTAAAGTATTTGTCCCAAAACAACTAAGATTAGCTTTCACAGGAGGAAAGAACAGGGTGACTCACCATTAAAAGGCAAAGGTACTAATCAAAGGCAACTTTAGCAGCCCTGAAATACATTTTCCTCATGAGTGATGTTCACTCCTGCTGGGAGAGAAGAAGTGTAGAGCCTAACATAATCTACCTCATTTGGAAGTGAACTGCATCCCCCAGTCCAAACTGTACAGAAAGTAGAAGAAAATACAATGTAAAAAGTGTACTCTAGCTGAATGGAGAAGGAAGCAGGAGCTGTGTGTTGGACTAAAGGATCTAAGCTGTATAACTGAGCTCCTGCAGTGGTGGTTCCCCCTGACATCTAAGTACAGTGAATGAAATTATGAAAAGACTTTACTTATCAAGCCAAACTGCAAGGAGAAGTGCTTGGTTCCAACAGCTCTGTGAACAGGCATCAAGAGTCTGTTAGCAGCAAACCTCCTCCAGCAGGCTAAAAGGCTCTCATGGACTTCCCGGTCTGGAAACAGACAACAACCATAGTCTTACCTTGGAAAAGACCTTTCCAGCTCCATCCTTTCCATTCCCCCACCCTACCTAATGAATGAAAGCAGATACCCGTTTTGGTGAGGCAAGGCTTGTCAGCTCTTTTCATAAGTGTTGAAACAAGATTAATTATTTCTTTTACTGGAACCATTAGCTACACTCTCCACAGGCAACCAGTCACAACAATCAAGAAGGGAAAAAGTTTGAATTAGAAAGAACTGGCGATGGACATTACTGTGCTCTTCTCCTTACAGAAGGTCCACTGGGGGCTTTTAAGACATATGTAGGAAGCTTTTCTGAGGACCATGATGTCTAAAGGAGCCCAGAGTTGAACCCTGGCAAACATGGAATCTATATGGGAAGGTGCTCTCTCTTTTATGGTCTGAAAAGTGGGACCATGTTGTGGAAAGACCAGAAGTAATCTCTTATGTCAAGAACACTGTGTTAGCCTTTGGATCTTTTCTCTTCTTATGTTGGAGGTGCCAACTTTGTTCTTACATGAATGGTCACATGAAAACATGAGGCTCTATTGTCTGATTAATCTGCAAATGCTGAACTGAAATTGCTCTTTGTGTCCTTCACAACTCCAACTGAGGCAAGAGATTCCCCAAAACCTCTTTAGCTGTCAAAGCATATATAACTGTTATGGAAATCTGCCTCTTTGATAGGTTTCTTTTTGTTACCAGCTTCCTGGATATGATCTACTTTGATCATGAGGTAATATTTTTTCCATGGTCCCAGCTTGTTGAACATCACCATTACAAGCACCTGTTTGTAGGATTTCCAGTTGTGTTACTCCTGTGTTTCCCTTTCGATTCATAAAGAGCGAGCTGCTACACTGTGCCCTCAGTTTGTGGTCAAGAATACCAGCTTCATATGAGGCAAATAGGTTTTCGAGAGCTGTAAACAGATTATACCTTCAGAGTGACTGTTAAATGTCGGGGAAAAAAAAACCAGGCAGGTATCTGGTACTGCCAAGCACTGCAAGGTCACTCCAATGAGCCCTGTTAACAGAGGAAATCAGAGATCAGGAATTCTTCTTCTGGAAATAATGACGGAAACAGCAAAATTAAAATAGGAAAGGGTACAACATGCTTTGTATTACGATTTTCAAAGAAAATCCAGTCAGACCCCCTCAGTGTTCTTTCTAATTTCTAGAAATGAGGAAGAGGGTCACAGGCCAAGGCCCAGAGTTCCTTGATCCCAGATTTGATAGACTGAGGGCAGTTTGTAACTGATGGTCTAAGGCTGGAGGAAGGAAGCACAGGGCTGTACTGGGCTGAAGCTCTGCACCTAGTCTGTGGGATCAGGCAGCTCACTGAGACTCAGCTGCCTGAACAGAGCCCAGCTACTGGGAAGTGGCCAAGGAAGAAAGAGCCTCTAGCAACCAAAAATAGGAGGGTATGGGAAACCAAGCAAGATAAATAGGTATGAGGGAGATCAGCCAAATGGGGTGAAAGGGAGATAAGAACAAATATACTATAGAAATAAAAGAACAACGTTTAAAATTAATGAGATTTGCAGAGCATTAGGCTCTCCTAGATTGTGCACCTGTAATTCCAGAGTGATGAAATCCCAGTGGAGTCAGGAAGGGCACATGTTCCTCCATGGAAGACTTCTGCCACTTCTACCAGTTCTTCAGGATGCCCTTACCTGTTTGAGAAACAAGAAAGGTAGTTTAGACTGTAAGGAACGGCTGCTTACCTGCCACAGCTATCTACAATATTTAATAAATACAACTGATGCAGCAGATAAAACAGATACCCCCACGTAGATAAACTTGCATGAGCAAAATCTTTCTTTTACCAGTTTCACATTTGGGTGAGGGGGAAAGAACTGCCAAACAACCAGAGCTGTGACCACACCAGAGTGTTCAGCAGTGAAGTATGTTAGTTTTTCCCTGGAAGCAAAATATTCAGTTCAGGCACAATCACCGCATTACTCACATCTTTGGCCTCTCTATTAACACCACAAATGAAAGTGTTAAGTGTGGAGGTGGCTTGCATGCTGTATAATACCAGGACTAATGTTTAACTTTCCATAGGCCAACTGGCCTGAAATCCTGAAACTGAGGTTAATGCATGTATACATGGAGCCAGCACCTATCTCTGCAAAAGAATGCATAGGAGAATCTGTCTTGTAGCCCTGAGAAGAACGTTTACATTTCTTTTGGGGCTCCGTAGTTGTGGTCTGAAATATTTTTTTTCACCTAGAATGATATTTTATGTCTGATCTTCATCTTTACCTTTCAATTCTGAACTCCTGTGATATAGCTCCACTGCCTGCAGTATCAAATTTAGGTATTGTCAAAAGACTGCATTTTGAATCAAGATTACAAATGTACAGTTTCCAACAACCACAAAATACTTTTCACCCAGAGGAGGAGGTACAAGTATCTCTGAGGCTTTTTGATATCTACCACACTTTTTGCCTGGTAAGGTTATAAGCTTTTAAGTTAGCACTAGCTTTGCCTTTGCGGTATTATCTATGCTGTCATATATCAGAATCAATAACTTCAGTTTAAAAAGGCTCTACTGGCTTATGAAATTTACAAGATATTTAATGTAATAGTCAAGATAGTCATTCAACCCCTCTGTTTTATTTTACGGAAGTCAGTATGTTTTTATTGCCCTATACAAAACTTCAAGAGCTTAATGGGTGTTCTTCCTTTCCAGACCAATACCATCTAACTGCAGTGGCTTTAAGAACTGGTTGTTTTCCATTTTGAACAAATGCATGAGCTAATACTAGTGACAGCAGACGAAATTAAATAAGCAGAAATTTATGGCTAGCCAGTCTTGTTCTGCTTGGTCATAGTGATGATTCACTCTTACTCTTTCCTTATTCTCTTCTCCATGCAATACTTGACACTGTGGTAGGTTACCTTTTCATAGGGAAACCGTTAATGAAAGCATTTTCTCTTGCACAGAAGTTTCAGGGCCAAATGGAAACAATAGCTTAAGCAAAAGTTATAAGCCCAAGGACTCACACTGCAGCTACTCTACATGGCATTGTCTTTCTGTGTTCCTACATAAGAACAAGTTCCAGCACCACCTTCTTTGTGTTTACCTGCCAAAGCAGAGGGTAAAAAAGCCTCAGTACATCGATCTCACCCATTTGCTTGCTTGGTGGGCCTGCTTTAGAGCAAAGTCTCTCTCTGTTCCCTAATCCTACCACAAATGATAGCGCGGGAAGAAGTGGAGCCTGGTGAGAAGTGTGTAGACCTGAGGTTACCTCCTCCAACCAGAGAAGATGGCAGTGAGCATAGCAAAGCACATCGCCTCCTGTCAGGTGCTCAAAGGATTTACTTTCTTCTGAACCACCTCCTTCTCAGTGGTGGGGGATCCATGACCTGGTGAGCACAAGGAGGAAGGCCAGTGATGCAGCATTACTCTGTGCGAGCACAACTACTCCTTAAATTCTTTCTTTTTCTTAGAAAAGCACATTTGGGAAGGATTGTTTTAAGTGATATTTCCTTATGTTCTGTGCTATTGCAAAACCAAGCCTTTTCATTATTAAAACTGCACTACTGTCAGAAAACTCAGTGGGTGCTAATGCCTGTACAGGCACCTCACACAAAGCAGTTCCTGCCACGGAGACCTTGGTACAAAAGGAGAAGATCCTTCCTTGTGACTCATGCTGGAGCTGGTGGGACCACTTCTGCAGTCCTTCTTTTCACTGTGGTGAAGAGTGGAAGGGCAGGCCCCATGCTAGCAGTGTTTTTTATATAAACAAGTCACAGAGAAACAAAGATTGTGATTCACAGAGGTTGCTATGATACCTGAATCACGTAGACTCGGAGTCATTCACAGGAGTGCAATCCTTGAATGTACAGTAGGACTTCCTTCTGCAGCCCACAGGCAGACGCAATTCCAGCACATACACCACAGTATGTACTAAGACCCACCAATCTAATACGTTAATTTGCCGACCCCTAAACAGTACCCAACGCTGCAGTAGTGTAGCTACACACATAGTGTGAATTATATTGCTGATTGGGAGTTAAAAATAAGAATGAGGATCCCATTGCTATTGTCTTTTCTATCAGGGCAAAGCTGCAGTGAATCCCTGCCATTACAGCAGCGGCTCTGGGTAAGTGTACCACCATAATGGAATTCAGGTTTTGGATTGTCTTGTGGTCCCAGAGGAATGCCAGCTGTGTAAGGCAGAGTAAATGATAACTTTTAGTAGTCCAAGAAATGGATGATGCTTCCTAACCCTTAGGGTCTACTTCCAGTCCCAATAGCTCAAAAAAAAAAGCATTTACAGGAAATTCCTATGGAGTGTAATAGAGGATGAAAAGCTTGATATAGAATGCTTAGAACAACCCAGAAAGCGCTGCAATAGGGATGTAATTCTCCATTCAAACCTATTAGCTGCTAAATTTCTATGGAATCTTACTGATTTCTTCCCTGTTCTATTCAATAAGGCTTTTCCATAGAAAAACCTGCACCTTTACTGCAGCCTACATAGATATAAGGCAGAGTAAATCTGTATTGTTTAACAAGAGATAAAATTGCTGCTTTTCTTTTCTGTTAGATACAAGGCGGGAAGTCTCTGCTGCATAAATTCCAAGTATATGATACTCAACAGAAATTAGTTCATACTAAACACAGCTTGTTTCAAAAACATATCACTAACAGCAAACTAAAAGTACTCCACAGTATTCACAGAAGTCTCTCTGATAACTATCAGCCTTAGAAGAACACAGGGTGAATTTATGCCTGCCATGATATTATTGCTTAAGGTAGAGTAATAGCACAGGTGAATTTAGCTTCTGGTGGTTAGTATTAAAAAAAAAAAACAAACCCAAAACACAAAAAACACCACAAACCCAAACAAACACAACTCTGAAAAAACAGCATGAAGTTACTGTCCAAACACATAGAAAAGCCATGGTCATTTTAAGCTCCATTAAGAACACAAAAGGATAGAAGAAGCTGCCACCCCGCTGCCACTGGCAGCAGTGCCAAGGCTCCAGCTTATTTTAGAGGGGCCAGGGCTCCTGCCAGAGGGCCTGCCAGCAGGAAAACTGGTAGTGGTGTTGTGAGAACAAGAAGAGCAAATACATATCAAAAACAGAGGCCAGGCCAAAAAGGCTCATGAGATTGCCCTTGTTCTTTACGGAGCAAGGACCAATTTTAACTTCTTTGGTGTCATGGAAATATAATTCAGTCACTCTCCATGAAGATACAAGTGTTGCAGTTTCTAGGAGCAGTAATTACATGGTGGAAGCTTTCTCTGCTGGACAGAGTCCTTTGATTGCAAATTCATAATTTATAGGTTAGACGTTTGAGAAGAGAAGCAAAAATTGGTCTCAGAAAATTTCTCAGCACCACTGCTCCTTACAGATGGTTCTGACAGCCAAAGACATTTCAATATGCCCTAAGAAGACTTCCCTCTTTCCCCTATCCTCTCCTCTCAGGACACCCAACACATGCTAAGGTTTGTTTGCAGCTTTGTTTGACAGCAAAGATGAGGAAGCGGGTGCTGCAGAACTGTTTGAGTAAGGTCAATGCCAACCACAGATCCCCATATGCAACAGAGGTCAGAAGCCACTTTCCCAAAATGGTCCAAAGGTGAGCAATGCCTGGCAGTCTAATTTCCTATACATATATGCTAAATATAGTGAAAGTATGGGACATCAGTATTTCAGCACCTATGAGCCTGGTAGGTGCTCCTAAACTGACATTTAAACAGAACAGCATCCTTGCCTTGTCCTATTTGCACAAAGGCTAAAGCCCTTCTCTGTGTTTACCCTTGTCTTCTATCAAAATGAGTCCCTCTCTTTTGTTTCTTCCATTTCTTGTTTTAATTTTGAATTTGGTTGTTTGTGTTTTGTGCAAACTAGTCCTAAAAAGAGAAATTGCTTTGTTTAATTCAATGCCTCTTGCTGTAGGCATGCTGCCTTTCTTCACTAAATTTGTAATCTGACTATCGATGTTATTGATGTTCCCAGAGGTTTTTGTGCATGGAGCTTAGGGCATCTCACAGCAGCAGAGATCTCTTTGGCAAGTTCTATGTCAGAAGCAAGGTGTTAAAAAATTCATTTTAATATCATATGAAAAGCCTGCAGATACAGTAAAATACATGATCAATATAATGAAAAAAATGTAATTGTGCCTGCTGTAGAGCTAAAATAGTGTAAACATGAGCAATGTAATTGAAATGAACATCATGTCTGAGCAGAGAAACAGCAAATGTGATTACCATCGTCAAAGTGTTAGGAAAACGGGGGGAGATGAAGCCTAAAAGAACAAAATGAAGATGTGTCGAGGGGAAACAGAGCAGCAGATCTTGGGTATAGGCTAATCCTTGGCTCATCTAGATAGTAACTCATAATTCTCATTTAAACCCTGAAGAGGAAAAAAAACCCCAGAACTGGTCATTATTCCTTGTACCAACAGCTTGCCTCCAGCAGACTCAAACTGGCAATCCCAGGGGTTTGGCAGGCAACGCTGGCACAGAGCCACACAGTATTCATCTGGCTCCTGGATTCCTTTTTTGGCGTTCTGTCAAAAGGCCTTACTTCTTCCTGTAGAGGAGTGATTAGCACTGCTCCTTCATTTAATGTTACTGCAGAGCTTAAACCTTTCTCACACAGAAAATGTAGAAGATTGCCTCCCTGAGCACCTATTCACCAGCCCAAGCCACTGAAGTTCCTGAAGTGAAACGCTGCTGGCGGAGTGTCTTGTAATGGCCATTAAAACCTACTTCAGTGGCTTTAAGTAAAAGAAATTGTTTTCATTAATTCTTTATCTATACGGAATAGAAAATGGTGTGGGCTGGATCCTGACCTCAGTTACATCTCCTTAACTCAGGAGGAACAGTTTAATAGCTGTAAATGAAATGCACACTGTAAGTGGCATCAAGAACACAACAAGGATTTTTCCTGTGACTTCACACCAAGTCAATAAAGCTAACACAAAAATATTTTATTTCATTTAGGGGAAATATCTGTGGGCCACAAATACTTATCTTTCATGCTTACAAACATTTCAGCAATAATACAAATGAATAAAATACAAGCAAAGAGGAGAAAAGGTTTGTTGAAATCTTATTTCTGCTTTTGTGATACTTTTGTATTGAACCCTATTTAAAAAAAAATATCTGTTCTTTGTTGCCATAGCAATAGATTCCCAGGGTGAAATTATATCATACTGCTTTTCTTCTAGGTTTCTGCAATGTGCAGTCACCACCCACTCTCCTTCATTACCGTCAATAATCAGCAAACCCTCCCCACCCCCGGCCTCTATTCATCTGCATGTTTTGGGGTGGAGGATGTAATAGTTATTGTTTTGTCAGGTGTACAGAAGCCAAGTAAATTCTTAGTGTGCAGAGGAACCACAGGGCGTGTTGTCTGACATATCTCAAGTCCGGTCCCCTCTGATGATGCCTGTGAGCACCCATCCACCTGCAGTCCTGTACCTCTTCCACACACAAACGCTACCTGCTGGTGTCAGCTCTACAATGCTGCACAGTGATCTGCTGGGAGAGGTGGGAGCAAGCACCTCTGCTAGCCTGGCATTGCCGAAGCAATGTCAAGTCTGAAGCAGAACCCTGATTTCCTGAGGTAAAATGCTATTGCATTAACTCATTGTGCCACCTCACCCTTGCACCACAACAACTTCAAAATTAACAGCTCTGTAGCAGATCGACAGGCTGACCAGAGCTTGCAGAACTCACACCGTGGTCTGAAGATTAGAACACAGTGTAATGTAATTTAACAGGCTTGTACCAGAAAAAAACAATATAATCCTGGCCTCCATGTAATTACTCTGAAGCAATGTACAGTTACCACTGTCTCATGAGTATCTAGCCCTGAGTTTAGCTATATGGGTATTTCTCCAAGGGTGGATTTACACATGCTTTTTTAACACTAAATCCCCCAAATCAAAGGAAGTGGTTAAGTCAAACAGTTAATTCGTGTTAAACACTGCCTTTGTTTAAGTTATCCTGGTTCCATTACTTTAGAGGGCCAAGCCAATTTATTGTATGGATTTACACCAGCTAAAGAACTAGCCCTGGATAAGTTTCTGACATTTAATATTACTGAACATTTTTCACTTTATTTGAAATAGAGGCTAGTGTTCTCTAATGCTTCTTCATGTTCTGACTACTTACAAAGGGCAATGCAGCTGCAGATTTACTAAAAGCATTGAAGGGACATGAGATCCCTCCTTCCTCCTCCTGTCCCAGTCCTTTTCCATTAGCACTGCTTTCACTCCAGCGTCAGAGGTCCTGGTCATGTGGCTGAGCCACCATCCACCCACCTCCGTCGCTTGGATTCAGGGCTGCCTCTCCCCTTGAGCAACATTCACCAGGTTTTCAACAGCAATATCTAGTTTTAAATCTGAATTTCTTGTTAAGTCTTTGTTGTTCTTTCACACATCCTGACTAGATTTTTCTCTCATTGGCCAGTTGTAAACTAATCTTGTTTTCTAAACACTGGTTTTCTTTTGCAGAGTAAAAAATTTTTCTCTTGGTTAAATAGAATGTACTGTAAAAAGAAAAAAAGTGCTTTGCACAGTATTTTGCATTAGGTCTTTGCAACAGCATGGCAGCTGAAAGTCAAAAGAAGAAAAGAGCTGCATGGCAGAACTCTTTCTCCTTGCCTTTCAGTTAAATTAACTGCTAAATATGGTTTCAGGTACAAGACAGGTCACTGTTAACGCATGCCTTTGTTAACTCAGGAACAAGATGTTTTGAATGTTTACTCCCCATTTTGTAAATCTTTATGGATACAATAGTATCTATTTAAGCAATATGGATGTAAATAATGTATCGATTTTGTAATGTGATTATGACTGAATCATGATGCTACTTTTATGCTGAGAATAATAAAATAACATTCTGTATTTTAACAGTGGGCAGTCCATGCTAATCCCTATGTCCTGAAGTCAGGAGAAGTCTCTATATTTGAAAAGCAGTCCCTTTATTTAAGTGCGTAAGTAAGAATTTCAGCCTTCATCCTGCATGGCGCTGCATGCTTGGATGCTCACCCAGCAGAGTGATTACAAACTCTGCAGCCTATACCTACATGAGCAGTGTTTTGCTCCACCAGATTCAGAGTTCACAATGCTACGTTTGCATCCAGACCTCCAGATCTACTTTGCGAGACCTGGGCTACAGATTTTTGCAAGAAGTTTCCATCCTAATGGGCGACTGTGAGAATCACTAGTAAAAATTATATTGTTTCTGGCAATAACAGCAGTAACATCTCTTGTCACGCCTGTTCTATTGTAGCTGATGAGCCTCTAGGGTATTTGGAGAAGGAAGGTCCTTGACTCAGGATGTAAAATCCTACTGGGACAGTTGAGCGTGTAGGTATACGGCAGCTGCTTTTCCTTTGAAAATTGCACAGAAAGAAAATAATCACCAGAGCATAGAACAAATCATCCATCCATCCTAGTAGCTGAACTCATTAAGTAACTTGTTCAGCTTTATTTGTCATACAATAGTGAATCAATTCAAGGGATACAATACTAAATTAATTAAAGGCATGCTGGGAGGGATTAATTCAGCTGGGGAAAATGGATTCTATCCCCACTTTTAGCACACTCTGCCTCATACGACGTGGGAAGTGCTTGCTGCTGGCCCTCCACACCACAGTTGCATCCTGCCTTCCTTTGGAAATTGGTATTTTGGCCTGGAGTCCTTCCTCCACGATGTTTACCCCCAGCAAAAAGGTGCTATCAGAGAAACTGTCATGACTCCCTGATCTTCAGCAGGCTATCGTAGCCACCCATAGCAAAGTGGAACACACTTAGGCTGTGTTACCTTGAGCTAACAATGCAACTAGGGGAAATAAAGGGGTTGGGGAGGGCCAGGGAACCAAAATCCAGCAGGTGATGGCTGGGCATCAGAACCATTACTCTTTACACCAGGTGAAGTTAGAGATCAACCTCAGAAACAGGCATTTCATCGGGACAGATTCTTTCTATACCACAGGAAACTTCAACAAGCTGGATTACGGTACTTGAACAATATACAGTATCTCTTAATCAGCCAGCCAGGATTAAGTGTCAGTCACACAACAAAAGACTCTTGTACTTTTTTCCATTCCCGTTTGCTTGATGAATCCACCAGTCTGCAAAAGCTTTGTTATGCTCCTACCTAGCTCTCTGCGTGGTACACAGGATCAAAGTGTGTCATGGGCAGTACCTGGGCAAAGGAATCACATGCAAAGGAAACTGAGCACAAACATCAAATTTCTGTCTTCAGAAATTACAGCACAAATGTTTCATTGCCCACTGTATGGGTAGGCAAGATAGGCAGATGGAATGTATGGGCATGAAACATGCCAAACCTGATTACTCTGTCTCCCAAACACCTAGATGACAACCCCATGCAGACATATTTATTGTACGTTCATGCTTAGGGATGTTTTGCTTTCGAAAATGCCCAGATACACTGAGCAAATGCTACGAAACAGTTGAACAGACATTTCTTTATGTGCTAATGATTTCACACATAGGCATTTCATCAACAGCTGGAGAATGCTACTCTCCTAACACCCTCCTGGTAGCTAGTCAGGGTGCCAGGCAGCTGATAAGTTCATCCCATCCCATGATTTTCAAACTGCTGCCTTTGGTTTCCCAGTATTTTGAGGAATCTGTATCAGGTACTAATCCAACAAAAGGAATCTCTCACACTTTTACCTTTAAATGTCACCTGCTGCATCTGTTCTGGTCTGGCACTAGTCAAGTCTTGCGTTATGAGCAATTCTCCTACAAAAATTGTGACAGGCACATATAAGCATCAGCATGAAGACAGGGTTTTGGATCAGCAGTGTACAGATTTTGAGATTCCCTTGGTTAATGTTCTTTCAGAACAGAAGACGCAGTAATGCTAGCTGTGGTAACAACATATTTAACGTGGACTCCACAGCAGTATATCTGTCATGCTAGACCTACTGAGAGAGGAGAAATCTGGGACAGCAGTGAGAAGCATTAATGACTTTAGATCCAGACTTTCACAGTGCATCCTCAAAGGAAACACCATCACATAGGTGTCTTGGCTCACGGGAGCTGACAGAGGCAGTCTTAAGGACTAACTGGAATAAGGAATGAAACATTAGGATAGCATCTTTTTTTCAGTCATCATCACTCACTTTAAATGTGATATTGTGCAAGTCACACTGATCCTACAGACATTCTGCATGTACAATTTAGTCACATTTAGCTAACAAGAAAAAAAGAAAAATTATGTCCAGCAATTAAATACACATCCATCTTTTTGGGGTTAAAGGGTTAAACCACACATCCAGCCTGCACTTCCAATGCCTTATCTGTAAATACTTAATACTTAATAATTAAATAAATAAATAATTAAATACTACTCAGCATTTATTTCTAAGGGTAAGGCTATGACCACCATGTTACTGTACTGTGCCAAAAGATTTTGAATGTACAAGTTGAGTGTACTGCCTTTGCCAGGCAGTGAGCCAAGGCCAAGTGACAGCAAGCATGTTTCCCTCCTAACAGCTGACATTGGCGGGAAAGTGGTGTGAGGTTTGGCTGACTACAGCACCAAAAGATACCGCCACAGGCCCTATCCCACTGACCTCCTCTGCCCTCCACGTGGCTGTCTCTAAAGCTGGTTCTCATCCCAGGCAAGTGCAGTGAGTGCCCGTTCAGCACCTACAAGCATGATTACTTAACAACCCTTGCTGCTATGGAGGTGTAGCAAAGGGTAATTAAAGCAACCAATGTTTGCAAAGCATTTGGGGACCATTGAATGAAAGTCATTATATAAATTTAATTACCCTTATTAACTTTTTTTCTTTTACAGTTATACTTTAATTTTTTTGGTTGTCTTGTGACTTGGATTCTAAAGCCTCCCTTCGAAAAAGAAAAAAGAAGAAATAGACATAAAGACAGGACAGCAAGTGTGACCTTGTCCTGTCATCCATTACCTCTAGAAACTTACTGATCCAAGTAAATGTGTTTTCATGGTATCATAGATTACCGATAGCTCTGCTGAACTTTTACATTTCAAAGCCAAGCGGCAGGAATTCTAGTGCATATTGTGCAAGAAGCTGATGCAAAGCCCATCGTTTTATGACAGTAAATGTTAAAAATTACTATTATTATACATGCATATCACAATACTGAGATGTCAGTCAAGGTCAAGGTTTATAGTACAATATACTGTACAAATAAGGCCTTCAACTTCCCTGTAAAATTCTTGAAGTAGTTTGAGAATTACCAAGGGCTTCCAGCAATTGCTTTCTTGATTTCCTCTTTCAAATGTAGGTTTGGAGTATTCTTTGATCTGACTAAAGAATATTTACCAAACATGCTGTTACATATTTGATTAGTTTTGGTTTTGTAGGAAATCAGACTCTCTGAGCTCAGAATTAAAAAGCCAAAAATCCAAAGGACTTTCTCATGCTACTTCAGAATATATATATTTTGTCTCATGGAATATGTAATCCTATATGCAACAGGAAGGTATCTTAAAAGTAATATTTTAACTAAAGGTTACAAATTACATATTTACTTTACTGAAATTACATGTTAACAAAATCTTTGTCAAAAATGTTTTGACTTGGAGTAAACCTTCTTTTCAGAAAGAAACAGTTCTGCTGAAAGTTTAATCATTTGCAGTTTGTTTTCTATTAAATAAATATACAATAACACAGAGACCAAGTCTGCATGGGATAATACTTATAAGAAATCTAAGTCAAAGAGATGTAATTGCTATTTGGTTCTGATTGGGGTTAGTGGTTATTCTTAGGTCATTTTTCAGAGGCTTTCAAAATGTTAGTTCGGATTCAGGGAAAGACCCATCCACAGTAGATATAAGTCTTCCTTTTTCCATCAACACCTTGACTTTTCCAGTGGAGAAGAGCTGCCCTGTGAGGACATTGTCACAGAAGGAATGGCATACAGCTTTGTAACCCAAACTCCAGAAGTGCTTTGCCCGTGAACTCTGGGTTTGGGCTTTGATTCATGAAGATGCTGAAACATGCATTTAAGCCCTCAGGTAGTTCAGATAATCTGCTATTTGCTGGTCCAAGTCAGGCATGGAATTAATTGCCTTGCCAAATAGAGGCTTTGTTGGGGGATGCACATGATATGGGCCCCTGACGAATAAACACATGAATTAGCAGATCCTAGATTAGCTGTAACTCTCTTGGGAGATGAAACACATGTTTTTTTTATGAGGAGCTGACATAAATACCTAGAGAATATAAAAGGCACCACCTCTTTCTGTGGTGCTTTCAGAAAAGCAATGCTGATCATTTTCTATGAACTTGACTTCTATGTGGCTTCCAAAACACAGCAATTAAATTACTTTTAGCATTTTTTAACAAAACATTGTTTTGTTCATTGATTAGAAATGCTAAGGAAGGATTTTTCCAGCTTGCAAAATTTATTCTGCACTGCTTAGTTGAGTCTAGTTACAGTGCTAGAAGTATTGCCTTGTGAAGCTACAGATCCTGCCTTGTCAGCAGCTTCAGGCTTTTGCAAAAGGAATCGATGGATTCAGGCTACTTTCTGAGAGATGTGAGCCCTAATCATAAAAGCCACTGGCACATCTGGAGCTCCTTTTGTAGGAAAAATGCTCCAGGTTTACTGAAACTGAGTGGTTCTGTGACGCTAATGGTCACCCTCCCATTCTGGTGTCACCCCTGGTGTCTCTGATGATACGGAAGAGCAACTTTCAGGGGCAGCAACCAGGTTGCCTTGTAAGAAATTAAAATAGGTATGAAAAAACTATGAATCATCACAGAGAACACCACACATAACCCAGGAAATTGCTTTTATAGTAATCTCAAAAATAAATGCTGATCGCCTAAAACAAAAACTGTACACAGAAGAAATAACAGCCGGCCTAAGTAATTTATGTTCTTTGCTATAATTAGTATCTGACATTACTAGGAGAGACATCTTACCTGGATGACAGAAACAAATCAGATGGTGATCTTCAAAAGATTTATCCTGAAACAATACACTTAATATGCTTCCTTGTCTGTTAACTTTATGTAGACTTAGTAGCAACATGGCTGAAGAGTGCTATAAATCACTTGACTTGCAGAAATAATATAGCTTTCCTTTCACTTAACACTGCTTGGGGATACAGATGCTTTCTGCAAATTTGAATTCTTTGTAATATTGATTGAGAAAAGGAACAGTTGTTTTTCCACATAGCAAAATATACATGAACTGCTTGATGTGGTAAGGTGGCAGGCACAAATCACTCCTTTGAAGACACAGTTGTTATTAATCTTGCTCCTGATCTTCTTTCACACTGAAATTATCTTAGCGACATCAGTATCACTCCTGATTTACAACAGTGTAAGTAAGGAGTTAATCCCATTTTACTATTTCTGTTATATTACAATAAAAAAAAATACACATTGGCTTGAAATCACAGAACCATGAAATCATGGAGATTTTGCTACTGAGTTTATTAGGGTTGGATTTTATCCAACGTGCTATTAAAACTGCAAGCGTACACCACAATTGCTGAATTACATTTAACAGCAATTTAAAATTATTTTTCCCATTTACCACGTGTGCAATCCAATATCCTTCTCATGGAAGTAGATGAGCCTTTTGAAAGCATAGCAGCAGGGCTGGGTTTTCACCTAGATTAAATGTTCCCAGACTGTGAGACAAGTGCCACCAGGAACAGGCATGCCCTTTCAAAGTGGACTGTGTCTAAGGAACAGGGACACTGCTTCAGCTAGCAAATATCATCTTTTGTACCTGTATATACCACGGCATGGACACGCCACCGTGGCTGTCTTCACCCAAGGGGAGCATGGCTCCTCCCCATCCACACGACATGGTGACGTTCCCTGTTGCTGCTGCCACAAACAGTATTCAAACACAACTCTCAGGCCAACTGAAGGGCCTGAACAACAAAATTCAGGCATCCCAGACCTAGATGGATAAGCAACAGGAGCAGGATTTCCCCCTTCAGATATGGTTATTAAATGAAAAGGAAAAGAGAAACATTTTATGTAATTCATTTTTTCTGTTGGTCCTATGCATCTCGGTAATTATCTCAGTTATGGAGTATTGATTCCAATGTGGCCTGTTCTTACTGGAATCAATAGTGAAATTTCAATTGCTTCAGTTAAAGCAGGGCTGGTTGATAAGGAGTAATACTGAGTTGCGTGTTCGAGTAGTGTTTGCATTGCAAAATACGCACAAGCTACAACAAATGTTACTCTTGTAGGAGCTCAGGACTGTCATAAAAAATCACGAAACAAAGAAGTGAAAAATATCCGAAGATCAAGCAAGATTAGAGTGCTTCAGATTTCACGGGCTTGTTCTAGTGCTTGTCCTCATTTTCAGCCAAGGAAGAATCTCTAAAACCAAAATGAACTTTTGAAAACGTATCCAGTGTTTGTGAAAAGCCTTGAGCTGTGTTGAAAATCCAACAGCCTAAAGTGTGTGAGTCATGTCTTGGAAAACCTGCCAGAGATAAATACATAGAAGATGGGCTGAAGACAAGGCGCAGCATGATAGTCCTGCATGTCTGGCTATGAACTGAGTAGTGAGGGGTGAGTGGCTCTGAATGCAACTCAGCCTGAGGAGATGTCACCATGCTCCCCTCTTTGAAGATGGCTTTCACTTCACATCCAGCAACCCACTCAAATGCCCTCCCTTCATTTTACAGATGACATCAGTGGAGGCACAAAAATTTTTGGTGCTTGCCCAAGGTCACGCCGTGACTCACTCGGAAAATTTCAGGGCTTCTGTACTTGTTGCCCTATACCTGCAGAAGGCCAGGCATGCGCAAGTGCGAAATTGCGTAAGTGTAAAATCGTATGACTGCACTGAACTTTTTCTTACCTTTGATGAGCAATTCTCTTTCTGAGACCTCAAGAGTTCAGATGGAAGTTAAGAGCTGTTCAGTTACCTGACATCATGTACTCACTTGAGGCTGAACACCAAGTACAGGAGGAAAATAATGCAACTAGGGAAAAACTTGTCTTCACAGTGTATGCAGTAGTCAAAGCTCCGACCTGGCATGGGACCAATAAGCTACAGGAAACATCACGCGCTGGGAAAGCTGAACCTGAGCAGCAGCAGCAGCACACGGGAAGATACGAAGTGTTAGCAAATGCCGAATGTAAGGTGCAACGCTCTGCAGAGACAATTTCACATGTTTTGTATTAAAAAAAACCGCTCGTCGTTGTTGCCTGGTGATAAAAGAATACACGCGAACTGTACTTGGGCGCTTACTTTGCGAAGCGCCTGGCGGTGCCCGGGGCTCTGTCCGACGGCCCTGCGGCGGGGTCCTCGCGCCCGTGGGCCCGGGGGCACACCGACGGCGGCGGGCCCGGGGGCACACCGACGGCGGCGGGCCCGGGGGCACACCGACGGCGGCGGGCCCGGGGTCAGCAGGCGCGCCAGGCGGCAGCAGCCCCCTGCAGCGAGCGGGGTCGGGGCAGCGGGCGGCGATGCCCACCACGGCGGCGCCGCCCCGCTCTGTCCGCCGGGCACCGCTTTTTTGGACCGCGGAGGGCGGGTGGGAGGAGGGCATGGTCCGCCGCCCCTCGGCTGCCCCCAGCCCCGCTCCACGTTGCCCAGGGGCGGGGGGGGGGGGGGGAGGGAGGCGCGGCCTGAAGGAGCGCGCACAATGGCCGCGCCCCGGGAGCCGCCCGCGCCGGCCGGGGGGGCCGAGAGGGGGCACTCCGCCGCCGCCGCCGCCGCCGGGGGGGCCCGGGGGTGCCGCGCGGGGCGGGGCGGGGCGGGGCACACCTGGCCGCGGCGCCCGGCGGCGGCGGCGGCGACGGAGGCGGGGAGGCCGCGGCGAAGGGCGGGCGGGGGAAGCGGTGGGCGGCTTGCCATTGGCCGGCCGGCGGAGCCCCGCGCGCGCCGGCGTCGCGCGGTGCCTGCGCGCCGGCCGGGAGCGGCCGCGGCGCTGTCGGCGCTTCACAGGTCGCGGAGCGGCCGGGGCGCCGCGGCGGCGGCGGGTGAGGAGAGGTGGGGGAACGGACGGGAGGGAACCGGCCCCTACAAGCCCCTGACGATCCCTGCGAGGGAGAGGATTCACCGCCTCGCCCTCCCGCCCTTGCCCGGGGTCAGGTGCGAGGATGCCCGGAGGCTCCCGCCGCAGGCCCAGCCGCACGACCGGGCAACGGAGCCGCGGCGGAATGCGGCCGGCGGGCGGGCGGTGCGGCGTGGCCGCCGGGGAAGGGGCTTGGGGGGGGGGGTGGTGGGGGGCACCGCTTTCCTCTCCCGCTGCCCGCGCAGAGGCAGGGCCAGGGGCGGGGGCGGGGAGGCGCCCCCCGGCTGGCGGACGCCGGTTCCTCCGTGCGCGGGGAGAAGGGCGGGGGGCGGCGGCGGCGGCGGGAGGGGCCGCGGGCGGGGCCCTTCACCTCCGCGCTCCTCCGCAGGGCGCGCAGCCGTGCGCGGGGCGGCTCCGGGGCGCCGGTGATGAGGGCGCCGAGCAGGGGCTGAAGCCGGCGGCGGCGGCGAGGTGGCGACCATGACGGTGTTCAGGCAGGAGAACCTGGAGGAGCACTACGAGACGGGGGAGGACCTCGGCAGGTGGGTGCGGGCCTGGGCGGGGGGAGCCGCCGCCGCTGAAACCGGCGGGGCGAGGGGCGGGGGTCAGGGGCTGCTTCTGCCGCTTACAGCGCTTCTGCCATCCGTTTCCACCCCCGCTGAGGTGCCCGAGGACGGGAAAGGGAGGGGGATTTTAAGGTATGCCGTGTTTGCTTTTCTTTCTTTCCTTTTTTTTTTTTCTTTTGTTTAATACGAGTCCGATGGGGTTTCGGACTTGGGCGGTTCCCGGCTGGTACCGGCTCGGCTCGGTGCCCCCGTGGGCGTCGGGCAGGGCGTACCTCTGGTGCCTTCGGGCCGGAGGGGCAGGTGTGAAATAGCAACGCTTGTCGCTTTTATCCTGATGCGTAACTGCATAACTGCAAACACGGTGGGTTTGTGGGATAGAAGTTTGCATTGTGTTGGTAGTGAAGGACCCAGTATGTGTTGCATGTCGGTTTTGCTTCAATAAGGCAGTTAAAGGAGTGAGAGAAGCTCAGTAACTGTATTTCATCAGTAGTACTGGGGTGAAGATCACTCTCTAGGCATCACTGTTGGAGCTGGAAGTCAGATGAGGGGATGCGTAGCAGAACGCTGCAGATGAAGCACTGCCTGCTTGAACCATGATTCTTGAATGCTGTATAGTGATCTCCTCCTGCTACGCTCTTTATGTAAAGAGCTCAAGCTGTTAGTCGTGCCTTGTTTTTTCAGTGCTTGCTGTGTTTTAAAACTGTTGATTTAACACTGAATTACATTATGTGCAAGTCCTTTCATCTTCCTTCCCCCTTCTTTAAGGGGGAACTTGATCACATTTTTAGCACACCCATATGGCAGAATCCTTTTTGATTGTTCATCTTGATAATTTCAAAGCATAGGATCAGTGTTTAATTACCACAGGGCAGTGTATGCAAGGCAGATGATCCCAGGTCTACTTGTGCGCACCTTTCCAGTGAAGGGTCCAGTAGCAGCAAAAGTTGCGAACAAGGTACTAGCGTAGGCAGAAACTTAGAAATACAACACTGTTTCTTAAAAAAAAAAAAAACAACCCCAAAACAAAAAAACCAAAACAAACCACCAACCAAACGAACAAAGAGCCCCCACATTATCAGAAAGTTCATTTGACTGTATTTAAAATAAACGTCATCCCATTTATGTACAAGCTTGTTGCCATGACTTGTACAGGTACATGAAGAATGTGTACTTTTGCTTTCACATAGTGGTTGGGTTGGCTTTTTCATACATCTAGAATGACGGGCTATGTTGGACAGCGAAGTCATATTGACTTACTGGATATCTTGTTAGATACATTATCATGGTAGACTCTAAGTTTAGGTTGTGTAGTCTAACTGTGTTGTTTGGACACATAAAATTGTTTGATTTGATGTCTGTTCTTTTTAGCAAGAACACATAAAGTGTTTTGAAATGGAGGTTTAGGTTTCTGGACTCCTAAAAATAAAGCTATGCTTTTGTTTGTAGGCCGTGACGCATGACTGACTTTACTGAAGAAAATACACAGATCTAGAAATTATCTATTGTATTTTCTTAAGGTTCTTCAGAGAGAAGACAATGCCAGTATGCTAGTTTAGAAAGTGTTACGGTGTATGTAACCTCTCTTGTATTTATTCTACAGGAAAAGTGTCAACACAATGTTTGGTCCCCAATACATATTTATGAAATAGAACAATTGCCCATAAGCCAATTACATAAGAAATATTTCAATATATGGGGATTTTTCTAAACAAACATGCTTTGGAAGTTGCATGTTAACTGCAGCATACAGCAGGGAAGACAAGAGTTTCATTTTTTACAGTATGGGCAAGTGCAAACACTGAATAATGTTATATAGTTTAAAAAAAAACGGGGTGTGTGTGTTCAGATTGGCAGAATATTAGGTAATGGAGTTCAGTAAAATCTGGGATATTAATGTGATCTGTTACAGACAAGGTATTACAGTACTGAGGGTGTTTTTATTCATCTTAATTCTGTATAAGCTTGGCATGCAGTCTAAACCTATAATATTTTAAGAATTTAAAAGAATGTTAAACTCTGCTCTTAGTTTTCTTTACCCGGAAAACAAGAACTTCATCAATTTCACCTCTTTTGTGGGAAGATACCAGTGGACAGTAAAACACTGTGAAATGTTTGACAGAACTTTTGGTTTAGAAATGGAATGCAGTTATTTAAAAGGGCCAGAGCTTTCATTCCAGCATCACTTTGAGAAACCGAGATTATTCCACTGCAAAGTGTTGCCATAAAACCATGAGAGTAAGCAAATCTCAGGATAGTTTTTTTATGGTTTAGTTCAGTGATTGTCTTAACTTCTTTTTAAACTTAAACTTCTGAGGTTGGTTGAAATACTTCTGTAAATCCCATCGGTTTCCATTCCTCCTTTACCCCTTAGGTAAGTTTCTCACCGTTATGTTTGCATATAAATGTAGTTGCAAATGTCAACCCTGAGGCTCAAAACTCAGGAAGCAGTGAATATTAAAAACACCTTTGACTTAAAAATTTCCTATGTTCATTTGGGAACCTGAATGCTGATTTAATACTTGAGTTTGGTGAAAGGTGCAATGGTGAAAGGTTCCATTTTGCATGATCAACCTATTTTTCCTGTTCTTAAGGAAGAATTCTTTTATTTTCTCTTACTTAGCTGTGGTCATGAAGCAAGCAAGGTGAATAAATGAACAGATGAGTTTTTATTGACAGAGGTGTGTTTGAATGAACAGATCCTGAAGTTCCTATGCCAACATGCCTTTTGAGAAAGCTCAGTGAAGATGCAAATACTCAGAAATTTTAATAATCTTCACAGTTTTCCCATGTAGATTGTTTAGCAGTATTTATTACCTTATAATACTTCCAACAGTAACTAGAAAAAAAAAATAATTTGAATAAGAAAGTGATCTAAGAAAGGGGTCTTGAAGAAAGTAAATGGGTTCTGTAAATGAAATTTTGGTTTGAAGCTAATAAAGGAGGTTTAAATATTGCTTAGCATAAAACCTATGGATGGTGGAAACAAAAAGAAGAGATAATGGTGTGCCTGGGCTGAAAAAAAAAATGCATTTTCTAGTTTTCTGGTATTTCACAGTGCATTTGCAGAAAAAAGTAATAAACAGACTTTGTCCTTTTACCAAAATATTTTAGTTTTATTCTGTCCCTTGGCATGTTTTGATTTATGCCTGGGGAGGTTAAGAAAAATGGAGTTTGGGATTTTGGATGACAGGATCACCCTTATTTGTCTTGCCTGTACATGATTTCTTCTGACATGTTTGTGGCTGTTCAAGTTGGTTTATCTTAAGCTTTTGTAGCAAAACAGGCTTGTAAGACTTGTGGATCAGATGTTGTCTTTAGCATAGAATGTGTGAGAAGTTTGTGCTCTTGGTCATTAAGTACTTTGCATTGCATACACTTTTTTCCCATCTTACAAATTTGAAGTGATGTGTATTACTTACATTGTTCAGATGCAGGCTACCTACAGATGGGTTGAGTAATCATCTAGCCATTAAATTTCAAGGGGTGGCAGAGATTATAATGAAAGAGCAAAAAATTACAAATTTGTTAATA
The DNA here is from genome assembly GCF_963921805.1 of Phalacrocorax carbo. Lineage (NCBI taxonomy): Eukaryota > Metazoa > Chordata > Aves > Suliformes > Phalacrocoracidae > Phalacrocorax > Phalacrocorax carbo. The sequence continues at coordinate 45,033,371 of NC_087548.1, forward strand.
TTAATACTGCCTGCAGTTGCAAGTGGTGTGACTGTGCATTTTAAATACCCTGCTGCAGTGCTTTTCCTTCAGTCCACCCAAAAGAGAGGAATGTAAGTTCATTGCTATTAAAAACCTCATCACGGTGAGCATACAAGTAAAGATGTTGAAACCGAATCACACTAATCAATTTCTCTTTTTTACTCTCCTGTGACTGACCTTGCTGGGGAGTTGCTACAGTGCTGTGAGAAATGTAGCATTCCTTAAATATTTATAGGGGGAAGTACCCAAACAAAGCTATGGTAGAGAGATATACTGTGTCTGTTTATGTGAATTGAAGGGATTTAGTTCATGGTCTTAAAAACAGCTCCCTCTTCCTTTACCCGCTGAACCGTGCCCCGCCCCCAGTGGTGTGGTTTTTTTTTTTTTTCTTTCAACCTCCATGGGCTTCCTAAAAGAGATGCAGATTGTTGAAATAAAGTTTTGGAATTGAAGAATGTTATTTGCATTGCTCTGTGTTTCGCAATTTTTAAATTCTTGATTCAAAAAGTAGGAAGAGGTATCTAATAATTTTAAAGTTCAAGCTTGTTTGGACCTGTTGGACTCAGTAAGGAAACACAACTTGTTGAGTAAAAGTTACAGTGAATCTCAGCAGTTTGGTAACATGTCTGTTTCTGCTTAGTACCTCACTAAGCAGAGATGCCAACAGTAGAAAGCAGTAAGCTCACCCTGCTATCTAAGGTATCTAATTGATTTATCAGTTGTGAGAGAAAAATTTATAGGATAACATGTTGAAGATGCCAATAAGAGAGAACAGGGAGTGTGCAAATATGTGTTTACAATCTGAAAAACATTCTTTTGCCTTTGAGTGTTGAGTGAAAAGAGTTTTAGGTTGTTTTTTTCCCCCTGGTTGCTGGAAACTGATTTCTGTAGTAAGCAGCAAGTATGTAGGCAGAACATACATATGTACGCACACACACACAGAGGGGTGTGTATATATGTGAATAACCAAAAATACATACATATCAGTTTTCAGAAGCGCTGCTTTTTAGAGCTGCAAAGGCTGTCCATCATCTATCCACATGCTGTAAGTGTAACTACATTGGACTCCTCTGTTGGGAGAAAAATAAAAACACCAACCAAAAAATATTTGGCGAGCAACTAGAATTTGGTCTTCCTGGTGCTTTTCAGACTTAATAGTCTAAACTAATCTCACTAACTAGCCAATGTACTAAAATGTGTGAGTATTGACAAGCTCTGGTGTGAGATGTATATGATATGAAATTCCTTTGAGGTGATACTTCCTTTCAAAATGGTCACATTTAAAATTTACACCAGCTATCTTTAATAATGTTATAGTGTAACATTTTTTCCTATGAATTATCAGATTAGAAAGTTGTACGGGGCGGGGAGGGGGCAGGGAGAAGGAGCACTGTGAAAGATGGCCTGGTAAGGCTAAAAGTATTGAATGTAAGCTATAACATTTTTAACTGTGATAAATGAAATTTCCAATTTCTGTTTTCTTGGATTTTCTTGCCATTGCCTCATCTCATTGCTCCATTAAAAAGTATATGTTAACCTTTCTTTTCATACAGAGGTAGAACAGCTAAGTACTGAAGATACAGAAGGCGCAAGCCTCTGTGGTACCATTTCCTGTGTTATTCGTACAGGCACGATGATACATACTGCAAGTGTGGAATTCACTGCTTCTGTAACTACATGTATGCAAATTCCAGTAGAATATGATAATTAATTACAGTAAGTTGACTATATGAGTTTTTCAGGGACTGGGACATGGGAAAGAACTCTGAAAACGTTGGCCATAAAACCACTCTTTGAGCAGGAAACCTGGTTTGTCAGTTGATGTCCTTGTGTGCCTTCTTTTTTTTTTTGAGTTGAATGTTGTGAAATTTGGATTACAGCAAGGAACCCTTTCTGTGCTGTTTGTGAACTGTATAAATGTTATATCAGTCTTGTCAGCTCTCAGAGGAGAAGTTGGTTATTCCACGCTTGTCTGCAAGTCCTGGCCCTGGTGGTTGCGTGGGTACTGAAAAAGAAGGTCTCTTAACTGGAAAGCGTGGTGGGAGGAATTATTCTTCTGTGTCTCACTCAAGTCACTTTACCTCCCAGCCATGCCTCAAAATGCCTCCTTTTCACAAACACATAATAACCTGTGAGCTGCTGATTGCACAGGCTGCAAGAGGCTGTCACCATACAGTGCTACTGGTGACAATTACTGGCTTATAAAATGTGCTGAGAGGTCTGCTGCATGAAAAGCACAGGAGGTGCAGATGCTTTTTGGGTATAACTGCTTGGTCCTGCTTAGTTTCTTTCTTGCTCTGGGGGAGAATAATGCCTGCTTTGTAGGTCTTCTAAAGCAAAGTGTAATTAAAACTAGAGCTTGCTGATTATTCTGTGCCTTCATTTTAAATGCACAAATCTTTGTAAATCTAAACTCATCAGGAAGCAGACAAAAATGCTCGTCTTTGATTTCTCTTCTTGCCAGGCTCAGTAAGGCACAATCAGTGCCGTAGCTGGTATGTTAGCAGTGTGCTGAAACTTTCATTGTGTCTTTGCTTTTTTTGTCCTTCTGTGTTTGTGGGCGTTTTTTGGTGTTCCCTTTTTTTTTCCCCTCCCCATTTTGTCCCTTTACAGACATTCAAGTATGTCACTTCCTCTGCTGGAGCTGTGTGTACCGAACAGAAACTGGCCCCTTTAGCTTAGGGAAAGGGAGGCTAAGGCTGCATTTTCATGAGCTGTGTGCCAAGCTTAGTCCGTTCTGTTGGTGGCTGAAAGGAGCAGTATTGCTTTCCTCTGCTGTGTGTTTCTATGTGGGCTTTTTTTGTTTGGGTTTGTTTTTTTTAATGCAGCAGTGCTGTCAAAGGGGAGAAAAAAAACACCTTATATCTTAATTTATGGCAGCAGTGCACACTTAGATCAGCTGAAAGCACTGTGAACTCTCAGACTGCATGGAGTTGTGATTGCTTCCATAAATGTGCCTCAAGTTAAATATGTAGGAGGGACAAAAGTCCCTTTACTACAAAGGCAGAAGAACATTAACTGGAAGCAAGGAAGTTAAGCTGAGAATCAGGAGAACAACAGATGGTGCAGCGGTCCTAGGGTAACCTTGAAAAATGTTTGTTGCAGTTAGTCAGAGGTATTCAAACGTGTATCAGTTTTTGGAGGAAATTGCGTTTCCTGTGAGACCAACAGCTGGGCTTAATGGCCAGGTGTCCTTCTGTTTTTAACTGGCTTGGTTAGCAAACCTGTGCCACTTGTTGATACAATTTTACATTCCAAAGAAAAGGTGCCACTTAAAGCAGTGGCTCAGTAGTTTCAGTTTCCTGGATGGTAGTGACTTTGCATGGGAGCTCTGTTTCAAGACTGTTGTTTCTCAAACTGTATTTTGACCCCATTGCAGGGACATAGGTGATGCAAAGGAGGATTACCCAACAAACGTGAAAAGCGTTCATCAACTTACCATGCAGTATAGTAGACCCTACTTAACCATCACTAGTTCATGGCTGAGCTAGGTGGAAGCTGAAGGAAGTGTGGACAAAGTCTAAACTATTTTGTTGCATGTCCTCGTTATGCAGTGAATTTGGGAGTAAGATAAATGATGTGAAATTTAGTAGAACTGGGTACAAAGGCCTGTGCCAAGGAGTCTAGTGTAGGTAATGTTGTTAAACTCTGAGATCTCATCACCTAAAGGTGACACAGAAAGTGGAGCATGCATGTTTTGGTCAGTTGTTGGGTGACATTCCTGTTCGTTTTGGTGCAGTTACAGAACAGGCTAAATCCAGAGATTAATTGTAGGGCCAGGTATCTCCCCATATCCTTGTGCAATACTTTGCCATGTCCTCCTTTACATGGTACTCACAGCTCTCGTCCCACCATTTTGAAGATATTGCCTCTGTTCTAAAGTCAAGAAGAGACACTTAGGTAGTAAAGCTGTGGTAAGAAGCTTCTTAAGAGAGGAGACTTCAGACTTCGGAACATTTAGCGTTGAACCACAAAGCTTGGAGTGGTATGATTTTTAAACACCTGGAAGAAAAAAAATGCTTGGGAAACAAGGAAACTTTAGAAACTAGATTTACATTTACAGCATTCACAGATGAATCTGCAGACTGGAAATTGAAGGGCTACTTTCCTCCAGGACTGTGAACTCTGGGACTTGTCTTTGAAATGAAGGCAGTATGAACAGGGAATCTAAACTGTTATCAAGATTGAGCTTGTAAAATTAAAGGAAAGAATTGCATGATACTCTCCTGGGGAAGGAGGAAGCTGATAAGGATACAGTCATTTGAATATCTCAGATCAGTTTTAACTATCTCTTTCAAAGTTTCCAGCTGTATTGTTGCTCTTGAGGATGTTGTCCTTTTGTACTAAAGGCATTATATTTTTAGTGTGTTGGTGTATGGTAGGGTTTTTTTTTGTTGTTGTGGCACACATTGATGTTGGGGAGAATGTCTTGTAACAGGTACTTTTCACCCAAATCCGGAATAGTTCACATGGTCTAGGATTGCTGTAGAACACCACACTGAGTAATCCACATGATGGTCTGCAGTCTTATTCTCTTGGTTTTGATATTTTATTTCCTTCCTCTTATTCCCTTCTGATTACACAAGCAACTGTGCCAGACAATTTGTGCTTCAAGAGGCAATACTGTTGAGGAGGAAGCACCGTTGCATGGCTGCCCAGACCATGTGAGTACATTGACCACCGGCAGCAGCAGGGACCTTGCAGTTGGTGGTGTACCACTTTTGATTAGAGCAAGTCTTCCCTGGTCTTGTCTGCCTGGAGGTACAAGTCTGTCTGTTCGGAAGCTTAGACAGTCTTGCCTATACTTAACCTAAAAATAAATTTAAAAAAAAATCACTTACTTGGGTGGTCACAAATATAAGAGGACCAATATATAGCCATATATATAGCAATATATATATATATATAGCAATATATATAGCAATATATAGCTTTGACTATATATAGCCAAAGCTTGGAAGAGTTTACAGTCGGTGTAAATTGTAACTCTGCCTACAGCCCATTTGAAAGGTATAGTTTAATTGAGTTTTCTGCTGAATGATGCAGAAGAGAGAGCCTTTGTAAAGGAGGGAATTTGCTTTGGGCAGTAGTGTTCTGTCTGTGTGCTTCTTGCTTAAACAGGATGCTAAGTTAGCCTGTAACTGAACTAGTGTACTGGAAATATCTGATTTCCACTGTATCTTTATTTGTAAGCAATTAATACTGTGTTTTCACAAGTTACTTGAGGAGCCCTACTTTCTGTCTGGTATGAAAATTGGCTTCTGGGCTCTTGTCCCTCTCCTCAGTTTTCTCAAGTATCAGTAAGTAGTAGTTGTAAGATTGAGGTACTGCGTGGATGTGCCCATAGAAGTGTTCACTTGGAGTGCCTGCTCATGTGCCATGGGAACTCACAGCAGAGGGGACATTTTCCCCAGGTCGCGTAGTCTGTTGAAGCTGTGTTTTTTTGGAAGTTGTTACTCTTATAGGACAGAGAAAGGGTGTTGATTTTCTGGAGTCTTTCGTGACTTTTAACTGTCTTGTGGTTATAGAAAAGCAATATGGGGCCTTTCATCTTCTCTATTCTTTCTCTGTTTTCTGAAGTTTTTAGTCTTGTTGACTGTTTCAGGGTTGTCTGCAGCTTAAGAGGATTGCACTTCATTGCTGACATGGTCCTTTGTAATCCTGTATTTCTAAATGAGACTAAGAAAGCCAATGCTCAAAATTTAACAATCTGATGTACTCTGTGTGGTATGTGTTATTTGGTACTGTGCTTACTTTGCTTAGTTATGTAGGTATAATTAGGTGGAGCTAACTTTTGTGTTAATTGATAATATTGTATTCTGTCTTGGCATGATTTACAAGTAAGGTATTCTACCAAGTTTAACAGAGGTTGAGTTGTGGGGTTTTCCCCCTTTATTCACAGATGAAAATATTTGTGGGTATTTTACTTGGGTCTAGCAACTTTGTGGCCAAAACCTCAATACTTTCAATAGCTCATCAACAAAACTGGCAGTTCATTATTTCCTAAGAAAAAACAGTACATGGGAGTCTTGGGTGGATTTTAGCTTTCTTTTGAAAGCTTTCTTCTTGCTGACTCAGATTCCTTTATTGGGACACATGGGTCCTGTTACCTTTACTGAAGATGATTCAGATGTAATCCAGAGATGGATATTTCACCTTGTCTCTTTCTGCTTTCTTTATCTTTTTTGGGTTTTTGGGGTTTTTTTTGAGTTTGTTTGATTTTTTTTCTTGCAGACGTGGACTCGAAACACTTTGGTATGGGAGTTAGTACTTTTTATCTGTCTGGCAGTATTTTGTAATCCTCATGACCAGGGCTATCTGCACAGAACTGCTATTGGTTCCCTGGGAAAGGAAATCACATCAGGGAACAGCTTAGTTCCTTATGTCTCATCTTTTCTCATTGCTTTTTATTTGAAAGGGCCTTCTGATGCTGTTTTCTTCATGTTTCTGCTTAAAAGAAGGAACACTTTTCATGCTTGTGTTGCCAGTTATAACATTAACTGGAGAACGAACCACTCCAGATTGTATCGTATAAAGCTGCTCTGCTTCTGCTGCCTGTTTTGTTCCTTTAAAAAGAAACCTTTACATTACTGCCTTTCCTAAGGGTGTGTTAGTTCCTGCTCAGCACTGCTCCACCTGCCTGCTGACTTGCCTGAGTGTTTCTACAAGGTGGTGAAACCAGCCCAATGAGAGGGCCAGTGAATGGGATGGTCCTGTTCCTTACCCACTGAGCAGCATTCCCCTGCGGCTTCTCCTTTGCTGGCACTGGCACCATCCTGACTGCAGCCTGGAAGCAGGAGGGGATTACAGATTGAGCTCCCTGAACTGGGTCACCGTGGGCATGTCAGGCAAGTATCGGTGCCAGCTGCCGGCACAGCATAGCAATGTATGGTCAGAGGGATGAGGAAGCCTCTGGTTGTGAAGGATACTGGCTCTGTCTACTAACCATAAAGCCTGTCTGCACTGCACATAGTGTGCACTGTGGGCATACAGCTCAGTCTGCACTGCACAGCCTGTGCACTCTGTGCTCCGCATCAGTGCTGTGCAGGTGTGGCCAGCTAAGGCCATGTGGAAGAGCTGCTCTGAACTGGGAAGCAAGACTGCCAATTAACCCTGGACAGCAAGATCAGTGACTGCACAGTCTGAGTATGTTTTCCCGCAGCAGCAGCCGTAGGGTGGCCAGACAAGCCCTCCTTTGCATGGAGGTCAAAGGGGGCAACTTGGAGTATTTTTTAAAAAATGTTCTAAATTCCTAAGTGCCCAAGCTTGTCTGCAGAAGTGAGTGTGAATAAAGGCTGAAGAGCTGGGGAAGCGGACAATTATTTGGCTGTAAATAGCTGCTCGTAAAACCATAATGTATACAGACAGTTACTAAGGCACTTGGTATGAGATTTATGTATGGGACGCCAACTGTGCTTTGTTTGTAACGCCGTGTCTTCTTAAAAAGCTGTCTTCAGTCAAGGAAAAGCAGTATTTACATCACTGGCTTAATTTTTTTTGGCTTAAATTATGTGTTAATAGGTTGTTTTGCTTGGTGAATTTCTTATGTATTTAGCTAACATAAAATTAATAATTGGAGGAGAAAAAACAGAAAAATTCCTATGCAAAAAACGACTCTGCTGTCTTTTGTGGAGTATAAGCTTGATATTGTATGTTTTTCCTTGTGCTCTGGTACTGAAAAGTTAGTAAGATATCTGTGGATGTTACAATGATTCTTCGTACCTGGTTGGAAGCAATAAAATGTGGCGAAATCCATTCCACGTCTTTAACCCTATCATTTCTTGGGAAAGCTGAGTCATAACCTGTTTGGACCTTTGCAGTCCATCCTCACTTCTGTTTTCAGTGATAAAATTTTTACCCTTTTTCTAGTAAGTGTTTGGTGAATGATCCATACCTTATCGCCATATTAAATGACTTTTTCAAATGTACCAAAAAACCAACATTTTATTAAATTAGCGTTGTTTAATGTATCTATCAAGTACAGCTGTGCTGTGAATGTCTTGCATTTGGGTATTTTTATTTGTGGCCATTCAATGTAGGTATCTTCCAGAGTCAAAATCTGCATAAAATGCTGCCAGAGGCACATTGTTATTGCTCATTAAGATCATAGGTCTTATGCTATAAAACAGGGAGGTTCTGAAAAACGGAAGTAAGGGGAAGCTGCTCATTCTGATGAAAGAGTGGAAGGCATAACTAAGCTCTGATAAGCATTATCACTAGAGTCTTCCTCCCCACACTGAAGGACAAACACCCACTTTGGATGTGCTTTAGAACCTATTGCTACAGAAAAGAAGCAGGAAAAGGCAAGAAACTAAGAATATTTCATTTATGAAAGAGCAGCAACAACAGTCTTCATCATCACCAAAATCAAATATTTGTTCTGCTCGTATGTTTTAATATTCAGCCCAGACTTCTGCTTTAAGAATTTCTGAGCAAATGATGGCTGAGCTTTTGTGTTCAACTCTAAGTCAATGCATGTCACATACATCTCTTAACATTTAGCAAGATTAACTTATGATATAATGTTAATTGCTGGGCTGGTTTGCAGATTTCATGAAAAGCCCAAATGAAGGGGAAAATGAAATACTGAAGAACAATAGAAACATTAAGACTCAAACTCTGGTGTTTAGTACTGGCACAGTATATTATGTTCTTTATTTATATGGGTGTGTACTTCAGCATTGATTAAGTACCTGTATGTGCAAGCTCCTTTTTAATACTGTAAATGGCAGTAAGGGTAGCACTTTGCTTGAAAATCTGTGCATTTCTCTGCATTATTCTGCCTTCTTTCTGCCTTTTCCTTTCCATCATGGATGCAGTTATTACTTGAACTGTTTACAAGTGAGAGTACTCTGCTTTTCATACTACAAGATGATTTCTGAAAATGCTTTAGCAGATGTACATGTACTCAGGCCAAATGGGTTTCACCAAGCTCCAGCTCAAGCATCATTAATAGGAAATGGCTGGCATCCAGCTGCCTTGGAAGTATTACAGCCATACATATTTCCCCAGCTTATATATTAAATACCACTTTCTTTCAGCATAGACTTCACATTGGTATTTTAAACCACCATGTCTATGAGTAGATTTCTGTCTGAAGCATACTCTTGAGTCCTTGCTTGGACAAATAAGATAATACGTAGTTCTTTGCATTCTGTAGTTTGATAATCTCTTAACTATAAATTGTTGTCTTAAGGGACTTGAGGCACAGGACCGTGTCACATTCTCACTTTTTTTGTTTTTACCATCTCCAACAAGAATGAAACGTGTATATTTAGACATTTTCATACTAGTTATGTACATCTTATATCTGCTATGTGAGATAACTGATACCACATTTAGTGAATTATTTTTCCCCCTCTGCATATTGACAAAGGACCAGCTCCAAAGTCCTCTAGCACAGGTCAGTACTTTTTCTATTTTGTTACATTGCTATTAATGCATGTGTCAAAGATTACTGACTTGGATGTGTTCATTACGAGAGGCGACCACAGATTACCAAGATTCGGTCAACCTGACACTGTGCTTGTGTGTTGTGAACTGTAGAGTACAAGTGAGGCAGATGGTGAGAATATGAAAGTGTGGTTTAGCGCTGCTTGGTTGTCTTTTTTGGGTTTTTTGGGGCGTTCTTTGTGGTTTTTGTTTTTTGGGGTTTTTTTTGTTTGTTTTTGTTTGGGGTTTGGTTTTGGTGTGTGGTGGGTTTTTTTTGTTGTTGTTCCTGGTAACATTGTAATTGCTGTTCCTGCCTAGGCAATAACTGGATCAGTGAGCAGAAAACAAAAATAGTGTCTGGCCATTGCTCAGCCTGTTGTATAAAGTTTCAGTGATGTTGATAACTTGCATTTCTTGTCTCGTCTGCTGGCACGGTGACAAGCACGCATGTCTGGTGCTACCCAGACTGTACAAGTGAATGTTGGATAGATAATTTGAAACTAAACATAGAGCTGAATTGTTTATATACGTACAGGAAGCAGGGAAGGTTTTGGCTATGCCTGTCTGGTGTTTGTCTATCACCCACCTATTCTAACCATTTAAAGCACTATAAAAAGCAGGAAAGATAATTTCGTGTTTGTTTGGCTACTTTCAGACTTAAATAATTCGCTGAACTTCTTATAGCAATCTGTAAAGTTGTTAGTTTGTCTTTGTTTTGTAGCTGCAATAATTTATGGGTTTCCAGGAGGACAGAATCATCAAACCTTCAGTAATGCTTCCAGCTTTCTCAGTGCGCCTTCTCTTGTGAACATCTGCTGCCAATGTAGATGCAGAGTACTTTATTCATTCAAATTTGCATTGCAAAACCCAAATCTGAATTAAAAAAAATCTGACGTCAGAATTCCTGCTCATGCAAGAGAATCCGTTTTAAAAAAATGGAATTACAGAACTCCATAAAAGCATGTAATATCTCTTTATTCTGGTTAACAGCAACAAAAATCTGCTTATTTACCTGACTATTAAGCCACATCAATCCATTGACAAAAGTGTAATTTAGAATGAACAAGGCAATACTGGTGAGCACATTGATGTAAAGGAGTTCCTTTTTGTTTCTGTGTACAGCTTGTAACTTGGAACAACACTTTTTCTATTTGTACACAGATGCCAGTTTTTCAGTGCCAAGAATGATCCTTTCATACACTCTAAAGTTCTAGCAACTCCTTTTTCTGGCAAGAGCTTTGTACATGCTTGAGAGTTAAAATAAATCTTTCTGCTCCTTTTCTGCCTCATTTCCTCCCCTACATGCTTTCATTCCTTGACCTTCAGCTGTGCTAAACTAATTTTCAAGAGCACGGTTTGACCTAATTGCTTAGCAGAGTATGATCATGGAGAAATCCCATATATTGTCTGCTCAGCCTGTGGTCATAACTTCTTTAAAGTCATGTGCTCCTTTGAAATAAGGCAACCACATTGATGGGAGGGAGGGCTATGTCCTGGCGCTGTCTGTGGAGGATTTAGCAGCTGCAAGATCTCTCCTTTTTCTTTCATTGTCCGAAACACCATTGTCACTGCCACCTTTTCTTCTTGAAAACCCTTATCCTTCATGCTGCATGACACTTAAGAGACAGAAACTCCTGAATCTGTGCCTGATTGAATCATGAATCTGTACTTTGTTTTTCCATCTAAATGAAAAATACCTGGGCTTGTGCTCTGCATGTTGTTCCTTAGAAGGCTTACTTGCAGGCATAGTGTAAATTTGAAATGTTCTGATGATTTGGAAACAGTTCAGTAATAAGGGACTGGAAGACAAAGTAAAGCAGGAGATGTAACAATAGCCATTAGCCCCCGTGTTCTGAAATCCTTTGAAGCGCGGGGCGAGCAAATGTGGTAGGAAGAGTGGGAGCGTGACTGGCTCTTGTCTGTGTGCTCACACCCGGGGAGCCATAGTGCCTTCCTTACCCGCACCTCGCTGCAAACTGTCAGCTGCCTTTTCAGTACTGGTGGTACTTTCTATCTAGCTCATAAGGGCTGCCTCTCAAAAACCTGGAGTTGTAGGCTGCCGCAGAGCAAATCCTCCATCTGTTGAAACCTGCGTTTCCTGCCGTCGTTCGTTACAGCAATGAATGTGAGGCTATGCTGTGAAAACTCTCCTAACATGCTTCTGGTTGAAGCTGTGCATAATGGTAACATAAACGAGAGTCAAGTGAAGAAATGTTTTCTCTGGCTCCTTTGTGAGGCAGATGGAAATTATTTTTGAGTTCCTTATATATGTCTATCTGTACTAAAACAAGTCCTAAATTAAGCAGGGTGCAGGAGTTCTTCTAGCCTACAGAGCAGCCTAGTGACAGGAAAATCCACTTGCTAATAGGAAGAACCTTCAGTGTCAAATGGGAAGTTTTTAAGGATTATTGAAGTTAACGGTCTGCAAAGTATGGTGCAAGGAAAACCATCAGTGTTTCCTAGCAGCTGTTATATTCATTAGTTATAGCCACAAATTAATTGTCAGCTAATTAATTTTTATCTTTTCCTGGAGGACTGATTGTGCCTCTGTAGGAGATTTCTCTATCATTGTGCAACCCCTGCTGAATTCAAAGGTCGTCTGTTGTAGCGCTTCATGGTATCCTTCATGGTGTTGTTACGCCCCTGATTTTTGAGGGGAGAAAGAAACCTGAGGTGGGAGAGCTCTTCTGACTGTCACTTTCAGTTGAAAACTAGAATGCCAACTACTTTGTTTGTTTGGGTGTTCCAGTATTAGTTATCACATTTTTCTGTATTTTTTAATAACTTCTTTAAAAAAAAAAGTTTGAAAGGGCAGTCAGCTTTTTTTTATCTAATGTCATGTGTGTACTCTATGCCATGTATTGTCAGGATGTCTTTTCAGATTAATACTATTCTTATGCAATTCTACTGGTCTGTAATTTATACTGTAAAGCTTTTATGGCCTAAGGGCCTTGACCATACAACTTTTAGTCCTCCTGTAGTAGGACTTTTGGAGGTAATGACAGGTAAAGACAAATGAGAACATATTTGTAAGGGAGCTTACTCGCTTTTTTCTTAAAAACAAGGGTGGAGGGGAAGCGGAAGAACACTCGGTGTGCCTGTTTGTGGGCACATACAGGATGTATGATATTTGAGTTTCTGTGCTTGTTTTTTCTTCCATCTTTACGCCACACGTATTGTAATTGGCATGTTTTGAGAGGTCCTGTGTTTAGTCAGCTGCATAAAATGGCTTAATAAAGTTTTGTTCCCTCACCCAATTCTCTTGCTCATTTGGGGGGATTATGAATTTTTAAAAGCCTTTTAAGCTGTCTCCATTGAACGCAGCTTTCTTATATCTACTAAATAACGTTATCTTTAATAGTGTTTATGTGCTGGTGATTTTTCATACATTCTCAGGAATAATAAACTCCGCTGACATAGAGAAAAGGTGTATCTTACAGAAACAGTTTCTCAGCTACAGTTGAGCTGAAACACTGGAAAAAACAAGATAATGTAATGTGATGCTTCTTGAACTGAGAAGTTAATTTACCGTTTAGGGCAAGGGATGAGCTTTATGGATATGGTTTGTATCACCCTGTTGGTGATTATAAAATGTGCATGTGTGTGCTTGGGTGGCAGGCATCTGCATGGAGATAGTAGGTAATGCACATTTATCTGATGCACCATGTAGCCTTATGCTGGAGTGAGAGTAGTTTTACTCTAGTTTTACAGTAGGTGCATGTAATATCTGCGTCCTTGTGCAATGTGGAATGGGGTGCTTACTCTAACAAAAGTGAAGCAGAGCTGGAAGCGTCAGGTGTTTCCTGGAGTGCTGCTGCTCACTTTATCTTTTTAGTACCTTTCACATGTTTCAAGGTTCCACAGAGAGAAGCTGGTTAATCTACTTTTTAAAGCTCAGACCAGGTGAAGTACATTTGACAGCTACTTTATATGTGTAGCTTTGTTCAGACCAATTGTTTTCTACCCCTTCTTCTCCCTTCTCTTTCTTCCTTATTGTATCAAGGTTCAGTTGTTTCTATATGCCGTCAGAAACAGCACATTGCTGCATTCTGGTCTGTCTTGTGTGTTATCTTTTTTTACATTTGCATTTTGTCCTTTGCACTTTGCCAGCTGTTCAGTCTCAACATGATACTCACTTCCAGCTGCCTGTTGGATTTTTAACTTGACTTCATCTCTGAGTATCAAAATGCACCATGCTGCATCACTTAATGAACATCCAGAAGTTGGGAATTTTTCGGGATGTTCATAGCCATGAAAGGATGGCAAAGTCTTAGTTTTAGTCTGAAAATGTCTCCTTTGTTTATGATGTGCTCTTAGCCTATCTTTGTCCAGCATCCTGACTTGTGCGGTAACAAGCTTAAGTTGATACACAGTGAATTCTCATTGGTTGATTTTTGTGGTTTTTTTTTTTAATTCAGTCATAGCTGTTTCAAATGAAAGTTACTGGAATCCTGTAACTTCAGCTTAAAAAGCAGTCATAAAACAACAGTGAAACTGTCAGATGTCAGAAGACATCTGAAAGTGAATTCTTGCATCCATCTTAATTAACATTGCTAATTACTAATATTTATCTGCCTATGTATATGTAACTGTGATGGAAAGTTCAATTTCTCTGTAGCCATTTAGAATTTTTATTCTGAAAATTGTACAGTAACTGTGTTTTTACATAGGGTAGGGAGTGGTTGAGAGAAGGATTAGTGTAAATGTCTTAATGTTTTTCACTTTCCAGGTGCTTTTGAGAGGCCTCTAAAGGCCAGTTTACTGTCTCTTCCTTGCCATTTGCAGTAGCTGCATTGCTTTTAAGATCTTTTTCAGGCATTTAGGATGTGCAGTGTTTTACATTTTAGGTTAGAGGTGGTTACTCTGAACCTGCATGAAGGACTGCTTCAGAGAAGGGGCTATATCGTGGCCTTTTTGTCTGCTCATAATGAAGAAGCAATTGAATTAATCACTTTTTTCTTTGGAGACACCAAAATTAGTCCTGTGTACAACCTCACTGTTGTCCATACAATCCTTCCTGCTGAAATTCCCAAGTGTCCAAGCTGCACACCAATACTTTTCTGGGATAAGAACACTACATAGTAAAGGACTATATTTATTGTATTATGCATTTGTACTGGATTTACGGTTACAGGGACAATTGTGGGTTTTGACCATTATGTTCACTTGATGTGGCCTCCACAACCATTGCAATGTGACCCTTTGTTTTGTGTGGAATTTGAGTGTAGTTTGCCAGCAGAGAAAGCTGCTGAAAATGTTTGGTGCTGACTGTGCATTTTTTTAACATAGGTGGTTTGGTGCTACTGCTGGAAAGTTAGTGTAACAAAGTGTAATCTTTTCAATTCTGTCCTCTTGACTTCATAATTCAGGGAGGAAATAATCTACAGGGAAGATTTTCTGATCTGTTCTGCTTTTTTGTCTATTAATTCAAAACAGTGATCTTATGTTTCATTTTAGGTAATCCATCTCTGTAACAGCCCTATATGAAAATCAGATTTGGTGTTTCCAGAATAGTATCCCAAAAGTAGTGAGCTAGCTATAATTTATTTCAGTTTTATTTCTTAACCTGACAGTAATTTCTGTAGTTGGAAGAATCTAAGCACTGTGGAAAAGTACTGGAGCTTTTGAATGAACCCCGGATAAGTCTTAGTAAATCTCTCCTTGGTCACATCATATTGCATGACAAATAATCTCATCTTTGTCTTCAGTGGAGCATCTTAAAGGAATTGAAACTTCAGAAAATTATGCTGAGTAACTACTAGATGCTGAGAAGCAAAAAGAAAAAAAATGTAGCTGGCCAAGTGGAACACTTGTATGAGAGATTCTGCTATCACAAATGAAAACTTGAGGGAGTAAAAAACAAGAACTCCAGAAGTATTTGCAAACAGCCTTTTCTTGTTTAAAAAAAAAAAAGTGTAAAAGTTGAAAACTATCTCTGAAATATTCATGTTCTAGTCTGCCTACTTTTCTAAGGTCTCTTCTGCCTCTTAGAGTACTGTCTTTCCAAGTCTAATTGCAGGATATAAGGCAACGTTGGCTTGAAGAATTTTGGCTCATTGCCATTTCATCCTAGGACATGCAGTAGCACCTTCCTCCATGACTTGTGTGAATACTTTTTTATTATTTTTTTTTAAACTGGATCGCTGAGCATTAGTCGTTAGAAGTAAATTTTAATTTTGTGAGATCAGTTTGAAGAAGTGTGACAACAGGAACAAGTAGTTGGGTGTGCAGGAGGGTAGGTAAGGTGTACACAGACATCTTTGAACCAGCTTCACTTTGAGACAGAGGAGGAACATATCAGAGACCCTTTCCGCAGTGCCATATGCTGCAGAATTGCTACCATGCTAGCAATCCAGCCCAACAAATGTGTGCAGAGTATATGACGTTAATGTGAAAAAAGTTAAACTGAATTACGGAAAAACACTATTTTGGGAAGACCGAGTGGAGTAAATTATAAATTGATAATAAATTGCATAGACAAGTCTCCTGTTGTTGTTCTTCACAGTACTGCTTTTTAAACTAATTTCGTGCGCTCCCTTGATTTACTTAAAATGTTTGTTTAACATAGTCTTTCACTTCGGAGCAGAGAATTCAAAAAGAGGGTACTACGTTCCCTGCTTTCATTTTTAGGATTTCAGTGTTGACCCTTTTTGTGCTACCCTGGTGGTATCAACTGAAGGTTATTTCTTCTGCTAATCATGTGGCAGATGGGGAGAAGAGTTTCAGCAGTATAGCATGAAAAACCATGTGAGGCCAGAAAAAGAGTGACTATTTCTTGGTGGCAGTCTAGTTTCTGCATGGTTTTGGGTTTTGTGTAGTATCTTTCTGTCATGGTTTTAGCTGGGATAGAGTTAATTTTCTTCACTGCAGCTGGCATAGTGCTGTGCTTTGGACTTAGTATGAAAATAATGTTGAGATAACACACCAATGTTTTGGTTGTTGCTGGGTAGTACTTGTATTAGTCAAGGACTCTTCTAGCTTCCCATGCTCTGCCAGGTGCACAAGAAGCCGGGAGGGGAGGGGGCACAGCTAAGAGTGGATTCAAACTGACCAAAGGGATATTCCATATCATGTAACATCATGCCCAGTATGTTAACTGGGAGGCACTGGCTGGGGGGAGGAGGGAAGCAATCACCTCTCGGGGAGGGGCAGTGTTGGTCAGCGGGTGGTGAGCGGTTGTGTCATTTGTGTTTCTGCTTTTTTGCCTTTTCCATTTTATTATATTAACATTCTTTTCATTGTTATAATAATAATAATGATTATTATAATTATTATTTTTATTATAATTATTAAACAGTGCTTGTCAACCCACAAGCTCTTTTGCTCTTCCGATTCTCTTCCCCATCCCACAGGGGTGGGGGGAAGTGAGTGAGCGGCTGCGTGGTGTTTAGTTGCCGACTGAGGCTGAACCACGACACTTTCGAAGAGCACAGTGTGCCTTGTGCTCACTGTAATTCCAGTACCCTCTGTACTTGTGGTCATGAGAAAGCTGTGTTTGTGCTTAGGTGGTGCTACCAGTAACGTCTACAGCCTGCTCAGCAGACATCACATTATCTTTCATGTGGGTGCTGCTTCAAGCCATTCTGTCATCTAGTTTCATCTTACTGTCACATTCCCATCTCTGATAAAACACCCTTCAGCACCGTGGTGAAATGGTCGTGTGCAGGGTTGTTCACAGCTGCATGGTACTTTTTCTTTTTTCTTTGCAAGCGCTGCTGCATTGCATCTTGCAAAAGTATGTGGATTTTTGAGGAACCTGTGTTGGGACATGTTTGTTCTCACAGTGAAGACAGTTTTTGTATCTGCATCCCTGACAAAGGCTGTGTCTGGCTGCTTGCAGCAATGCCTGTACTTACCCTGTTCACTACCTAGTGGAAAACGAACCCACACACTGTCAGGATTTCAGCTTGTTTACTGAAATGTTCTTTGTGACAAAGCTTGAGATAAAATTTCTCTGATGCTGAAGGCTTTTTTTATTTCCATGCTTTGAGAAAGCTTTCAAAAAGGGTAATTAATATCTTAAGTTGTACCTAGTGAGTGCATTGAGAATGACAGTGAATTTAAGCCTGAGAGGTGTTAGAAAAGAGCTAAGGCTCATGGGTGTGTCTCTTGTTGTTGCCAAGATAATGAAAAGTAATTCAGAAGCTTTCCTGATTCTTTGGGTGTGATTGTACAGTTTCAGACAGGAAGGTTTTTGGGGATTCCCTATTCCATTTGACAGATTTCCATGCCAAGCCTACACGTTGATTTTTTGACTGCCAACACCGCAGTAGTTACTGTGCACTATGGCAGCTGAGCTCTGCTCTCTTTCTCTGTCGCCACCAACACACTAACACTTCAGTGATGTTTCTGCCAGCTAGACAGTCTTACGGTTACACTTGGAGTAACACCTGTGCAAACTCATTAGTTGCTAGAGAATTTCACTGGTGTCACTGTAGGAAATAGGAAGGAAGGTGTCTTTTTTTGGTGACCTAGTACTTTTCCACTTCTGGCAATCATTTTTGGGTTTTGTTTGTTTGTTTTTCTTCTGTAAAACTCATTTTCCTTCCAGCCTGTTGTTGGCATTCAGCCATGAGGAAGCTGTGAGGCTAAAGTGGCTTTCACTGTGAATATGAGAGAAACACCTGACCTGTGAGGGAAGGGGACTCTGACACAAGACTGTTGCTCTGCAAACTCAGGTGCCACCACATTTTCTGAACAGCCTACCAAGATCATGAGCGGCTTCCATTAATTTTTTTGTGGCTGCTGAGGAGTGTGGCATATGTGGTTGCTCTCCTGACATGTTGTGAGATGCTTCGCCTCCAAGCACGAGGGAGGCAAGGGCAGTGAAAGAAACCAAGGCATTCTGGGGACCCAGGCTTGCTCTCTTTGGGCAAATGGTTTGTGGTTTTTTTGCCCCATACCCTTGAACTACATAGTGATAGAGGCGTTCCCCCTGATCTCGGGGTGTACCTGCTGTACTGGTGCTGAGGGCCATGGTCTCAGCAGGGTGGCAGTACCTGCAGAGGGCTGCCTGTTGAACACTCGCCTCTTGCTGGCTAAACACTTGGTCATGTTCCTTGGTGCATGCCAGTCTTTCTGTGGTTGCCCCCTCGGCAGAAGGGAGTGTTTCAGAGGTGATACCAACCCCATCTGGGTACTTGATGAAATTAATTGAGAAGCCAAAGTAGTTTCGGAAATCCTGTGGGGTAGAGGGATAGCAGCACTTTGATTTGAAAGGAAGAGTTATGCACACGGAGCAACTGAGAAGCAAAAACAAAGTGGCCTTGAGGCAGGCTGCTGAGATGCCATGAATAGGGAGGGAGCCATCCTATGAAATGCCAGGCTGTCCCCTGGCTTCATGGATCTGCTTTGAGTGCCAGCCTCCTAAGGAGCAGCCATCGCTGCCTTATCTGGCTGGGTGTGAGACCGTAACAGGAGGTGAAACAAGAAAATGCTGCTTGCCAGACTCTGCCTCTGGCAGCACAGGTTTTCTTACCAACTACAGTAAGTCCTTCTTAAAAGACCTCTTCCCCCAGAATGGAAAAGGACAATTACAATTTGTTGTTTTGCATCAAACTATTCTGCAAGGTCAGTTGTGGCAAATGCACTACCATGCTGATCTCTTGCTCTCTTGTAGTTCCTCATTGACGTTTTTCCCTGTCCATAGAGCTGAGAGGAAACCCCCCATCAGAGCGATTTTTCTTTGTCTGACACTTTAACATGAAAAAGAACAAAATGAAGCATGACACTGGGGGAGAGCACGTTGTGCTGGCCTCTCTGAGACAATTGATATTGAGCTGAAAAGCTGGTGGCTGGCACTAGGAAAGGCAGGCTGCTTTACTGTTTCACTGGCAAAGGGTGTATGTGGAAAGCTGTGGAGAAGCACATGGCCATTTAGCATACAGTTTTTGTTAAAGATTCATGCTTCTGTGAAAGAAACAATAGCAGTTCCTGCTAAGAGAAACCTTACTTCAGGTAATGTTTCAGTAGGTGCAACTCATGCAGGTGAATGCATCTTTATGACAGAAAAAGAAAGGAAACGCGTAAATGGAATTTGTGTTCTTGAAGCCAAAATAAAATGCCTCTGTGAACTGGGTTTGTAACAAAAAGGCAGCAAAAATTAGTTACAGCTTTGCTTGCACTGCTGGCATTTGAGTCATTTTTGTCTGCTTCCTCATGGAATACACCTTTGTCAAGAAGGCAATAGATACAAGAAGATTTCAGGAATTAGTGCTGTTTAATATTTGAAGTCTTTGGTTGAAAAGTCTGTGTCTTAGAAAATCAAAGATCAAAGTAGTCTGCAGCCTGTGAAGTGAAATACTTCAGGGTTGCCTGTCATATATTTCCATGTGCAGACATATGTAGTAACTAGAACAAATCCATCTATAAGGCAGGCTGTCATTTGTGGGCGACATTTATGTTTTTTTAAATACCATGTAATACAGAAATATCTGACCAAAACTTTCCAGAGAGAGCTTCAATGCAGAGTTAAAAATACCTGAAAGCCTTTTCTACCTTTCCAGTATGTCAAGAGCACTCCCCACTAAGACTCTGATATCTGTTACATAAAGAGTTAATGTTTTTAGGAAGTGAATTTCTTATGTTATTTTTGAGGAAGTCATGACAGCAAAGGGGGTGTAGTAAAATAACTTTTTGAAGGGTGGAGGGAGAAGTAATGTGCAGAGAAAATTTATTGGAAATAGAAATGGCACTGGTTCTGCTTTTTTCCAGGGCCCTGCCCATCTTCAGCTGGGATGCAGGGAGATCCTGAGTAGGGGCAAGATGAGGAACTGAATGTAGGTGCGCACTGCTGGTGGAAGCAGTTGGGGAGAAGCACAAATCCCCTACTTCCTCCTTTGTAACTCTGGAGCAGAGCACAACTGAGGGATGGACTTGGATACTGCTCTCTGTGGGGGTACTATTCTCTCATTTGCCAGCTCTAACTGGCGAATACTTGCTTTTTGGGAAAATACTCTTGTTAAAGCTCCATTTACAGAGTCATTTGTGAATTCAAAAGTGATTGCTTTCTTTTGAAGCGGTGTTGAGACACACTTCATCCCTTAGCCAAGTGCCCCCACATTATCCCACTTGTTTTAGCTCCAGTGTAGTATAGCACATCCACAATATATAAAGCAAGAGGGTGTGGGGGGGCAAGGCCAGGTTATGTACAACAATTTCCAGTTCTGTGGTGCAAAAGTCTACAGAAGTGCCCCTTGATTAAGACCATAATTTCTAAAACGTTTCCTGTAGTTTGTGCACTCTTTTGCTCTCAGCCCTTGTAATGGGGAGAAAGGATTTCGTCTGCAGCCTGCAGTGACTGTTACGCTGATGTCCATGTGACTGCATTTTTATTCTGATGGCTAGCTTCATCTGAGTAGAAAGAGCTGCAGTGCTTAAAGCTGGAATTGATATATGTGAATCTTTTGTAGACTGGCTGAATTACTGTAGAAAGTGAAACTTTTCCGATGCAACATTAGTGATTATAAATATACATCTGTTTTGAATGACAAATCTGGCATCCTGTTAGTCAAAACCAAACTTAAGAAAAGGCTCTGTTTTGGCACAGAAGCTGAATTTTAGGAAATTACTCCTTTTAATAATGCTGATATGCACTCAATCTTTTTTTTTAAACTGTATTTATTCTCACTGTTGGTATTCGTTGAGCATACTGCCTGTATTAATGAGAGTATATGCACTGCTTACAACAGTCTCAGCCCTTTCCTTCAATGTAATAGTTTTCATAGTTTTCATAAAGGTCATTGAAGTAGGCATGTGGTCTTCGGGCTGCCTCAAAATACTGGCTATTGAAGTAAAAATTGAGGTGTCAAGCTCGATTTGGGTCAAAGCTTACATGAGAGAATTTCTGTGCACAGCATCCACTTGCAGAAGTGCAGCTGGAGTAGAGGAGGCATTCTGTGCCCACAGAAGATCACTGAGAGACAGCTGCTGCTTCAGGCGGATGGCTGCCTGTGCACATGCTTCCTTGCAGCATAACCCCCGTCCTGCTGTGCATAACCAAGTTGCTTTCCCTAGCAAGTTTAGTCTTACAAGCTATGCAGTAGATTGATCTTTCATCCCAAGTGCAATTTAGAGTGAAAATAAGGCACCACTTATCACTTAAGGAACTTAGTCCTTAAGTAGGTTGTATTAATATTGGATATATGAAAGTCTGAATCCCAGAGCATGGGATTCAGGTAGGTCCTGGATGGTGCAGAATGCTGCTGTCTCCAGAGATCCTTTTGTTCAAATGACCTTAAATCTGGATCACTGCATCTTCCCTAATCTTTCTTAAGTCACAGTAATTTTTCCACCTACATTGAGTAAAATACAGATTTAGGGCGTTTGGAAAAAGAACGTACCTTTTTAACAATGAACTGGCTTTATGAAATATAAAGCTAGGACATGGTGACACCTCTAGAAATTACTTAACCCATTTCTCTGCTTCAGAAGATCAACTCAACTGCCTGCAATTATAGAAACAATGTTTATAGTATTCTTTTCATAGCAGCACTAACACTGAAAAGTGAAGCTTTTAATGTTCTTAAGTAATGCATATTGCTGGCTTTTTATTATGGGTCAAAGTGAGTGCTTATAGGCAGAAAGCATGTAAAAACCATGTAAGGAAAATTATGTGTTTTCTGAGAGGAAGTGGATACAATTAAGCGACTGGAACACAAATGGATGGAATCCCAAAGGATGGTGGTGGTGTTACTATTTTATTTCAGACAATTCACCAGTAGGTGAATAAAATGATGATGCACCTATTTCTCTGATTAATTTGATACAAGCTTTTTAATTTTCAGTGATCTGCTGTTACTTCTCATTTTTATGTTCTGAAAAAATTAGCCAGTCAGCCCTCCAAAGACTTGACGTTCTTCTCTCTTCTCAAATTCCATCTGGAAGTCTAACTGGAAACCTCATTCTTGTTCCACAAGGAGCATTCTTGTGAATGAAATGCATGCTTAACCTGAGCCCATGTAATTATTCAGCAGTTGTGCTCCAAATTTGCCGTCTCTCTAGTGCTGCACAACAGCACTTTCAAATCCTACCAAAGGAAGAGAACTATGCGTTTTTAATGAAGGGAGCAAAGTGGCTAGTTTTGGCAGCAGTGGTTTTCGTCCATTGCTTTCGCGAGTATACTGTTATTGTTCTTGCAGCACAAAGTCCTGAAATGAAATACTTCCATGTTAAACAAAACCAATATCAATGTAACAAAGAGCAGAGATCTTCAGTTCAGTGTGTCTCAGCATAAAAATGCATAGACTGAGTTGCTAGGTCACAAGCTCTGTTTTCCTTGGAAGGAAGGGGGTTGGGGAGTTATGTGTTATGTTAGAGAGTTACGGGGGTTTGCATAGAAATGGTTTAAAAAAAAAAAAAGCTTGTCACTGACTTCTCCCTCCAGCTCTTGAATCTCTACTATGCACTCAGATTGGAGTGTATATGAATGCCCCAGCCCTTTCTGTCTTTGGAGTAACTTTTAAAAAATATTTAGATGCTGCAATTTAGAGCTATATGCAGTAAGCCAAACAAAAATTAATTTACAATGTTTTTGGATAGTTGTTACATTTAGTTCAGTTATGGTGAGACTGTTTTTATCACTACTTAGAATAATTGGAGGTGGGAGAGACAGGAGGTAAAAAACCTGAAGCAAACGAGTAGAAATTATGTCTTTGGAAGAATAGTGGACTGGAATTAGAGAAGAGATATGAAACTTCATACATAACAGAATTCCTGGAAGTGAAACATCTTGGCTAATATAGGAACTTCAGATGGTTTGTACTTTAAATGGAGCAGTACATAAAAATGGACTGGCGTGGGCCCAAAAGCAAACGGATAGGTAAATGTCCAAGAATTTCTAACTGAAATACCATTTCCTAAGAAACAGATTTTTTTTGTGTGTGCATGTGAGATGGGGAGGAGGAGCGAATATGGGGTGGGGAGAGCACAGATACTTTCTATATTTATGCTGGTTATGCAGCAGGATTTGTAGATTAATCCTTTTGCCAATGCTGCAGGTTGATGGGTAACCACATGATGTGCCATCTGCCACTTAGCTGTTAAGTTAAATTTAGACTTTGTGCATATAGGTTTTTACTTTTTATTTATTCCTTCAAATACTTGTTACAAGTGTTATCTAGCTATCTAAATAAAAGGGAGTAAATAACTTTGAAGGTAGTAGATTTGTGGTTTTTTTAATGAGTTGTGTAGAAGCTTTAAATTATTAGCTTACAGTTTGCTGTATATTCCTTTATTTAGAGTACAGTAAAGGATTTGTTTAAAACTGTAATTTAACTTGAACGTGCTATCAGTCCACCTGTTTCATACATCCGTAGTTGAGAACTTAATACGTTCTGACTAATTGTTTCTCTCCGTGTAATAAATAAGGTCTACTGAATGTTAAAGGTGCTGGGAAAGTGTGAATACCATGGTTGAGGTGCAGCACTCTGTTTAATCCAGAAAGGAAGCATAATTGTCAGGGTTGTTTCAGCCCCACCCCTCCTGCCAGCTATGTTTCTTTGGTGTGCTTTGCCATTTTATTGCAAAGGTAAACTAGGCAGGTTGGAAGGAAATCAAGTGTAGTGGTCAGGATATAGTATATCCAGCTAAAGAGAGATACCCTTCTCCAAATCACTCTCAGGA
Source organism: Phalacrocorax carbo (assembly GCF_963921805.1). NCBI lineage: Eukaryota > Metazoa > Chordata > Aves > Suliformes > Phalacrocoracidae > Phalacrocorax > Phalacrocorax carbo. The sequence continues at coordinate 45,057,446 of NC_087548.1, forward strand.
GAGACGTTGTGGGGAGTACTGTTTAATTTCTTTAGTTTGCCTCAGGGAGATACCTGAGTACTGGTCCATCCCACTGGAGTCAGGTGAATGTGTAAGTACAGGAAAAAGCAATAAAGATGAGAGCAGACTTGGAAGGAGTGAGGAGGAATTTGTAATTTTTCCAAGTTTTTGACCCCGTGACTTCAATGCCTAGATCTGGCAAGGTACAGGAGAGGTGGACTTCAGAGTCCTGAGGCTGGACCTCAGCAGTCAAGGTGGAGATCATAAAAATCTGGAATTAAGAGGGCTCACTGAGGAGAATAAATACAGTGGACTGACTGTTGTGAAAATAATGAGAAGGAAACCTTTCAGCTATATTAAAAGAGTATACCAAGTGGGGCAAAGAGGACTGAAGCTGGTAAACACCAGAGATAAACAGCCTATGAAGCCGTGCACCTTATTAAAAATCAGTGTTTCAAAAAAGGCAAAAGGCAAACAAGTGGTACTTCATTCGTATTGCAAAACTTTGACCAAAAAAGTCTACAGCAAAATGAGTGGTGCACATTGCACAGTGTCTCGTCATGTTGCCACAGTGGGCCATCTGGTGACAGCAAGCCTTGTTTATCAGATATAGTCTAACCAGGAAATCAGTTCCTGTGATTGGGGTGGAAGAAAAGGAAGGAGGGTGAGTAGTAGGAGGTGCCATGCTCCAAACTCTTTTAAATCTTGGACTTGTCAGTTTTGTTGCTCCTGCCATTGTTTCTAATCAGGAGATAGAGTAAACTCATGAGACAGCTGCAGCTGTATGTTTAAAGCAATAAAACATTTTATTCAAAGGTCTTCACTGGAAAGCAGTATTACATTTAACAGATGGGAGCTATTTCCAGGAATCTTCAAGTGCTTCCCAAAATTATTCAGTTGTATCAGCACTGAAAAGATAAATGCTACCCAGAGAAATAGTTTGAAGACTTCTGTCTGAATGCTTAGATCTTCTGAAGTATCCGTCAGTATTAGATCTTACACATTTACATAACATTTTGTATGAGCTTGTTCTGTGTCATGGCCTGATCAGAAAGTAATGATTTCATGTGTGGGTTTTTTTCACTCACTTTGCATCTGAATTACATAAATCCCTTTTTTATTGGCTATGAAAAAAAGAAAATTATAAGGGTTATTTTTAACACCATGAGAAATTTGAAGACAACCTCGGAAAATATAACTTAAATTCATTTTACAGTTATCTGAACTGAGGGAGATTGAGTCATAGGAAACTTCTTTCATTTAAACATGAAAAATCAATAAAAATCTTAAGCTGAATTTAAGACTAGTGTGTACAGAAACACACAACTTAAGCAGCTTCAGAGGTCAAGCTTAAGGACTGTGCAGAGGCTTTAAGATGCATCTTTCTTGCAAAGCATTTTCTTCTGAGCAGGTGGCTTTTGGACTTACTGAAATCTCTGTTACAGTGTTGAGTTGTCTGCCAATTTGAGTTTACAGATGTTAAAGTCTTAGGTAAACTTTGTTATTTAATATTTTTTAAACACTGATGAAATGCCTTGGTAAGCCTCACAAATACATGCTTTGTGTGGTAGTTCAGTTTAGATAATAAATATTTGTTGAGGTATTGTATAGACAGAAGGCTCTTATTTGGTTTGTACAGAGCTTTCCATTCTTCACTATAACTCCCATATTATTCTTCCTCATTATTTTGAACTAAGACCAATGGTACCTTTAAATATAGATAAATTTGTGTTCATGCAGATAAAGTCTTCAGAGGTGTTCTTAGTGTGATTTGTTCATATTAAATTTGCTATACGTGTTTCTGCTTTAATGCTTGGCTATAATTTAATCTTTGCCTTTATTTTGGGTTATTAAAATGTTCTTGAACATTTAATTTTTCCTGTACTATAATGTGTGATGCGTTGTGACTCAACCAGTTATCTAAACATTCCTTTAAAGTGGTGAAGTAAACCACAGTTCAGTCACAGCTAATTAAATATGAAGGAGGGGAAGTACATAAGGAAAATACAAGTGGCCTCTGTTTCAAACAGAACCTATGCTGCTATTTTTTTTCAAGTGTTTTCATAACTGTTTTCACATTGAATCACACAATAAAGCATCTCTGACTTTGCTTTTTATAATTCCTTTGACTCTTCTCCCTGCTCTGAGGTCATATGCCAATGGTTGGAAGATATATTTGCAACTTCATGGGGTGATCTGGTGTTACCCAGTCAGAACACATTTTGCATGCTGAAATTCTGTTTAGTTTAGAGCCCTGACTTGAAATAAAGCCTTCCTGAAAGGCAAAAAATGTGAAGGCCCCCTCCTTGGATGAAAGAGAGGACTGCACTCTCATTTGGTTACATAGCAGCCATGCTTGGCAAGGGCTACGCATTAGCCTTCAGGCAAAGTGCATCAGCAGGATGCAAATGTTGCAGGCATTTTGACTTTTCAATTTCTTTTTCAAGGTGCTGTGTTTCTAATTAAAACCCTTTTCAAGGACAGTAGCTCCGTTACTGCTTACAAAGGTAGAATGTATTAAATATCTACCTATTCACTCCAAAGTGTAGTGTGTGTGAAATAGACTATCAACAATATATCATGCAGTCATATTTCATTTTTGTATCCTGTTTTTACAATGCTCTTGTTGTGATGTGTAAAGAGATACTGACATATTTACATGTACATAGAGAGTGGGTTAAAGCATTTGCATGTAACAGGAGGGAAAGAGCTGGGTTTTTTTTTTAACTCATCATTTGTTCCACTTCACAAAATTAAGGCTAATCATCACGAGATTACGTTTTTTCTAAATTTCTTGTTTCTAAATCTGAACAATTCTTCAGTCATCTGCAGTTGAAGTTTACTGTCAAACTGCTGATACGTAGGATCCACTTGCCATCATCTCTGCGTGATGGACTGTGCTAGTTAGTAAGTGCTTTTGAGCTCAGCACGTGTATGCCCAGGTGTGTGTATGCATGCATGCTCTAACAATTTAACTTGTTTGGCATTAACTAAGTTGGAAAAGCTTTGTCATAGTTCTCTCATTAGAATGAGAACATCCCAGGCAAATCAGCCCCTTTCCTTTAGGTGAGGGTGTTGGGAAAGGGCTGTGGGAAGGTGTACTGGTATGCTCGGTCTTACTTTCAGCATTTGAGTATGATACACTAAAAATGGTCCAAATATAGCTCTATTTCTTCGTCGCTTTTTCTCTGAGCCAGCCAGAACCATCTGATTATTCTGCTTGTGCTTAACAGTAATTACTGTTCTGGGGAGCTGTGTGCAGTGAGATGTGATCTTGACTGAATCTGTGCATAGATAACCATCTGTGTAGTGAGCCTTGACAATGCCAGTCACTCCTTTAATCAGTTGCCTTTTTAAATGTGTGGCCCAGAAGGTGATGTAATACTATGATAAAATGGTATCATGAAGACACTTTGTAGCGTAGTCTTCGATACAGTGCTGGAAACACATGCATACATATACACAGACAAAGTAGTAGTCTTCTGTATTTCCATATCTCTCTCCCCAGCCCCCTCCAAATCATCCCATGTAATTATTCCTCTAAAATTTTTCATACACGACTCAGAGCATTATAAAGCACATAAATAATAATAAACAGTAAACAATGTGGTATCTTTCTTGTGGTCTGTTTTAGATAAAGTTCTTTATCATGCTGTTATGGCCTCCCTTAGGACTAGTGGTTCGTCTGGGTTTCTAAGAAAACAATGAAAAGTCTGAAAAATCACTTTTCTGTAAGGTTAGTAAACATCTAGAGTAAGTCTTTTAGCAACCTAACAAAACTGCAGAAAGCAGTAGAGCAACAGAGACCTCCAGTTTCATCAGCATAATGTGCTGAGGCTGACAGCACAAGAGTATTTCTGCAGGAGATAAATACATAGCTGAAATGCACAATGAGTTGCTTTTTTTAAAATAACCAAACCACAAAAATATGAGGCGTGAGCTTATAAAATGCTGGAGAAAAGAATAGATAGGGCAATTTCCCTGCTTATGTGATTTTTCACTTTCTGATCCATCCTGCAACATGACTTAAGTTATACAAAGTTATGGTTAGGTAGTTTAGTCTATGGATATGCTTACAAAATTTGACTTAGCCCACCTGCTTCTTACAGTGTTTGAAACCAACTTGTGACTGCTGCTTCTTGTGACACCATCTGTTATAGATACTATCAGAGTGTTTCTGTTTCTGTTAATTTCACTAAGTTTGCACTTACACTCTTTGAACTGTATTTGCATAGATAGTACAGCAGAGGTTTCAGCTGGTTTGTACAGACAAAAAATGGTACCTGATAATGCGATGTTTTTTCTAACTGGAGTAATAATACAGATTATTTTGAAAGTTGGGTGTGTTTTCCTTAAAATATTACATAAGGGAACAAGTCCTTTTTATACTTTGCATATTTTGGTAAAATAACTTTAAGTTAGGTATTTGATGTATTCATCCTGAAAGATAAACTACTTTATCATCACATATATTGAGTCACTACATTGGGATCAGGGTACTTCTGAAACTTGGTAATTTGACACTAAAAGATACTCCTAGTCAGAAATTATGACAGGGAATTTGAGAGACGCTTATCTATGCATAACAAGGAACTCAGAAGTTAGGAAATACCAGTTGTCATTACATTTGTTTGTCTTTGCTTTATAAATCTGTCTGATTTTCCCCTCTGCTTGCTCTTCCTTGCTGCCCTTGCTTTTTTTGGTTTTGCTGCTTTTCTGAAATATTTCTAATGAAAGTGTATCAGCATGCATTTTACTGATGGGTATTAATTACAACTTGATTTAAACTCTGTACGTGCTGTGAATGTACTGCACAATTGCATAATGTGTGTTACTCTTCTGCCTTCATGCTTGCTGCACTCAACTATTTATAATTTCATGGTCAAGTTTAATTCAGTCTTGTATTTGCATTTTTATACTAGTGGTAGTTGGTAAAGACTGGTCCTAACAACGATCTCTGCACCATCAGATCTCAGCTGGCTTATTCTCTTGCTTAGTCACTCACATAGCATTTGAGGAGTATTTTCTCTTTAGCTTAAAGTGCTGTATCACATTTAACTCCTTTTTGGCCTGTTTTCTTTAGTACTGCTTTTTCCATGTGTCTCCCCAGTCTCCCAAATTTACTACTTACATTGTGCTATGGCCAGTGTGCCCTTTCCTATAAAAAGTGTTTATCTGTGCTTGAAACATGTTTACATGTTACAGAAACATCTACATGTTAGAGTGGTCAAGTACTTTGAGTGCTGCCGCTTAGACTCACTGTGGACTATGAAAATATGCTCCTCTGCAACAGACACAAAGCAGACAGCTCCAGTGTCAAATGAGATGTGTGTCTGTGTCAGCACTGGAAGTGTAAACTTGTTACTGATGTTGAAAACTGTTTTGCCAGAGCTGCTAAAAAAATAAGTAAAAAAAAAAAAGAGAGATAAATAGCCTAATCACCTATCCAGTGCTATGTTCCATCTTCATGTTGTTTGCCTTTCCTTTTCAAAGCTCTCCAGTACTTGGAGAGTTTGCAGCTAAACAATACTTCTGGCATTCTGTCAGCATCTGTACTAGTGAATTAAACATTGTAGGGCAGGGGAAGGAGCACAAAAATTGTGAGCACTGTACAATTATTTCTAAATTTCAGGGCCTAAACAAATATGGTGTGAGCTTATCAGTCAGTCCTGCATTCATTCCCTATCTGCCTGTACTCTTTGGTTGGCTGCAAAATTAAAAGCATGATTTGGGGAAAGGGCCCTTATGTTCCCCAACATGCCCTCTGCGGGGAAAAGAAAAGATGTCCATGCACACTTAGAGAAACTCTACCTAGCAAGATACTTTGTTTTAGATTATCCCAGTTTCTTTATCTGTCAAGATCAATGAGTATTTTTCCTGGCAGGTGTAGTGCTGGTAGCTAGCACTAAAGCTGCTATTCCATGAAGCAGGTTGTCTTTTGAGTGTGGTACACAGGAAACACTACCACTTCTCGGTCATTTCTGCTTGGAGTGCTCTATTAACCATGGCTTACCCCTCCCTGCTAATGCTGATAATGGCTTACCTCCTCAATGGGGTAAATGTAACGCATTGTGCTAGCGTCTCTCGGCTGCGGTACTGTAAACATTATACACACAAGAGAGACGCTCAAGTGCCTCAGTTTACCGTCTTTTGCAAGACCATAAAGAGGGAGAGAGGAAGGAGGGGAAAGAGTTTGCCTCCAATTCAGCATTGCAGCTGAACTGAAAATGTTTTGCTTGATTTAGAAGGTGGAGAAGGACTTAACGTAACTATAACCCTTCACAGTTCATGGAGAAGTCTTCCTTTCTTTTGGAAAAGACTCTGATACTGCTGCCTCAGTTTTGTGAGGGTTAACCTTATTAGCAGAATCAGCTCAGATGCCCTTGGTGATAGGCAGTGATACGTGGGCAGTGGTGGTGACTGATGGAGCTTGACTGACGCTGAGACATTGCTGGGGGTGGAAATCACCTGCTCACTGGCCTCCCCTGCTGCAGATCTCTAAGGAAAGACAGAAGTGTCAGCAGCCTGGTAGTAGCTGTTTTACTGGGGAAAAAAAAAAATGGCTCAATGGTTGGGATGCAGTTTCTTTCATGGATTAAGCTAATAGTATTATGTAAGTCTCTTTCTGTGGATTAGTGTAATTTTAAAAAGGAAAGCAGTCAAACAAATAGTAAAAGCAGTTGGATCTTAATATATCGCATTTTCAGAGTTGTGTATTGAATACCAAATTTTTAAAATACAAAAAAAGTGCCTGAGTGTCAGAAACATACAAAAACATCTTATTACTCTCATGTCATCATAACACCTTTCACTTATTCCTATCCCCTGCTCCCATTAAAATTTGTCTTTTTAATGCAGTCCTCAGAAGATGGCATGGAGAATTCCCCCATGCTTGCCCTAATGTGGCAATAAATACTAGAAGTTTGGTCCCTGGGGGTTACTTGAGCATCTCTGTGTCCTGCTTGGACCTCTTTTGGAGGGTTCTTGGGGCAAGCATTTCACTCTTCCTGGAAGAAGCTAGCTGGGAAGAGCTGGTGCAGAAGGCTGGGAGTGAGGAGGAATACAGGGTGTCTGCCACCCCTAATCACTGTGATCATCATTCTCGAAAAAATGAAAGAACTTTTTGTTTTTTCTCTTTGATTCGAAAGTGTCAGTCTCAGTAGTTGCCCGTAATTCATGCTAATGAATAGTTGTTTTGTGATCCTGCTAAGCCAGAACCAATAAAGAGTGGAGTATAAGTGCTTTATTGGTGATTCTATCACCCCTCTGCATAACTTTTGCATATATATATACACATATATATATAGTAAAGGGCAGCGTGCATCGTCTTATGATGTAAAAAGATGGAGAAATGTAATGATTAGCTAATAGGGTAAGAACTTGTTCTGAAGTGAGTCTGAAAAAATCACTGGATGTGGAGATATCGTGCCAAGTGTCCCAAAAAGAATGGATTAAGGATAGTAATTAACTGCTGGTTGAGTAAGAATTACAAGATCACAAAACAAATTACTATTATTAGCAAAGTATTTATTCTGACATCCAGTTGTCATCTTTCTTCACTGTTTAACCTGATTCTGCCACGTTAAAAAAAAGTCAGATGCTTTAAGTGTGAGTTTGTGATTTACTTCTGGGGCTTTTTGTCAGTGTAATTGCCTCCAAAAATGGCAATAATTTTTTTGACCCCACCCACTTTAAATCAAGTCTACAAAAGCAAGGAAACTTAAAACTAAAGGCCTTTTCTGGCTTTGAAGACACTGTATGAATAAGTGCTGGATCTGAAGCTCCAGGATCCGTGGGAGTATATTCCTGGATACAAATGTGTTAGGCCATACAGAGCTGATCTAAAACAGCTTGTCACTGCAGTTCTACAGGTTAAAGCCCAGTAAATACCCTTTGATTTACACCTCTCCTCTGCTTTTAAAACAGGAGTTCAGGGAGAGTTGTAAAATGGTGTGGCTTAGGGATCCCAGGCATGAAATAATCCCTTTGATTGCAGCTTAAGTGTGATCTGCATGTACAACATTTAATAACAAAACAACTAATTGTGCGGTTATGTGCTGAATACCACAACAGCAACAATAAGAAGGTTATTTGGTGTATAGCTGGCACTTATTCTAGATACCTGTTAGTTGATAACTTTCTTGCAGTCTTGAGCAATGTTAAAGATTTCTGGAGCCTGACATCCTAATAAACCATTGATAGGACCAACTGATAAAGTCATGGGGTTTTAAACAATGTATTGGTCTTCTGGTAATACTTTTATCTTGAATTGTGGTACATCAGGACATCCTTCAAACCAGTGGTTGTAGTTGGAGAAAAAAGTACAAAACTGAAATATTTAAGTTACGTAGCTCAGAAGAGGAGGTGAGAGGAGATCTACTTGTCTTGCCTAGTCCCCTTTGTTTCAGTAGGTCAGGCTCATGCTGTAATGTCATAGTTGACCCATTGCCAGAATAAGATTAAACAGCCTTAGCCTTAAGGGCATTGGAAGCTTTTGAGGAAGTGGCTTTGGGGAATGGTATAATTAAAATATGAATAATATTATGAAAAAAAAATATCTTTCTTTATCTTACAGGTCCACAGCCAGTGCATGTTTAAAAACACTTGCAGTATGTTTTTTATTTAGAAAGAAGCCTAAAATGCATTACTCTTTTCAGTGTAAAAGCACTAAACGAAAAAATCTATAATGGGCTAAAGATCAGAAATTAAAATACAGAATTTTTCAGAAGTCAATGATATGTGCTTTGTCAGTGAAATATAGATAGCTCTTAATCCCAGTCAACTTCTAAAATTAAATCTTTTTAGATATTAGTATGTACTGTATGTCCATGTACTTCGGAGTTACTTTTTCGTCCCAGCGTCTACAGAGCTGTTGTTAGCAGTAATTTTATCTTTTTTAGTCTTTGGGGTTTTGTTGTTGCTGTTGTTGTTGGGTTTGTTTGGCTTGTGTTGTGGGGTTTTGTTTTGTTTTGTTTTTAAATGAAGCACTGGCTTTTGTCAAACTTAGGAGGTTAGTGTCGATAAGAAGGTGGTTAGCCATATAGCATTCAAGCCTATGGAAGAAACATAAGCAGAAATATTTTCCTTCCTCTATCAGGCAGTTTAGGCTTCTAGTCTGAAAGCTAACCAGTTGGCCAAAAAGCAAGCAATAGTTTTTTACTTCCTTCTGGTTCGTGAGTGTGAGTAGCCATTCAGGGTTGTGGTGATGCCTACATATATCTACTGCCTGACTTTGAGTTCCTCTGGAACTGTGAACTTTCTGAAAAGCTGATTGTGTTTTAAATAAAGCTGAATACTTCTGCAGAGAGTAAGACAATCACTGCTTTTCCCCACTGTAAGCAAGGGCCAGAAGACTTTGTTTGCACTTCTCATCAGCAGTGAGAATACCTAAGTGCGTGCTCCACTCTGGCTGGCTGTCCTGCGGTGCAAAATTGCCCAGACCTTGGAGATCAAACCCAGAGCTGCTGTTGCAGGACAAGTTGTTGTGGAGTTGAACTGAACCAAGCACAGAAGCTTGATGTACTCTAGGGTACCTTGTCTTGCCCTCTGCTGCCAGTTTAGGATGACGCTGAGCTTCCAGAGGTCCTGTGCTTTATCTGCCAGTCCATATGAATGTCTTAGGTGTCCAAGAGTATCTCAGATAGTACTAGATGACCAAGTCTAGGCAAGTGAAGCAGGTCTCCCAGCCTACATGCAACGGGGAAGAAGAGATGGTGCAGTCTAAAGCACTGTCTGACTGCTGTTTGTCATTACAATGTGTTGGGCCTTGTCAGGTGAACCTGGCCCTTGACAACTCTGTGCAGAATTGAGGGCAGGGAGTGGGAATTTAAGGCAAGGATTTTTTTCATGCAGCATAAAGTCATCTCACAAGTTCATGATCTGATTTCATGAAATAATGAAGAATGAAATTTGAATGGTAATCATAACATTGAAGTAAAACCAAACCTCAAAACTTAAGACTCTTGACTGCTTCTCTCAGAGTTTACTTCTCTCACTGCCCATAAGTATGTTCAAAGGCTTCCCAGCTAGTGGTGGCTACTCTAGAGTCTCTAGGTGTTGATAAGAGAGGATCTGTCTCTGTCCTGCCTTCTGAAGGTGACAGTCATTTAGCCTTGCCCAACTGTGTGTCCCAGTTCAGGACAAGTTTGTCACCTGGGGTTCTGTATGGGGTCAACATTGTAATGGTGGCAGTGGTGACCAGCAGCATAAAGTGTTCTCAGCTATTCAGCCCTCTAAATTCAAAAATCATGAGTGTTAATTTTCCCTCACAGCATTTTATTATTTTTGTTTATTGCACAACACTATTGCTGATCTTCTGTTTTCTATCTGTCATGCATTCCTTAATTGCTTGATTACTACGTTGGTGTATTTGGCACATGTTCATTCTCCAGTAATAAAGTAGTATTGTGCATTGAGTTCATGCACAAGATGTGTAGCTTTGAGTGATTCCCACTTGGCACTGTCATGTGATGCCCTTCTGGTGGGTGATGCATCTTCCTAGAGATCTCTGCTGTCAGTTGTAATTAATTAACCACTAATAAAGGTTAGCTTCTCTTTCAGGTACTGGGTGGAATAAACACGACTACATGTTACGTTGCTGTGTAGATAGTCAAGACTACTAGGCTTAGTTTGATTTAACAGCTGTTTTAAGTCTAGTTTAGGGGACACCACTTCTTCAGTTAACAGGGTAGGCTAACTTCAGAAAATTTTCTCATTGGCATATTCTGTAATTCTGGGAATTCTTTGTACAGTGAGATCAACCAAGAATAGAACTACTAGAGAATCCTCAGCAAGAGATTAAGAAAACTTAGAAGGAAACTCGGGAGTGTGAGGAATCCTGTTCTTGCTTTAATTCAGCATTAGATTCCTAGAGATTTCTGATCTGAATCATTGTGTCCATCTAGCAGCAACAGGCTTGTACATCAGTGATAATGTGCTGGAGTCAGCAGCTTCCTGGAGTTTTTTCTGGTTTGTAACACAATCGTGGGTTTTTCCTCAGTGCCTTAGTACTTTTCTCACCTTCAAACTCTTCCCACTTAAAAAGATTATAAAATAACTGTAATTCTTGATATTACTGTATTTAGTCAGTGCTTTTAAAACTAAGAATCAAAGCAGTGTCTTGAAACCCAGTATTGTTTTGAAAACTTTTTTTAAAAAAAAGAATAACGTGAATATTGAGAGGTCATTTAGACTGGAAGAAGCTGAGGACTGTCTTGCAGAACAAAAAATTATCCTCAATATGCATATGGAAGGAAAAATCCAGAAACCATTACTTTTCGCCAGTAATGCACATATTTTTCAAAAATCCAATGGTCTATGCAAGTGTTATTTTTTACTTACAGGTATGCTGCAACTTTTATGTATGTATGTTTGTGTGATGTAAAAGCAGTATCTTAACTTACCTTTTCTGCCTCCTCTGAGTTTTGTTTCAGGTATTATTCTAGATTGCATAAAAAGCAGTAATGTGCATCAGTCGAATTGGTAATTCAGAGATACAGCTGTTTTCCTCCACCATAGCGGAGGCTACTCTTAGCTCTAAACCTTCCTTGAACCAATCATCTTTGTTCTTTCCCTCTTTTTCTTTTTTTTTTTTAGTGGGCAGTTTGCTGTAGTGAAAAAATGCCGTGAGAAAAGTACTGGTCAGCAGTTTGCAGCAAAATTCATCAAGAAACGGAGAACGAAATCCAGCCGGCGTGGAGTAAGCCGGGAAGATATTGAGCGAGAAGTCAGCATACTAAAAGAGATTCAACATCCTAATGTGATCACGCTGCATGATGTTTATGAGAACAAAACAGATGTCATTCTTATTCTGGAACTGTAAGTAGCTCTAGAGACCTGGGGAGGAATACTGGAATATTTGTTTTTGTTTTAAAAAAATATACACTTTCTCTGAGAATCGCAGTGATTGAGTTGATGATCCCTACCACGCAGAAGAAGATAGATAATAGCCTGACAATTCTTTAAGCCAGAGTGTAGTGTCTTGAATTTTACACGTATTTTTCACTGTAAATGCACTACAAATAAAAAAAAAAAACCAGCATATTTAGGAATGTTTTCTGCATGTTACTTTAGTCATTGTTGATGTTATGGATCCAGAATAATAGCCTGGAGCTAAATAAACTGATTTGAAGCTAAGAACAGAAGGAAATAGAGGTTCTGAGTGGAGGTTAGTTTAGCAAGTTCTACTGGTCTATGTTGGTGTAAAGTAAAGTAGGATCACTGAATGCTTTTTCTCTTTTTTTAACCCACATAACAGAGCACAGAATTTTCCCCGTTCCGTCCTGTTGAAATGTAAACTGAACTTTCATATCCTTGTTTTAGTTCCCATTTGTCATCCGAGTTTATTGCTAATGGATTGAGGTAAATATGATGGCAGAGAATACTTCTGCATTATTGCAAGTCTGGCTTCAAGTTCCTCAAAGATTGCAAGTTTAGAAGTTAAGCATTACTCACCCATTACAGTTTGGCAGTGTTTGCTAGTTGGATGTGGAAGTCTTTACATAGTTTGCATGCCTGACACTCCATTATTGCCATACTTGCTCTGTATCAGTTAAATGTGTTTTAGAATAAGTATTCAATGCAAGCAAATTATGTGATACTAGAATGTTGGGCAGCACTTTTATCTTTCTTTGGCTTTTTGTGTGATTTTTCTTATGTAGATTATCTCTTCCTGTGTACTAGCTTTGGTAAATTATATTTCCACTTACCTTATAAGGATACTTTAGTGTTGCATGCTTTTTTCTCTCTGCACTTGATACTAGCTTTCATATTCTCCCTGTCTATAACCTTACTGTCAGCGTATCACTGCTTCTGCAGTGCTTTCTTTCTGCTCTGTAATCTGTCTGGATGAAATCAGGCCAGTGTCTGGACTTGAAAGCTCTGAGGAAGACCTGGAAATCATGGACAGTGGTAGGAGGAATGGGGTCATTCCGCCCCTTCTTTTCTACATGGGATAGGAGCTCTTCTGGCAGCAAGGCTGCTCTGTGTGTGTCTGTGCGTACCCACTAATGTTCATTGAATGGAAGCAGATACTGCTTTTGGCAGTGTGTTTTAATATTTGGTAAGCTTGATTGTGTGAAGCTCAGCAAACTATTTGCATTGCAGTTTAGCTAATTGTTTTGTCTAGTTAACAATCCCCATATAGTTTCAGTTAGAGACTTTTTTTTTCACTTTTCCAGACTGCTGTGTGAGTCTTTCAAGTTGAAGAAGTGCTATTTGGGGTACCACAAAGGCAATACATTTATTTAGTTAGAGGGTTGAGGAGGAAAAGATGACATCTTAGTGATCCCTTTGTAAACTGAATCCACTACCTTCTGTAAAGTTATGTAATCTCAAAATCACCATGACGTTATGTAAAACTATTAAAAGGCAAAAGATTGTGATTTTAATTGCATCCTTAGAAACTTAAATATGTGATCCCATCTTAAAATGTTCTAATATTCACATTTTGCCTCGGAACCTAGTCACTTGACATTCTTTGTTCTTACAGACAATTTCAAACAAACAGAAATAAAGCTGAAAGCTCATTAAATAACCTGTTTTGCTGTCCTGAGAATCGATCCTAAGTGACCATTTTCACATTTGATTAGAAGATGGCATTCTTCTTGGGACTTGGTGTCCCTTTATGACTACAGCATAAGACAGTGTACCCCATACCGAATTTTGTGTAACTTGCTTTTTAGTTTCTCTCTAAATTCTAGAAAAATTGACATTCCAGCTATGTATGAGAAATTCATAACAAAACAAATACCCAGAAGGAACACTGATTTTATATCAGTAAGCAAGTGTCATAACGCAAGCAGTGATGAGGAAAAGTATCTCTGGTTTCTGTTCTTGGAAGAAGCTGCAGCCCACAGATGTCAAGCCCCTGCAGCTGACCTTTTTGGTGGCTGTGCAGTCTCAGGGCAACAGCCTCTGTTGCCTGTTCACTATTGATTTTTATGTCCTGGTTCAACAAGAGGTTTGCAGTATTGCGTGTGGCCTCCTAAACATTTTTCTGTATTAACAACCAGCTGTTTCTCAGAGGTGAGCGACTGACTGTAGTTTTCACTTCATTACCTCACGGCAAATAGTGTGTTAGACAGGAAAGTATTCAAGGTTGTTTTCCGTATGCAGAAATATGTGGGTAGTTTGTTAATTATTGCAGTGGCAAGGTACTCACAACACTGAATGCAAAATAGAGCTGCATATCAAAACCTATATCCACATAGGTGTTTGGAGGTTTTTCTCTCACCTACCTTATGTCCTAAATGACCTACAAAAATAAAAATTACAAAACATTTGATTTCTGAAACTTTTAAAATCAAATGCTTCCTTAAAAGATTCAGCAGTCACCCACAAGCATTAGGTATCCTTGAAGAGCCTTATTTTATCACAGTCTTGTAGTATATTTAGTGAAATTGGGCATATTTTCATATTTCTAGGTCTTACTTAGTGGCAAGTTTCTCCTTGATTTGGAAATAACCTTCGAAGTGCCCACTCTGTGGACTCTTTCATTGTCTTGCAAGGAATGCTGTGCGTATTTTTCCCTATCACACAAATAATTGACTTAGTCATAATTTTATAGGTTTTTTTTTTGTCCAGCTGCAGTAACTAGTCTCTGTTATATGCTAGCAATTCTAAGTTGTTTCCAGTGAGCTCTGCTGAAGCCATCATTTTACCATTTTATCAGACTAGAAAACACAGATGCCTTTGTTGCACAGTGGTAATTATTTTCTTTCCTCAAGCATGTTTTGCACTTACCTGGATCCCCTTTTGCTGGCCTGCTGGTAACATTGGATGCATACTCTGTCTCTTCTATTTTGTTTTTCTTTCCACTTTATTACATCTTCATTTAGACTGCAGACCTACAAAATGTACTCAGTGTATGGTGCTTTGCAGAGCCTTGGTTATGGTGTCTGGGTGCAGCTGCAAAGAATATGTACCCTTATCCTAAACTATGAAGTAGTTCCTTAGAATGCTCAAAAGCAATGTGGATGGTCTCACCTTTTAAAGTAGCTTGATAGCAACAGTTGACTCTTTTCACTGGGAAGCTATGGGTGGAGTTAAGTATTGATACTTCTCTGCAAAAAAACATACTTTCACTTCTGAATTAGAAGTCTTATTTTAAGACCATTAACTCTAGTAGCATAGTTCTGAGTGATGAATATCTATTTTTAAAATTCAAAAAATGAAAAGAAGAAAGCTTTGAAAGCGTTAGCTCAGAAAGAGAGAAATTAACTTAAGTGATTGTGCATTAATTACTAAGTTTTATGCTTTTTTAAAAAAAGTTAGTTCCTGTATAGTCTTTAAAATTTAGTCCTGTGCATCCCAGTGTCTTAGAAGGAGTTGCCACCTTATTGCTACCTTCATAATATTAACCTAAACAGAACAAAGCAAGGAGGAGATGATGGATCCATATATAAAAGATCTGATGATGTCATGAGTTGCTCAGTGAAGAGTAAATACAAGCAAATAATGATGAGCTCTTTAAATTCCTGTTCTCTTATTGGAGAGCTAATTTAACTTGTAAAATTTGTAATAACTAATAACTTGGCTTCCAGAGAAGCTTGATGTCTGCACAGTTTCTTTTAGTTTTTAGTTGTCTTTTGATAGAAATAGCTCAGGGGTTTTTGTTAATTTTAGCTGTAAGTCATAAGAAAGTTGTTCTCAAGTGGCCTTGTACTGAATTTTGAGAGGAGGATTGAATCCTTGCTCCTTACTGGGATGTAACAGCGGGTATGCAAGCTCTGCACTGAGGTCATGTATGTGCCACCTTTTGACTTCAAAATCCTGAATAGATACACAGATACACAGAGAGATACACAGATGATGTGTAGACAGGTAAGGATGAAGGCTTGATAGGGATGAAAATAAAGGAGCTAGAGCCAGTGTGACTCTGCAATGCACTGAGCATAACTCGGAGAGAGACAGCTTGGCTTCTGGGCTCTGCAGTCCCTGAGCAAGATGCATGGCACTTCTATATGCTAAACCTGAACGTTCTTTATACGTTAAATCTGAATGTCTGAGGCAGGATCAAAATACTAAGGCACTCTGCTGAGCCAAAGTGTTGGCAAGCATGTGCTTTTTCCAGACTCTGGGCACTCAGGGAACTTCAGTGATGAAAACCTAAATACCAGCCATGTTTGGGTGCAGGGAAGATTCACAGGAGTGTACAGGTCTCCCTCTTAGTGGGACTTAACTGCATAAATCTTAGGCCAGGGCTTGGTGTCTATGTTTTTCTGGCTGGCCATTCTCAGTGCAATGCTTCCTGTTCAATATAATTGAAGAATTTAGGCACACTGAAGAGAGGATTTCATGACAGTTCATGTTTCTAATAGAAGCTGGACAAATGCAAATGATAAGGTGTACTGATGCAGTAACATGCCTTGATTTTTCTGGTAACTAAACTAAGTACCTTGTTGTTCAGCAGGCAGGCACTGTAACAAGCTACCAGCCCTGTTCTGCTCTTTCAAAATATTTGGTATGTTGTACCTCTGAGGACTGGGTTGGTAACTGCACAATTCATAAAGGCCGTGAAATGAAGCGGATGTAAAACCCCTTAACCTTAAATAAAACAGAAGTAGCAACATTTCAGTCTAGTCTTGGGCTGACAACTCATGTTTCGGAATAATGCAAGGAGTCATACAAGAGACATTTGACCACAGAATCCTTAGGGGAAACGTACCTTCTGCAAGCTGACAGAAGAAATTTTTGAATTAGAGAAGAATTAGATAATTTATCAAATTGAATCTGCTTTAAAAAGTGGAATAAACTGGTTCTAGAATTCTTCTTTAACTTTACCTGCTTATGTTGGTTTGAAATCTAAGCAGGTAAATTAAAACTTGTAAGCTTTAACTTAATAGGTTAAGTTTCTTCAAACAGGGGTTTGGGCTTAGGTTTTGGCTTTGTTTGTGATGTTTTAACTTTGCCAGAAATCTTTAGATAATCATTAATTATCACTTAGGTATTATTACAATATGAGCAATGTGATCAACATGGCATGTGACCGAGTTGTTACAAGGTGGCCACATTGACTTTGAAGGTTAATTGGTTCTAAGTTCCCTGTGTAGGTTCCCATAATGACTTTCTCTGAGACCTTGTGACCAGTTCCATTTCATAGTTTTGCAACTTGCAAAAGCACTATCCAGAAATCCTTTTTCCACAGGTGTGATGTGTTTTCTTTCCAGCAGGAGATACAGGGGTTGCAAACACATTTGTCAGCCTTCCTCTGGGAAGGCTTTATTTTACTTGTATCACTTCAGGAAAGCTAACACCTCTACCTAGAAATATTGGGGATGCAATGCATTACAACTTTGCTCCCCGTGAAAATGTTTATACAAAATATTTCTAAAATATGTGCTCCACTGCTCAGAAACAATATAAAATATAGTCATGTTATGACAGTGAAAATTGGTTTACCTAGCCATTATGGCTTTCTGTGTTATGACATGGTTGATAATATAATCTGTCCTTTAGAATTAAGATGTGACCTCCATCAACCACAAATTCTTATTGTATTGAGCAAAATATTTGAACAACCTATTACAATTGCAAAATTGTGACTTCATTAAAGGTAATCAAGAAGGTTTTATACAGGAATGTTAAAGAATTAATACTTTAAAGAAAAAAAGTATGTGAAGGTGAACATAGAGGCTTTGCAGCTGTAAAGAAATTTAGCTGTGACTTGACTGTAAACAAGCTCCTCTGTTGATCTGAAGTGGTATAGGTTGTTGCCCATCAGTTACTTGCTAGCACTTCGGAGATCAGAGTTGCATTAAGGCACAGATGAACCGCTCAGAAAGCTGTCTGGTAATTCCTACCAGCAAACAGAGAACTTGAATGGGGAGAAGCATTGCGCTTCCAGAGGATACTTTACAGGAAGAAACACTAGTGCTTGGTGAACCTCTTGCCACTACTCTCTTCAGGAAGCAATCTTTATCCAGTTGGTGGTTGGTAGCAGTCTGACGCTGGCTGCATGGGCTCCTCTGCAGAGCCCCAAAGGCAGGCTGGGAGTGAGTTTGCATAGGTCTGGAAACTTGCGCAATGTGTGGTTTCAGCCAGATTTCAGGAGGGTGTTTGTGCACCAGCAACCCCAAAGCTAACCTAGAAATAGGGCAGGGGCATTGTAGTGGAGGTGGAAGTAATGTACTTCCTGGGAGAAGCTGACATTCAAATATCAGTCATATGGGCAGATGTATGGAATTGTCTGCCCCTTCTCCTTTAGGTTAAGACTGCTTCTCTGCATGAGATGGGATATGCACAGGTAGAATGGGGCTTTCTGCTTCGCTTCTGGGTCCACCTCTGAAAGCGACCATGGGACAGTAAAATGTGTGGTGTTTTTTTACTGTGCAACTCTGTTATCCCAGCTGAGGCACAAGGCTAGACTTGAAAACCCAACAGCTTTTTAGGACATTTGTGAAGACTGCAATTACTTACATAGCTGGTGTCTGCTGGCTTGTTCTAACTGTGATGTCTGGAAGTCCAGTCAAGATCATCTAGTGATTCCAGGTAACTAATCTGGTTATGAAATCTGTGAAAGCAGACTCTGGTGGTAGACCTGAGGGCACTATAATCCAGTGAATTAATTGTGGAAGTGAAACTTCTAAAGGATGTTGAGTGTGGACCTGTATTAACCTTCTATGTCTTGCTTGAAGTAATTGCCTTGCATTGATACCATGGTCTTCTGTATACCTGTGATGGTATAGCTTAATAACAGACCTGCCAGAGTCAGCAGGAAGGTAGGGAGTAAGCAGTCTCCTGACAAGCGTGAAGAGGAAGCTAAGAACAGCCTTCTTTACTGAGGTTCCCTGGGGACATGGGTCACAGTCCTTCATGTATGGGAAGGGTCCTGGAGGCCACCTGAATCAGAGGGACCTTTCCAGGAAGCTGGGGTTTTGTGAGCTTCCAGGTCATCTTGTGTGTGCTAGTTTAACATTTTACTCATTGTTGCTATAAAGCCCCATTTCTCTCATGCCTTATGGCCCTGCCAGTAAATGTAAGCTGCAGAAGATGCTGTCTCTGGGTATTGTGCTTGCCAGCGACAGCAGGGACCTAAGGGAGGACACGGTGTGCTGAGCTTGCCCCTCGCAGCTGAGGAGTAACAACAGGAGAAGTCACAATGGCCCCCACACTCTGAGGTGAACCCATGTAAGATCTCACACTACGCATTAAGGGTGAGGTGCATAATGTGAAGGGGCACACTAAAATCCTGCAGACCAGAGGTACAGCTGCTTCTAGAACAAAGCTTTGAGTGAGTTGCATCTACTCTCACCTCTCTCATCTACTTGTTAAGCAAGGCCTGCTGAGTCATTTAGGGTCATGGTACTTAAGCATCTAAAGGACACAACACTATGGTAAAATCTACCACTTTGGCTAATTAACTTCCAATTTAAGGGGAAAAAAAGGCAAATTTTGTTAATCTGTTAGCTTTTCTGGACCTCAGTTTCAAGACTTGCCAAGCACTAGGTGTATTACCTTTGAAATACAGGTAACATTTTATTTTGTGCTATTATAAGGTGGTTACACAGCCAAAACCAGCACATTCTCCATGCCTTATTCCATACCATTTATGTCATGTGCACACTATCCAGTACCATCTTATTAACCACCACTCTTTTTCCCATCCTTTGACACAATACACAGCTATCATTCCCTTAGTCTATGGACCACCCCTGTAAAATCTCTTTAAAATGCCCATGAATATCCACAGAACGTCCACTGAGTTCACTTAGTCCATGACTTTGGGTTCCATCTGTTCTGGTGGTCACTCAGGACAGGAGAGGTGGTATGTTGTGTGGAGTTACTGGGCACCAAAGCCAGCTCAGGTCAGGTCACTGCTTCACTTGCACTGCTTCTTGTAAGGCTTGTCCTCCACTGGTTCGGGTGGTTCCTGCTGTAGTAATTCCTATAACATGCAACTCAAATCACAGGTCACAATTTAAAGGTATTTCCATTACATTCTCCACCCCTGGCCCCTTTGGGCTGGGTTATAGAGTTTAACATTGTAAAGAACTCCTCCCCTTGCCCCCATTCCACCTTGGACTTGTCTGCAGACTGCAGTCCCTTAGGGGTGTACCTGTTCCACGTGGAGCCACAGTCTCTCCAGGGGTATACCTGCTGTGGCATAGACTTGCCCACAGCCACAGTCACTTTGAGGTGTACTTTCTCTGTTGTGGACTCATCCTTGGGCTACAGTTTCTTCAGAGGTACACCTGCTGTGGCACAGACATAACTATGGCCACAGACACTTTGCGATATACCTGCTCTGGTGTGGACTTATCCACGGTCACAGACACTTTGGGGTGTCCTGCTACCACATGAACTCATCCGCAGGTCACAGTCCCTTCAACTCGAGTTCACACTGGAGTTCCAGCCTGTCCAGTACAGCAGCACAGAAATGGCAGCCATGCCCTGGTCACCTGCCAGCCCAGGTGCATGGCCATTGTTGTTATCAGAGCGTGCCCAGGCACAGCACAGTAAGAGGATAAGCAGTACAACAAGCACTGAGAGCAAAAAGCAGCTAACAAGCACTGGGCAGTAAAGCACTTGCTTTACTTCCACAGTAAAGCAAGCAAGTCCCATGGCAAGCACAAGGCCCTGCCAATTAATAGTTAAACAGCAATAACAGCTATAAATTCAATCTAGCACACGCTAACCAAACCTGTCATTATCTTGAGCCCTTCAAGCCCCATGTTGGGCACCAAAAAGTACCGTTGTGGTTTAACCCTAGACAGTAACTAAGTACCACCCAGCTGCTTGTTCACTGTGCCCCCCCACCAGTGGGACGGGGGAGGCAATCGGAAGGGTAAAAGTGAGGAAACTTGTGGGTTTAGATAAAGACAGTTTAGTAAGTAAGGCAAAAGCCACACGCACAAGCAAAGCAAAACAGGGAATTCATTCACAGCTCCCCATCAGCAGGCAGGTATTCAGCCATCTTGAGGTATCTGTACTCTTCTTGAGTTGCCTGCCTCTTCTTCCAAAAGTGGTAAACTCTCCTTTTCCTCCCGAGTGCCAGCAAAATCTCCCTGTTCAGCCAGGCCGGTCATCTTCCCTGCTGGTTTGGTTTGTCTTACAGCACTTAGGGACAGCCTGCCTCTGCACCTGCAAGACTTCCTTCTTGAAGAAAGCCCAGCCTTCCTGGACTTCTTTGCCCTTCAGGACTGTCTCCCAAGGGACTCTCCCAGCCGTTGTCCTGAACAGGCCAAAGTCTGCTCTCTGGAAGTCCATGGTAGTTGTTTTGCTGACCCCCTCCTTACTTCGCCAAGAAATGGTAATAATGCTGCTTTTACAAACAGGAGAAGCAGTTTGCCAGAGCGGACAGTCATTTCAGTATATGTCCTTAAACTGAAAGGAGATCTTTTTTTTTTTAAGAATAGTAGTAGTTCATGTTCCCTGTTCACGTCAGTATCTATTTTTCTGTTGGCAGTTACCACCTCTCCTGCCAGACTGCTGACAGATCTGAGAAAAGGGTTATCTTAAATTTATTCCTCTCTCACATGCAAAAATCTAGCTGTGCTTATATAGCCTCCTCACTTCTCACCTCTCTCCTTTCTGCCTGTGCAGCTAAGACACTTTCTGGAAATAGTCTTAGGGGCAGTACTGGCCTTGCTTGTGGGAAAGGGGTGGTAATGTTAGAGTACAAATACAACATACGTACTGAATGTAATACGCTATTCCAAAGAATATAATATATTTTCAAAGAGTCGAATGCTTTGAGGAGTTCAGAAGCTGAATAGTAGGACAGCTACCAGTAACTATTTCAAAGTAAGCTTTAAATTTTTTATTTTTCGGGGTGGGGTGGTGGTGGTGGATATCTGATGTTTTACTGGTAGTATGAGCCAATTCATGTTTTATTTTCTACCTCTCCAGTTACATTAGTATGTTTTGAGTATACTTACTTCACATTTAATTTTATTCACTTTAATGTGCATATAGAGACCAGGTGTGTTTTACTTCATTTAAATTTAGATACAGCCAACCATGTTTGGTTTTTTAAACCTTATTTCATTTGAAAATAAGACTCTATTGTATTCTTTTCAGGGGGAGGAGGGGTAGTTACTCTTTTGAGTATTGAATTAGTTAATTTTTATCTTTTTATACTGACAACATTTAAAGCATCTGGTTCCTTTTCAAGGCTGGTCTGAGAATAGCTACGGTAAAAAGGAACACATTGGTTAAAGCAAGCTCGGCAATAACTCTGCTTCTGCTCTTCAAGTGTTGCAGGTGGAGAGCTCTTCGACTTCTTAGCTGAGAAAGAATCTCTGACAGAAGAGGAAGCCACGGAGTTTCTCAAACAGATACTTAATGGCGTTCAGTACCTCCATTCTCTGCAAATTGCCCACTTTGATCTTAAGGTGTGTTGAGCAGATAAAAACCTTGACAACTGTAAGGAACGTCCTTTAAAAGTCCTTTGTAACACCAGCCACAGATCTGCCATCATGCAGATCTTGGCTGTAGTTTTGTTTTATTAGTTTATATAGACAGAGGAAGGCTCAGCTATTGAAAAGAAATTACTGAACTGTAAATACTTCCCATCTGTTTTTAATATAAGGTTCTTCACAGAAAATGGCAACTTCTGACAAAATGAAACTATTTTGAGGAAGCAATCATGAAATAATAATGATGATTTTGATTTTATGGAATGCAAAAGGGATCTGGATTAAATATTTTAAACAGGATGCCTTTTTTCTAACTTTTTTTGCTGTTGTATATATTTTATGTTCACATGAATGTTATTTATAGGTACTAAATTGAAACAGTACAGAGTTAAGTACAAATATTGTAGCGCAGACAGAGCAGATACTATTCTTGCTTTTGCGGCTCTTTGATTTTAGAAAAACTGTTAACTTGCATCCTTTTGGTAATGAAAAGAGAGCGTTTGTATCTAAACTCAGTTATTGCTTTTTTAATGTTTTGATTTTAGAACCTTTTCTCAGGAAGATTTTTTTCAGAGGTAGGCAGCTGAACATTCCTTGAAATCTGCTGAAGTTGGCAACTATGTCTATAATAGAAAAAGGAGGCATCATTATTTTATTGCAATGCAGTTCTCAAACAAGTGCTGCATTCTAGGGATGAGGTGGGGAAGGGGATGGTTTTCAGCATAAGCCTACCTTTTCTAGTCTCATCCTCATTACCTACAGTAATATATTTGGTCTTTGTATGACAGTCAGCAAGAGAAAAGAATTGTGAATCTAGTAAGAAATACATTTCTCACAGTTGAAATTTAAATTTTTGCCAATGTGCTTGTAACACAAAAAGCAACCTTGCACTGGATACCAAGTTTATGTGAATTAAAGTATGCAGGAAGAACTAAAGTATGCACAACAATAAAAGTATGCAATAAAAAAGTAGGGAAGGAAGGAAGAAAACTACATTTGCACATATCAGCCCCTGTAATTGGGAAAGAGAGGTAAAAGATGGGCAATGATGAAGAGCTGCCCTAATGACTCCAGAAGTCCTTAAAAATGTGAGCAGGATGGGTGTAGCTTCAGGAACTCTTCAGAGCATGCCAGCTTATGGACGTGACAGGATATGAAGACTGAGTAGCTAGTTCTGTGTGCTAGTTAAAGTGATGGAGTGCAGAAGCAGGCTCCTTTGATGATCATCTTGACTTTTGATCTTGTAACTTTGTTCTATTTTTGCAAATCTTTGTTCTAAAACAATCCAAAGTCCATATTTTAAAATATAGCTAGAAAAGACATGAGAGCCTGCTCTTTATCCTTTCTTTCCAAGTTTGTTAAGCCTTAAAATCCAGGAGCTGGACTACTCCTAAAGTTTCTCTTGGAGACCCAAAGGCAACAAGATATAACTCGGTGATTGCTTGTGCAGTATGAAAGAAGCCTTTTTCTGGGACTAATGTTAACCAAATGTTAACCAAAAGCCCAAATACTGGTTTATAGGACGTTGTGCCTTGCATGCTCCCAGCACTGCTGGAATGGCCATAGCACAGGGGGTGTGGTCTTTACTGAAGACAGCATGTTTCATTTGGGGTCAGTCCTCGTGAAAACTGCAACTGTTGTATCTACAAGAGGTAAAATGTTGGCCCTATGGAAGTCATAGCACTCTGCCTCAACATGAGATCCTAACTTAGTGTAGTTAAATTTTAGTACATGTTAGATCATAATAGGAAAATACAGGATTTTTATGCTGAAGACACAATTCAAGAGGCTGAAGGACTCTCAGCATTTGTTTAGTGCTGAAGAATGCTGCTATGTGTCAGACGTTTCATACCTATGTATAATCTCTCTTTCTCTCCCTCTGCCTCCCTCTCAAAGCCTGAAAACATCATGTTGTTGGACAGGAATGTACCAAAGCCTCGAATCAAGATTATTGACTTTGGTCTAGCGCACAAAATTGACTTTGGAAATGAATTCAAAAATATCTTCGGAACACCAGAGTTCGTTGGTAAGAAAACTGTTGTTTCTTCAGACTGTTCCTTCTCAGTCTGTGAAGCAGTATATGTGGCTGAGCTTGGTTTGACTGAGTTACAGATTATGTCATTTGTGTGTAATTCATGACATTTTGAATTTTAAGTAAGCATTTTGTAGCATTCAGTCCCAACTTAGACTTGCATTAAGGTGTTTCTATCTATCAGCATCTTAGCTTACTATCTCTGACAGATATAGGCTCAGAGTGACATAGATCTGTTCTTTGACTAGGTACTGATCTTCCTGCTTTCTCCTTTAGCTCCTGAAATAGTAAATTATGAGCCTCTTGGTCTTGAAGCAGATATGTGGTAAGTTATTGGATCTTACTTGAAATAAATCTCTCATGATTATTCTTATGTTCTAACCTTTTTTTTTTCTTTCTTCTCTCTCCCTCATCCTATTTTTTTTCCTTTCATCACTCCAGGAGCATTGGTGTGATCACTTATATTCTGTAAGTACCAAAATCTATGGGTTGTTCTTGCAAATATTGTTTTTTAAATTCTGATTCTGTCATCTGGGTTTTTGGTGGTGTCTCTATAAGTCAAACTGTTTTTGATTGCACATCATGATTCAAGTTGAGTGATCATAAAAGCAGTAGTATAATTACTAAAGGAATGCCATTAGTCAGCATTGAGATGGCATGGGAAGCTGTCTTCAAATCTGTTGGTGATTTTCCACAGCAGTTTTATCTTAATGAATATTGTCTGAAATTACAGCAAAGCTTTTTGCCCTGCTAGATCACATCTTCCTGAAAGTACATTTACAGTCTTAATGCAGAAAAGAAAAAGGTTCACTTTCTGCAGTTATTAGATCTTGGAGGGTTGGAACAGCTATGTAACAGCTTGTAATGAGAGGAATGTTCTGTCCTTCTTGCAGTCTAAGTGGTGCATCACCATTTCTTGGGGAAACCAAACAGGAAACATTAGCAAATGTGTCAGCTGTGAATTATGAATTTGAAGAAGAGTTCTTCAGTAGTACCAGTGCCCTAGCTAAAGATTTTATAAGAAGGCTTCTAGTCAAGGATCCAAAGTGAGTTTTTTCTCTTATGTATGCACTGTTGCCGCCTGTATCTCCAGTATTTCAAATTACATGATATTCTGAGATATTATTTTAATAAACATATACCAGTATTTATTTTTTACTATCTGAAACAGTTCTGTCTTTTATTCTATTAAAGGAAGAGAATGACTATTCAAGATAGTTTGCTGCATCCTTGGATCAAGGTTAGCATGTAATTCATTCTCTGTTGACCTCTTTTTAATCATTCTTCGTTTCATCCTTCGCTTTAACTTTTTAAGTTCCTTAACAAGTAAAATTAACATAATCCTTTAATACAACTTACTGTTTTGGAAAACTGTCTGTATGAAAACTAGTATGTGCAGAATGTGGAATTCATTAACATATCCTCTGTATAAGTTAGCAATAGGGACATAGCCCACTGTTGAGGTTAAAATCATGCTCAAGCAGCGAAGCTAATCTTCAGGGATTATTGCACTGACAAAGGTACATTCCCTGAATCTAGTCCAATTTCCTCTCACATTTTTCTTCTTCTAATCTCCTTATTTAGACTGGGCAAAAAAGGATCATCACTTTTCTGTCCTTCCTTTTTATACTGAAGAAAGCAGTTGATGGAGGGTGGCGGTCCAATTCTTTCAGTGTTCTACAATGTTTAGTTTGGGTCAAGCTGTTGTGGTGCTGCTAGGTTGAGGGGGAGAAAATGGGACCTATCATTCTTCTTAATGTGTGTCATAATGCCTGCCACTTAATTTTTTTCTGTTCTGTATCACATTCTGACTGTGAGTAGTAAACCTCTTCAGTGCCATTGATTTCACTGGTCTTGGGGATGCACAGTGGGTATTTGACCCCATTCCACCTCCCAGAGAACAAGTTAGCAGAATATTTATCCATGTCACAGCTGCTCCAGTTCAGAGTTCAGCATCCTATGGCAGACATTTCTACACCAATACACCAAATTACAGATTTGACTGCGCTTTGCTGACTTTTTGGTGGGCAAATCTTAGAACAGTTTAAACATGTTGAACATGTTGAAATGATCTTTTAAACTGCTGAAGCAAGCATTGTCCAAGTTTGTCTCCCAGGAAGAAGGTTTCTACTCCTGCAACAAGACATGTGGTTTTGTACCCTGTTATGTTCCTTTATACCTTAACTTTCTGGGCATTCTCCCCCTACCCACTGGGCATATCCTCTTTTCCCCCTTCTCATCACTACCTTTACCTGCATTTCACTATAAAAATTACTTCAAGTATGGGGTCATATAGTGCAAAATTTGGTATACTCCACTGGTAACTGCTGCTTAGTGTTAGCCTATGAGAAAATTCAAAGGGTGCAGCCTTAGAACTTGCTGCACATTTAGGTGGGGTGTGGGTTTTTTGGGTCCCAACACCATCAAACTGATTACACTGAGTCTGGAGCAAAGTTTGGCTGCATTTAAAATCAGCCAGGAAATCCTCCCTAAGAACAAGATTTATCTGGGAGATGGTAACCAATGCCTCTGTCACAGATGGAGGTGAAGGATGAAGCTGAATGTTCTGTTGGCTGTTGACTTTTTTTGTTTAAAAGGAAAAAACAATTTTAGTATTGCATGAAATATATTACATTTTCTCAAGAAATTCTATCTGCATGCCACTAGGCTGTGGCCGTTAATATGATAGGCTTACAATTACTTTATAATTGCAGTGTTATTACAGTACTATTATAATGTAAGTGGAATTCATCACTGAAGGACAGAGTCTTACATACGTGAAGGTGCTTTATGAAAGTTCTGGTTGTAATTGTGGGATATTTTACAACAGCTTTATTTTCCTTTTGTGCATAGCCTAAAGACACCCAGCAAGTACTTAGCAGAAAAGCATCTGCAGTGAATATGGAGAAATTCAAAAAGTTCGCAGCACGACAAAAATGGAAAGTAAGTCATTCAGTAAATCTTCAAAATGTTGGTGACATGCAAATGAGGTAGCGTTACCTGCTCCAGGGAAACATCAGTGCCTTTAGGAGTGGAGAAGAAGGAAGAAGAAACCCATTCCTCTCTCACTTGGAACTATTTGGTGCTTGAGTATGGTGGGTTGGGAGAAGACTTCTTTGTTAATCATTTGCATACAAATTTTTGTGTGTGGCTTGGTTTTTTTATGCATCTAGCTGTATGCTGTCATCATCTGTCTTGGTAACGTTTTCAGAGAAAACGCACTTTTAAGCGTAGGTACGTGTTTTTGTGGCAGTAATCCAATTAAATCAAACATCGTTAAGTAGGCCTCACGGAATTATTCCAGTAATTATGCCAACACTCAACAGAATAGGAAGGAAAAACTAGTCTCTTTTGCAAAGGATTTTTGGTCTGAGACTGCCAACCTGTTTAGAAGGTTGGCATCACTTAATCTTTCCTGAAGTGGGCCAAGGTATTAGCTGAAAGTGTTGATCTATGCAAGGAGCAGTTCCAGATGGTTACCCTTCCTACTTCAGCATGCACATTGGGGAATTCACGCTGATACTAAGCAAGGGTGAGACTGTTGTATGAGAAATCTGTGTTTATCACTAGGAGGGATGAAATACGTACACCAGAGGTCATTATTATTAGAAAAGGATTTTTATTCATTGTCACAGAGGCCAAGAAATAGGATGATTTTGCTAAGCTATGGACCAAAGGCACAAGATATCCAGCTATGCAGTACAATTTTTTGCCACAGTTTAGTGTCTGTGTCAACATCAATGTTTTTCTATTATATTTACATTATAAAATTTAAGTACTAGTCTGCTGCCCTAGATTGAAATGTTGCATTTAGGAATACGTTAAACTCTTTTGTAATAGGACGTTTAAAGGAATGCTCTCAGCTAATTTACACTCAGATTAGGTTTTCTGTGCGTATATACTTTAAAATATGTACATTTAAATGTTCTCAATGTGAACAAGATAATGTAGTACAAATCTGTTTTTCTTTGTATTTGAACAGCTTGATGAAATAGTAACAATCCGAAAATATTATGTAGCTGTGCTTAGTGCATATGAATAGTCTGTTCAGATTATAAATGTCAAAAGAAACTGATGGTTCAAATGCAATCTAAAAAAGAGATGCGGGGTGTTGAAGTCAAACTCCAGTTCATTTTGCTAATACGACAGTATTCCTTTAAAGTCTCTGAAATAGTATCTTGTCACAAGTATTCTGGTTTGATTTCTTTTTTACATATAGCTTTTTTCTTATTATTTTTAAAAAGCAATCAGTGCGCTTAATATCCTTGTGCCAAAGATTATCAAGATCTTTCTTGTCCAGAAGTAACATGAGTGTCGCTAGGAGTGATGATACTCTGGTAAGTGCATGCTTAGAATGCTTTACTACATCTGAAACTTAAACTTTTCTGAAATTATTCTAACAGAAATATTGGGCTATTGAAAATCTGCATAATTAATCTCATATGTAGGAAGAAATAGATTTTAAGGCTACAGAGGTCAGTTATCCATAGTCATGATCTTCTGCATGACACAAACCTTGAAATTTGATTTATTAATTACCATGGTGAGGCTGATAGCTAGTGCCAGAAATTCATCTATCTTGGTTTTGAAGTTTGATTCAGGAGGATTTTTTGTACAGTAGCAATTATAATGTGAAAAAGTTGCATCTGAATTTTTCATGGCACTGTGTAGAGTAAAATGATATTACATTTTTTTTAACAGAATATTCAAAATCATTGGGACCCTCTTAGGTCCAGTTGAATGCTAGACAGCAGTATCACAACAAGCGGTTATTTAAGGAGGAAATTTTAAAGTTGGCCAGTATTCAGTTTGTGGTATTATATACATCCACTAGATTTAAGTAGTCAGGAGCAATTGCTGTATGCTTTGTAATTACAATTGCTTGTAAATCCGAAAGCAGTCTTATTTAGCTTACTCTCCAGGTTTTAATACACGCTTCACAAATTCCCTGTGATCAGCAAAGTATGTATATGAGCTGGGTAACCTCACCTTTTCTGTGCACTAATAGGATCAAACTTCAACTTCAAAAATTCTGCAAAGCCCTTTTTATCCATATTATCTCCCCTGTGTCCCTCCTGGCAACTCCTCACTCTTGTTTCCGCTTTTCCTCTTCTTATCTTCATACTTCTATGTTCTTTGTTGTCTCAGTCTTGCCCTCCTTCCCCTGCCTCCCCCACCTCACCTATCAGTATGCCTTTTAGCACTGGATCAGCATTTCACACCTGTGTTGCAGCAGAAAGGATTGTAGCCTAATGTTAGTGTTACAAAAAATCTGAAACCTTGGGATAGAGGAGGTAAGAGTCATCCAAATATTTGGCTCACTGAATTTCAGCTCTTTGACATTTTAGTGCATGGGAGAAAAAGAAAGTTACACCTGCAGAGGTATCTAGGCTCATTACTTATGCGTTATATTTTTAACCGGTCCATTTAAATAGATGAAAGTTTGGTTCAAAGTACATCTCCTGTGTCATATTCCTGGATGGTGCAAAACTTGATACTCCAGTTTGTATTTTTATACCTCTTGGGTTTTCTAATATTCCCATATATGCATGGAATTAGTTTCATTTTATACAAGTATTGCATCTATTGCAAGTCCTAAGAGCAAAAAACCAAATACATTTAGTGAAAGAAACCTGTTTGGAATCTCAATGAGTAACAGGTTTGTGTCTGAAGAAGAGGGAAGCATATTGTACTAGAAAAAGCGTGGGGGGTTTTGGTGTGGGTTTTCACATAACATGTGTACATCTTAGCCATATGCTTCACGAAGGATTACAACTTGCAGCTGAAGCACTCTAAAAGACTTCGAAAATTTTCCTGTTTAAAATTTTTTTAGATTTTTAGGTGTTGAGATAAGGGCTTTTTCCTTGAAGCTAACGATTTTTCTTCTTTCTCATTTAATTACTAGGATGAGGAAGATTCTTTTGTGATGAAAGCTATTATTCATGCCATCAATGATGACAATGTTCCTGGATTACAGCATCTTCTGGGATCTCTGACAAATTACGATGTCAATCAACCCAACAAGGTAGTGTGGGTCTGTGTGAGGTGTGTGGCGGACTAGCCATCACCCTGTTGAATAGAGCAACGTGGTTGTAAAATAGGTAAAAGATAAATGTAACCTCTGAAATTAAAAGGAAAAGACAAGTGGATGCAAAATAATTCTGCCTTTCTTTATGAAAAATTTTAATGTGTTCTGTGTTCAGTCTTCTCAAACTACCTGAAAATTGAGCCCAAAACGGGTTTTTTTGCCTACGCCTTTGAAAAAGTATTAATCAAATCTGTTGTCAAGACCTGTGATACAACAGGTATCAGCCTTTGCTTTTGTTTGCGGTTGTTGTTTCTTGTGTCAGATGAAGATGGCAAAATATGTGGGAATAACCAAACTGCCAGAACTAACATTGCAAAGCATTGTTAGAAACAAAAGTCCCATACTGTAGAAGCTGGTTATGTGAATATAATGTTAGATGGTGTCACTCATTTTCAGAAATTAGACTACTGCCTGCTACATTGTTTCAGTACACTGCTGCTGTACTAAAGGGAGTATTGGAACTGAGACCAAGAGACCAAAGTTCTGTTACTGGCTCTGCTGTTTAACATTGGATAAATCACCTCTGCTCTAATTTTCACCTTTTTGAATGGTTATACTGACCTTCATTATAAAATAGTTTGAGAAATATTCATGAAGAGCACTATAAAAGTAAAGCATCTGTTATTTTATTGTGATGGGGTCTTGAACCTTTCAATAAATCAATATATTTTTTGTTTTAGTGGTGCAGTTCCATTTAACTTTCCCATATGTTGCTGGTGTCTTGTGTGTTTCAGGTGGTGTGGAAAACTTCTTAGGTAACCTGGCTTAAAATGTAGATATAAAGAAGTTGCAAAGGGGAACATCCTTGCCAAACTGGGCTAATGAGAGCTTAGCATTAGTATTCCTAATTTGAAAAGCATTCCATTAATACATGGTATATCACATATGTGGTATGTGGTGTATGAATGTGAATTCATCCCCAAATTATGGAAGATTGCTGTGCAATAAACTACTTTGGACAAAGGGACAAATTATTTTCTGTGTAGTGTTCCTTGAAGACCTAATCTGAAGCTGGAAATTCAGAGATGCCATTCAATGCCTGCCTTCTGTTCCACTCCCTTTTCTTAATCCTTCAAAAATTAAATATATAATTTTTGCTTGTATTTCACTGTTAGCATGGAATACCTCCGCTACTGATTGCTGCTGGCTGTGGAAACATTCAGATGCTTCAGTTGCTTTTAAAGCGTGGATCCCGTATTGATGTTCAAGATAAGGTCAGGGTTCTGCTTTGTCACTGTTCTGTGTAAGTTTTTCAGTACAGTTAGGAGAGGACATGCAGTTCAGACAAAGTTGTACTGGAAATGAAAAAATCTGGGGTATAAAGCCCGTTCTGTCTCCCACAGCAAAAAGATAAAAGCAAATCTTTACTAATGTAATTTATTACTAGTGCATGCCCTCTGATTTTGATCACATTATTAGCTGAAGTAATTTGAATGATACTAGTCCTAAAATGTAGTTTGTGCTTACACGGTTGCCTCAATTAGTTCAAATTAGTGATTACCCTGAAACACAATGGTGAACTTTATTTAGTATGGAAAGACAAATGCACATTTTAGCAATGAGCAATATCACAACTAAAACTCATATGCGGTGGAGGGTATGCTTTGCAACAATCTTTTTTTCAAAATGTGTTGTAAAGAGCTGGGGTTCATTTAAAGCATACTGGAAGCACTGTCTTCTTCTCTGACTAATAGATGGTAAAGTAAGCAGCAGAAAAGTTTTCATCTCATGACTGTTCTTTCCAAAAATCTCCCTTACAAGGGAGAAAGGATTATCCTTGCAAACAGTTAGTGATCCTGTTGATCACCCCCCTTGCATAGAGACATTTTTGTTGTCATTGTTGGAATGTGGCGTTGCTGAACCAATTTGAAGATTTTTTTTGGAAGTAAATATGTTCATATGAGCTTGAATAGCTGTTCAACATATCTGTGTATGTCTAAGTGCATGTATGCCTTAGTTGAAAATCTATAATTAGGATCTAAATTGATCAGTAATATCTGTATTCAAATATTTTTGACAGGCTGGATCTAATGCAATCTATTGGGCTTCTCGACATGGTCATGTAGAAACACTGAAATTTCTCAATGAAAATAAATGTCCTTTGGATGTTAAGGATAAGGTAAGAAAAAAAAATCTTCATTTTTCATGCAGAGAGCCCTTTTTTTATAACTTTATCTTTGCAAAGAGTGAGGTCTTTCAATTGGAATGATTTTCAGCTGTGCCATAATTCCAAGAATGTGACTGGCTTTTTAGTGTGGTTTTATAAGCTGACATATAGGGCTGTGATAAGACAGCTTTGAAGTATCTGGATGTACTGATTATTCTCCTGACAAATGTTAACCAAGTGTGCATATTAAATGTGGTGAGTACATGGTGGGTAGGTGGGGAAGTACAAACCTAAATTAATTTTCACTTGAAGACTAGATTTCTCATTGGAACTCAGGGTAGAATCGTGATTCTGTTTTTCATTCCCCTTGACTGAAAATCACTTTTGTCTGACAAGTAAATTTGGCTGTTTTTAAGTTGAATATAATGAAGCCTAACAATTTATAGCTGATGAGCACTTACCTTGTCTCCAGCAGTGTTACTTGAGCAACATTAACTGTAGAAACTAGTTGCTCTTAAAATCTGATACCGTAGCAATGTTTTTATACTAGCCAAAGCTCCAGTACAGAGGCAATTATGCTTGTGAAACACAGTTTGCTTTGTTGAAGGAACAAGGCAGGGCACATGAGCAAAA
This sequence comes from Phalacrocorax carbo, assembly GCF_963921805.1. Taxonomy (NCBI): domain Eukaryota; kingdom Metazoa; phylum Chordata; class Aves; order Suliformes; family Phalacrocoracidae; genus Phalacrocorax; species Phalacrocorax carbo. The sequence continues at coordinate 45,090,664 of NC_087548.1, forward strand.
TTAGTGTTTGACTCCCAGTAGGGCTACTAGGAAAGAGTTTATTCTCTTAATAAAAATAGCATTTATTTTTCATATCATTTCGACAAAAGGTTGCAAGTAATTGCATGTAATGACCAAAATACACCAGGATATACCAAGGTGTTAGGCCAACTCCCTACATTTGTATACACAGGGCGGGGATGGGGGCGCATATGCAAATAGAATGAATAGAAATAGGACATCTGTTTCAACATCAGTTGCACACACAGCTGCCACCTCATATTGCTCAGAAATCCCATTGTGTCTGTGACCTGGAACAAACCAAGTACAAAAATGCATTCTGAAAAAGGAAGGCCTTTGAAGAAATAACCTGTCAGGTGGTGGTGTATCTGTCATGTACAACTACAGTTCATAAGGGGGAGATCTCTGCTGACCACAGCTGTGCTGCTGGGTTATGGGGAGGGAGGAGTACTCCATGTAGCGTGCAGTCATTCAGGCTGTACACGGCAAAGTATATCTAGGGGTGACATGAAATCACACTGGCACATTTTTCTGTAATTGCAGTCTGGGGAGACCGCTCTCCATGTCGCAGCTCGGTATGGGCACGTGGATGTGGTTCAGTTTCTCTGTAGCATTGGATCCAATCCAAGCTTTCAAGACAAGGTGAGTCATGGACACTGTCTGTTTTTCTTCAACAAATATGACTTTAGTATGGGTGGTCAAACTCTTAGTCTTGTCTTGCAGCCTCTGGCATGTTTGCATTTGAAAAAAAATACCAGAATTATGGAGGTTTTCTGCCTCTTAATAGGTGAACACGACTATGCAAAAAACTGCATGAACCAACTACTGTTCCAAAACACACGTTAACACGACGAAGGTATGGGTATGGGTGGTAGTGTGTGTTCTGTGAGTTCAGCTAAAGCTTTTTATCAGTTTTTGCCTTGACTTCGGCTTGTTTTTAACTGTCATGGGACTTTCCTGAAGTGTCAAGCACTCATTTTTGAAAATGAGAGGAAGGGTCAGGAGGGCTTCTTGAGAGGTCTTGTGAGAAAACAGGAAAGAAAAGGCTTAATAGAAAAAAAACATCCATCTGACCCAAATTTAATTGTGTGTGGGAGTTCCACAAGTGTCCCCAAGTGCTGCATCTTGTAGGACTACCTTTATATTGTTTAGGCAGCAGCAGGCCAAGGGACCACAGGACATGCTCTTCGACTGTTTCATTTTCCTCAGATTTTTACAGAAACCTTGAATACAGTCCAAGTCCTCTAATATCAGCATCAATTGTCTCCTTACTATATTTGACAGATACAGAAAGGATACCCTATTTCTTAGAATTTGATACAGTTACTTTTTTAGTGGGTTTTAATCCTCCCTGCTTTTCAGTGGGCTACTTTCAGTAGTGTATTTTTGTAAAACATTGGAGTTTCTTAATGGTGTTCCACATAACTGTTATGAAGTACAAGGAGATTGAAGGTGAATATTTTGAAGCTTCCTGGGTTCAAGCAAAAAGCAGATTAGAACTTCAGTCACAACTGAACTCGAAATGCCTACAGTTTCAAAGGCTTGTCCTGATGTGTGTTTAAAGGACTTTGGTTTCTGTGTGCCCAAGTCACGGCCTGCACTCCTAAATTACTAGGATCTGCCTTTTGAACACGGTAAGCAGTGTGATCTGCCTCAAACTGCGAGTCTAGAGGGATTTGCATCTTGTTAGTGAGCAGTCTGTTTTAAACCCTGGATTAGTCCCTCAGCACACAGGGTGTGGAAGTTGCTTATGAATGAGGATCAGTTTTCAAGTGAGAGAACCAAGACAGTTAGCTTTAGAAGCATGGAAACTAAGATTGCTGACATGCAAGGTGTTGTCGGTAGGTAGTTTTATGGAGAGAAATATGGACTCAGAATCCAGGCAATGATGAAAATCTGGTGTGTTACCATAATCACTTGGTATGTCAGCAGGAGTTATTCTTGCTTTGAGAATGTCACCATTAGAAATTACAACAACTTTTTCTACGACTTACTTTTTTCTTTTGTGTCATCTTCCTGTCTAAGTTAAGCTGGGGCGTTGTTCCTCCTGGCATTTGGTTCAGCTCTGTCTTTTTTTTTTTTTTAATTTTCCATGTTGATAGGAAGAAGAAACCCCACTGCATTGTGCTTCTTGGCACGGCTACTACTCTGTTGCCAAAGCACTCTGTGAAGCAGGTTGTGATGTGAACATCAAAAACAAAGAAGGGGAGACTCCACTCCTGACAGCATCTGCTAGGGGTTACCATGATATTGTGGAATGCTTGGCAGGACATGGGGCTGACCTTGATGCAACAGACAAGGTTAGTTTGAGTTGGTTTTGGTCAGGAATTACATCCAGAGATCACAAGTGGCACAGAGTTGTGTCTCTGAGTGGCTTCGTTTGAATGCTGCAAGCCAGCATTGTTGCCATGACATGGGTCTTCTGAGCAGTTAACATGGAGGCTATTAATGACTGCATTAGTCTTCAAAGTTGCCCACTGATTATTTTTTCCACAATTTGTTTTTTGCTGATTCATTATCACCTTATCAGTTATCACCTTGTAAGTAACACTCTGTGAAGAATGGCAAGATAACTGGGTTCTGTAATTGGCAACAAACTATTGACTTAAGAGAAAAAAGATGGATTTACTGTTTGCCTTTGATTCCTATGGGTTGGATAAATCACACCTATTTCAAACAGCTAAATTCCCACTATTAAAATTATAACTCCTTTTGATTCAGAATTGGCTTCTGTCTTTCATGGCATAATCCCAACAAATAAATTCTGCATTTCAGTGTTTGTACTTTTGGTATGCTTATCCTTTTAGCTACCTTCATTGCTGATAGTTACTAAACAGTTATTAGAGCAAGTTCAGAAAAATGCTTTTGTCTTTAAAAGAATTAAAATGTTTTTTCCAGTCACATTGTCTCTTTAAGTTGTTCCACAGAGAGAGAAAGTTCTGTCTCTAAAGTTACTGACCACTAAGCAAGTTGCATGACTTTTACATCAGCCATTTCTGTCAGTAAACACTAGAGTGGTTTACAATATTCAGCTGGTTGTTACAGTTGGTTACTCTCCCACCTCCTAGGGAAGTCGTCAGTAGAGAATGTGTATTTGCATTTCATCCATTCCACTGCAAAACCAAGTGGCTTAATAGAAATTTGCTTTCATCCCATAGCTGATTTGGTCTGACAGATATAGTGCATCTCTCTGCCTCCAACCTCAAGATAAAAATAAAAACCGTTGTGATTCTTGAGGCAAGGAGGTGCACCCAGTTACATGGAATGATTGTGACTCAACAGAATGCTTTGATTTTTAGCATTGTTAAATCTCACTTACAAGCTATCTTGTAATTTCAGGATGGTCATACAGCCCTACACCTTGCTGTAAGAAGATGTCAAATAGAAGTAGTTAAAACTCTCATCAGCCAAGGATGTTTTGTAGATTTCCAAGACAGACATGGCAACACTCCCTTGCATGTGGCCTGTAAAGATGGCAATGTTCCTATTGTGATGGCACTCTGTGAAGCAAGTTGTAATTTGGATGTCACTAATAAGGTAAATGGAGTACGGGTACTGAACTGCTTTGTTTAATATTGCATTAGATTACCTTATCCAGGTCTCTGATACTAAAAATGTTTTTCCTTTTATTTTTTTCTCTCTTTAAGTGGCCAAATGCAAAGCATTAAATTGCTCACCTTGCAAATTTACCTAAGTTTGTTTTGGTTGAATAGATGATTAAAGATCCATGAACAAAGAGCCCAAGTGAATTTTCACAGTGTATTTTGCCACTCAGCTCTAATGTTGAAGTGTATACCAACCTTCTTCCCTAGCTGAATAGCTTTGCTTTATGCAGATTACATATAGGCGCTGAAGAGCAGATGAAGTGCATTGCTGCTGGCCTTGATTTGCTATGATTTGATATCAGTAATTTATATACAGAATTGAAGACTGATACATTTTTATGAAAAATCCACTTTGAATTCTCCAAATTGCATTAAAAGATCTGCACTGTCATCTAACAAGGGATTTAACTCATCCACATATTCTGTTACGGGTTATAAAAATGTGTCATATTGGCTGGTTTGTTTTTCTGAATTGAATTGATTTATTAAAATAAATCCTAATCAGACATTTATCTGAGAATAGAATAGCTTTAATTTATCTGTTAAACAAATTGTCACTGGCAGGGTACAGAAAATCTCAGAATTAAAATGTAAAATATAAAATTATTTTCAAAAGTTGAATTCAGCAGTCTGAGTGAGGTGCTTTTGGGGAGCTTTCCTATTGATCATGGTTTCACAAACACATGAAAATTGCAGAAACATTTGGACATTATAAGCCTAAAAATGTTGATTCCAGTGCATATCACTGGATTACTGTCAGCTAAAAATGTGAACTGTCCATAATTGTTATAAGCACTTTCCAGAGAGAACATTTAATAGCCTGTCCCTAAACTTTGAGATACTAGTGCCTTTTTTGCTTCTTCTGTTATGCTAGTGCTGCAATGTATGGGATAACGGAATGATGCTTTACAGTTTTAATATTCTGGCTTTTCTCCTAGAGATCTATAAGAGACAAGTAAGCTGTCTGAAGAAACTTTTCCTTTGATTATTTTGAATAGATTAAGGTCAGCCACTGAGACTCTGCTGACAGGATGTGGGGCTTAGGACTTGGTATTTAGCTCTGAATGTCTTTCTCTGCCCTATTTAATTTTTATATGCTACGAAGTTTAAAAGTTATTCTTAGGAGTCTTTATATTGGTATCTGCAATTTGTTTGATTCAGGTGTTATAGTTTCTTTGTTTTTCTGGAAAAGTACATATTTTGGCAATAACATTTTGCTAGTTAACCCTTCCATTTATTACCAAAGCACTGACCTTCTCTGTATTAGCCCGCTAAAGAAATGCATGAGGCTTTTGGCTTGAGGGTTATCCAGTGCAACCACTTTTGGTTTTAATAATTAAAATCATCAGCTGCCAAGTGAAAAAACTTACAATAATGAGCTCCCTAGTCCTGCCTCTTAGCTTAAACCTGATTGACTGGGCAATTAAATCCAGATCCACAGCTGAGAACACGTTTTGGGGAAGGTGAGTTAATGCAGCATAAGGCTGGATTAGCACCTCTTTTCATAATGGAGAATTCTGAGCTGGCATCAGTGGCCTGGCTGCAGGCATGCTGTGGGAAAATTAATCAGTATTCCAAGTGTTCAGTGGGGGTGGGATCATGGCCACAGAAGCTGTGGTTAAAGTTTGTCCTGTTACTCTTTTAGGAGTCGTGTATACTAGAGTGATTTTTAGTGTGCTCTTTATTTGAAAGGGTGAGATGGGGTCTTATTAAATAGAGAATCTTTGTTTCTACAGGTCTTCAGCAGTGAGCCCTGTAATGAGAGTACATTAGCCTAACAACCATTTATCCTTGATCTTCACATCCGGCATTGTCCCACATGTACATAATACCAACTGAAGGCACTGTTTGTTTTTTCCACAGACTGTGCAGTAGAGCATCATACTCATTTATTTAGCATCATAAAATCATTTAGGCTGGAAAAGACCTTTAAGGTCATTGACTCCAACCATTAACCTAGCACTGCCAAGTCCACCACTAAACCATGTCCCTAAGTGCCACATCTACACATCTTTTAAATACCTCCAGGGTGGTGACTCAACCACCTCTCTGGGCAGCCTGTTCCAATGCTCAACAACCCTTTCAGTGAAGAAATTTTTCCTAATACCCAATGGAAACCTCCCCTAGTGCAACTTGAGGCCATTTCCTCTTCTCCTACAGCTTGTTACCTGGGAGACCAACACCCACATCACTACAACCTCCTTTCAGGTAGTTGTAGAGAGCAATAAGGTCTCCCCCTTTCTCCAGAATAAACCATCCCAGTTCCCTCAGCCGCTCCTCATAGGACTTGTTCTCTAGACCCTTCACCAGCTTCGTTGCTCTTCTTTGGACGTGCTACAGCACCTCAGTGTCTTTCTCATAGTGAGGAGTCCAAAACTGAACACAGTATTCGAGGTGTGGCCTCACCAGTGCTGAGTACAGGGGGATGGTCATTTCTCTAGTGCTGCTGGCCACAATATTCCTGATACAAGCCAGGGTGCTATTTGAGTTGAGGTGCAGGGTTTTGAGGAGCCAGGCATCTTTTCAGTTTCCAGTTGTCAGAAAGTTGGCTTTGATTTCAAATACTTTTTCATTAAGTAATACTGTGAGTTTGTTTCTGAATGTAGGGTTGAAACAGGGAGAACAGTATTAAAAGCATGAAAATATGTGAAGAAATCATAAGAGGAGTTAGAAGCAGAGAATATATGGTAGGGATATTTATAACAGTAGCTCTGAATATGAAAGACCAGAAGTGGACATCACAAGAACCTGTTGTCAGTGGAGAGAATCAGGGGGAAAAGCGAAAATTGGAGAAGCAATACTTGCAGCACTTTCCCTCTGTCACTGAAAGCAGAAATTCCTTCAGACAGACGTCATGCATTCATCCCTTTTATTCTTTGGGTGGAAAGGGGGAGGCTGCAGATATGTAATCTTCAGTAATACTTGGATTGAAATGGAATCCAGAGCTTTAAAAGTTAAGGACTTAGTGTCACTTAACTGGTTCATATTCAATTAAGAAAAATGCAATTAAATTTACTGGGCATTAGAAAGACATTCTCAAATATAGCCAAAAACCTCTAAAGGATTCTGCCACAGTTGTGGGGGATTTAGCTGTAAAATTATTTCCCATTTTTTAAGTAGTCAGTCTAGCCTTTGTTTTCAATTGACCTTTAAGCAGTTGTGCTTAAGGTGTAATCAAAAGTACTTACAGTTTTTGCAAGACCTTTGCTGTGTATCAGTGTGTATAATTGCACAATATGTTTTATTATTAGTCATAAAATTTGGAGTGAAGTTCTTTGACTAAGGTAATGACACTTCTTTCCCCATGATAGTATGGAAGAACAGCTTTACATCTGGCAGCAAACAATGGCATTCTTGATGTTGTCCGGTTCCTGTGTCTTACTGGTGCCAACGTAGAAGCTTTAACCTCAGTAAGTATTGAGAGATACTGTTATGCTTCTTGCTTCTTTTATGTAGGATGTAGGATTAATAGGAAATTAATTCATCTCTTGGGGTGGTGGAAGGAGAGGAAGGACAATGATCTAATATAATTACATTTTGAAATTTTAAAAAAAAAAAAGTTAGGCTGTTGTGTGTCCGCAGCTTGAAAAGCGCTCTCTATTGTCCACTTATTTCCATCTTACAACTGAATTTGAAACTGACTAAGGTACAGTACAGCTACCACTTTGCCTACACCAAAGAATTACTTGTTGCATTGTGTTTTCTGTAGGCACAGTGGGCCACAGAATTAAGGTATTAAGGTATACATCTTTTCACATCACGTACAGTTAACGTACAAATGTATACATCTTAAATGATTTTCTTGCTTTCAGGGGATTAAAAGGTTTTATTTTCATGGTGGGAGATGTGTGGGTGCATGGATGAGTGAACTAGCATGCAACTATCCTTGTAAAACAAATAATTTCTGTCAGATCAGCCAGCACTGCTTCTAATTAGCACCACTGAGGTTATTTTTCATTCTCACTAAGGCAAGAAACATCCTCCTAGCTGACATATCCACAACAGGAATGAAGTGGCCTTCATCATGCACACCTCATGCACACATGATACATTATAGGCATCATACACACCATTACCTGTGTTGAACAAACAAACCATGTTTTATTTTCAGATGCATTGGATTAGTTTACATTGCTGCTCATCATAACCAGTGCGTTCTGCCCAGAAATAACTATTGCTCTGTATATTGAAATCATGTTGTGATTAGATTTCAGTTGAGTCCAGTTTTTTGAAAGTTCTCCTTACAAAGTATCCCTGAGACAGGTGAAATGGAGGCAGAAAGGAGAACATTTCTGTTTCATTTGCTTTACCTATTTGGTAGAAAATACAAACGTTTTATGTTGTTTTCCTGTACATTTAGCACTGTGGGGCTTTCTTCCTCTAAGTGTGTATCTCATGGTAGGAAGAAGCCTTCAAAAAGCAGTCATTAAAACCAATGAACTTGGAATTGTGGCTTAAACAAGTTTAGCATCTAAAAATGACTTTTTGATAGTGCCTAGATTGTTGGTTGCCATGACCCTTATTAATCAATAATAATTAAATATGCATGCAGTGGACTTTGTGGTGTGTTTTACAGATTTTCCTTTGTCACCTGTTTTTTGTCCCTTTTTTTTTATGTCCCATTGTGTACCTATGTTTTCATTACTACATACTGTAGAGATAAGATATAAGAAAAATGTTATCACTTCATTTATGTCATGATGGCTGTGTTGGTATAATTGCCTCTGTGGACCCTGTCCTTCCACGGTAAAAGTACTTTTTATCTCCTTAGTTTAGATCAGTTTGAATGAGATAACAAAGTAAATCATGCTGATAATAAATCTGGCAGGAGAAGCAGAGTGAATATACATAACTCCTCATCATTCGCAGTGTTGTGGCAGAGAGAAGGGAAAAGAAGGAGAAGGAGGGAGGAAGCACATGTGGTGATTTTAATAGCACTTCAGTTTTGCATTAGTTTGCTAGGTGGATGTTCAACTGCTCTGAAAACTCTTATTAACAGCTCTTTCTGAGGCAGTGCAGTGGAATTAATTACCTTTTTCTTCTCTCAGAATGCCGTTTCTGAGGAGTTAACATTTTCAACACTGTTAAGTGACTGGGCTGCAGTATGATTTCTCTGCCTCCTCCCCATGCTAAAATGCATTTTAGAACTAGTTTGATTTTGAATTTGATTGCATGAATGTTAAGTGACCTTAGTGAACCGTATACAATAATTTCCAATGTTTGAATATGCCCCCAAAAATTCTATTGTGCTCACATGCTAGCTGGCACCATGTTCTTGGCTTCTCCTCAAAGAAGTTTCTAAAATAGTACCAAGTTTAAAATTGTCATATTTCTTAAAAACTTCAGATGATAATGATTGCAAATGGCCGGTTAAACTCAGGACCAGCTCTTGGCAGGCACAGCTGTCTGATTTGCAGCAAAGGAGCCAGTCCGCAATTACGATGAAATATTACCACCAGGTGTGAAATATGCTGGCATGGGTTCTGTAACCAGGCCCTTTTCAGATGCCAGCTTTGCTTGCGCATTGCTGTTCCAGTGTATAGATCCCTGTACTTTTCAAGAAGACTTGAACAGGAAAACAACTTAGCGAAATCCATTTGCTATTTTGCTTGTGTATGTATGTTCTAATTATTGTTGTGCTCTACAGTTCATCCTGCAGTGGACATCCAGAGAAATAAACAGCCTCATCTTGTTCACAGTTTTGGACGAAAAAGGGAACTTTGTTCTTTTCATATATTTTTCATGGAAGTAAATGCTTTTTCCACCTGTTATCTCAATCAATAAATGGAGCCTAATTTTCAACAGATATGTGAACAGAACTTCTAGCACCTCTCAATGTAAACTTCTCAAAATTCAGTTTTTTGGGGTAAATTTGACTTCTAATTCTTTCTGCTGTACTTGGTGCTTGTTGCCAATGCTCTGGGGTATCCTTCATCTGCTCCATGGACCTTTCTGCCTGTAGTGTTCACTATATGGTCTAATGACCATGGATTTCAAAAATCATGCTTGTCAGGCTATGCCCTTACTAAGGCATTGCTCCATAAGGGAAGGTGAGCTAGGAGCAAAGAGTAAACAACAAGGCAAGCAGGGGCAATGACCTCACCAACAAGAGCCCAGTCCCACAGTACCCAAGCAAGGCAAACAGAGCAGGTCCAGTGATCACACCCAGCTTCAGCCAAGAGTCTGTGTTGCTGGACAAGTCTGTAACAATGACGCAGGTCTGAGGTTGAGTCAAGGTCAGGAACTGGGCTTGGTGATCATGGTCAGCCAAGGATCTAGTGATCGCCAGGCAAGTCCATAGGGAAGAGACAGGTTCAAGGTCAAACCTGGAAGTCAGGGGCTGGCTTAGTGAGGTACATGGCCACACACAGGCATACAGCTGTAATGTTGCTCAGGTGAGGACCAAAGGCAAAAGCCTAGGAGCAATGCCTGGGCAAAAGGTAGCACGAAAGCCTGTTGGAGCTTCTTTTCAGGTCTTCTTCCTTCATAGCAGTCTGAACCAAGATTAGGCAGCTGTATCAGACAGCTGGTCTTCAGTTCAGGAACCTGCTAGGAAGCGGAGAAGGAGGTCTGTGTCATGACAGTGCCATTCCACTGTTACAGGTGGTCTTGCTCTGTGCACACATCTGCTTAGACTTTTAGCAATTTGAACCTTTCCTGTTGCCATCTTTCCAGTTTTGGAGTAGTCACCTCCATGCCAGTATAGCCATGCTCACCAATCAGGCTCTGACTAAGCCACTGCCATCCATGCTCTTTGCCAAATAGCCACCAGATGGTTAATTCCTTTATGTTTGTGCCAAATAGCTGTGACTGAGCTAAACAAATGATGTATCAGAGTACAGCTGTTCCACAAAGCCAGGCTTGAAGCCAGAACAAACCCCCATGGAGCAATGAATCAGACCAAGCCAGGGTGCCAAGCTACCCAAGCCATGCCAGGACAGTTGTGGCATATCCATTGAGAGGTGTGGGACTTGCTCAGGTTCAAAGGGACAGTACCCCTGCAGAGATCTATTGCTGCATATGGGCTTGGTGCTGGAGTTTGCCAGGCCATCTCCAACCTTATGTTGCAACAGGAACACACTGCGCTCTGGTATAGTGCATGGTCAGGCTCTAGCAGTACTACTTTGTACTTTAGAGGCAGGCCAAAGATTTCAGGATCCAGTTAAAATTCACACTTGGTTGGTGAAGACTGCATTCCATTATCACAGATATTCTCAGGAAGGGGATCAAGGTTTCCCCTTTATTTGAAGGTTTAGGGTTCCCCTGGATGTGCCCGAGACTGGAAACTCAGGAAGCATTAGTACTGAAGCAGTTCTGATGCCCAGCCACTAGACTGCTCTTCCTCTCAGACAGCAGGCACTTGGGATTAACTGGGATGGGGAGGGGAGGGTCAGCACAGAGATTCTTTCCTTTTGGTGCATCTTCTCTAAGGAAAATTACTTTTAAAAAAATGCATTCAGGTATTTTTTTACAAAAGTTGCAATTACATCAACTAGGGACAGAATTTTAAAGGTAAGGTATTCGTTCAAATTTAGTCAGTTCACGCCATAAACTACAACTTTGGCTGTTTCTTGCTGATGTTTTTTTCCTGTTCTTTCTCAATTACCTGAAGTTCTGGAGTACCTAATAATTTTTGTGGAAACCTAAAAATGGCTTCGGTAGGTGGGCATTCAATTGTCAGAGATATTTATTTCATATGTAGGGATAATAATTATAGTAACTTCAGGAACTACTTAAGACAATGCAGGTTTCATATGAAAAACTAGTAAAATCAAAGATAGAAACCCCAGAAAGAGATCTTTGTTTTCCAGTACTACTACTTAATAATCGAAAGCTCTTTTCTGAGAGAGTGAAAGAAGGAAAGTGCTCATAAATTAGTTACCTTTTACCAAAATTTAAAACAACACACTAGGATTAATGTAGTTGTAAGAGCAAAAGTAATGAGCAATTTTTCTTTCAGCCTATTTAATATTAAACTGCTGACCTGTGAAACATGGGTTATTAAATGGCAAGACCAGAATGCTGAAGGCAGCTTTGTTTCTCCTTTTAAATTTGCTGATGCATTTTAAACCATGTCCCTTAAAATATTCTTGTTTTCTGGAAACCTCCAGTGACTGATGTGCCACAGTCATTCTTTATCCATTAGTAAACAAAATTCACCTGCTATTCATGTGAGTGAATATATTGATGTGTCCCCTCTTTATGAACTGTTTAAACTTTTAGGTCTTTTCAATATGTAATATATAGAAATTGCAGTCATCCTCTAATTGGTGAGAAGAGGAATTCAGATGGGGAGTATTGGCATTGCTCTTGGACTGTGAATTCAAAGTACCTTGTTACAGTGGCATCCAGATGCCAATTTATAAAAGAAACGCCATTGTTGTGCCTTGTACTGTAGGGTTTTTTTAATTCTGTTGGGGGGTAATTGTTGCTGGTTTGTTTTGGTTTTCCTCTCCCTATTTCATTTGCATCTGACAGCAATTCTGTTACTGCCTTGGGCAGCTGAGCTATGCTGCACGTGATTTTTTTTATTGTGGGCAAAAGGAAGGAACTGCTGGTAATAATTTGTCTTTTAACAGGATGGAAAAACAGCAGAAGATCTCGCCAGAGCAGAGCAGCATGAACATGTAGCCAGTCTGCTTGCAAGACTTAAAAAGGTTGGGAATGCATTAATTTTAACTGAGGTTTTCATGTTTTCAAGATACCAGAAAAAGCTTGACCATGGGAAATCATATGATAAGGTGTTCATCAAAGCCATTCTAAAATGGTGTTGCAGAAAATCTGTACTGGAATGGTGCCTCTTTCCCTGTCCCCCCTCCCTGCTTCATTTTTAATTTGAAATTACGCCCTCAGTTAAAGCAGGTATGTCCATATTAAGAAAAATGGCTAAGTTAGTCTGCACCACTACCTATTTTATCCTGTCTCTGACAATGCCTAGAAAATCATTCAAGATGTTTAGAAGAAACTGGAAAATAAACTATGAAGGATTAGCACATCCCACAAGAGGACTTATTGCCCAACCATCATATGTGAGGGTTATGAAGTATGAGGGGTTTGTGCCCCTTTTGAAAACTCTTATACGATGTGGAATTGTTGCATAAGTTCTCAGTGTCTTTTTTTAGTTCTGCAATTTCAGTATCTCCAAATCCCCGGACAACTAGAATGCAAAGCTGATCTGGGCTTGTTGTAAGGCAGTAACTCTGGCACATCTGGTACACGTTCTGGATAGGCAGCATCACTCATGCTGTGAAGGTTCAAGGACCACTTGCCTGGAGGATCTAGGCAACACCTAGGCCAATTAAAACAGTCCTGTTTTAATTACGCTGATGGGTCTTTGGAAGACTGAAATAGATGATCATTTCAGAGTGGCGATAGAATATGGTGTGTACCAGGCATTGCCAAGGTGGAAGCAGAATCATATCCTTTAGTCCTGCCAGTAAATCTATGCTTGCTAGCATTGTAAAATAGATCAGCGAAGATGTGCCAAAGTTCAGCCTTTCTTTGCAATGGTAGCTTTTGTAAATCTTTGTTGTAACAGGATCCATTTTGCATAGTTGTATCCCCACACCAAACCCTTGCCTGTTTCTGCATGTAGGTGGATAAATCTCTGCTTTAATCATTATAAAAGTATGGAACTAATATGAGTTGACCTAGAACAAAAGGGAGATCAGATAAATCTCTTCTGAAAGAGATGTTAGTAGCTGTAACTCTCTTCTTGATAGCAGAGTATACTTAATTATTGAAGACCTGCCTGTACATGTGGGGAAAATGTATGATAATTATATACTTCACCACAGTATACTTTGCAACAGAGAATTTGATCAACAGAATTAATAAACTACATCAAGCCACTGGAAGTATTCTAGTACTACTCAAAATGGTCAACATCATCTAATAGAGAGCATACATGGCACTTGTTCTATTTTCAGTCCCTGTGGAGGGTTCTGTCCCTAACAGCACACACATGAAAACCTACTCTCATAGTGGCTCTTGCAGAGGGTTCAGTATTAGCCATGAGAGGGTGCAGTATTTGCATTGTGACTAATTTATTTAATAAATGCCTATTAGTGAGTAAGGAACTAAATTATATGGACTACTATTTCTGTCACATTCCTCATCTGAATTGCTGCGTGCTTATAATTTTTGGGGGGCTGTAGGTGCTCATTGATGACTCACCCTGCATGTTAAACTTAGTACAAATACAGAACAACAGAGCTGCTCTTTCAGCTCCAAATGGGAGAATGAAGGAAGGGCGGATGAAGCTGGCTTCTTTGCCGTTGCACCTTTCTGCCACCTGTTTCCTTAAAACAGGTCTTTCTGTGGCAAGAGACACTTGATAGTTTGCTGACCTGCACTGCATCCCCTTGTTAAGTTGATTTTTCAAGCTCAGTTTCTGTGAGAAATAGAGCATCCATGTCTGATTGCTTCATGCTGGGCAGAGAGAAAAGACAGTTTTGACTTGTTCATTCCTGGCTCTGCCTTTGGCAGGAACAGAAGGAGTATCCTTCAGATACTGCAAGACAAGACCCAGATGGGTGTTGGGGGAGCCTGTCATGGTTTAACCCCAGATAACAACTGAGCACCACACAACCCTCGCTCACTCCCCCCCAGTGGGACTGGGGAGAGAATCAGAAGGGTAAAAGTGAGAAAACTTGTGGGTTGAGGTAAAGACAGTTTAATAGGTAAAGCAAAAGCCACACATGCAAGCAAAGTAAATCATGGAATTCACTCACTCCTTCCGATGGGCAGGCAGGTGTTCATCCATCTCCAGGAAAGCAGGGCTCCATCACATGTAACTGTTACTTGGGAAGACAAATGCCGTCACACCAAACATTTTCTTCTTCCTTCTTCTTTGCTCAGCTCTATAAGCTGGGCATGACGTCATATGGTATGGGATATCCCTGGTGTCACTTGGGGTCAGCTGTCCCGGCTGTGTCCCCTCCCAGCTTCTTGTACACATGGGAAGCTGAAAAGTCTAGGGTTGTCAATGCTTAGCAACAACTAAAACATCAGTGTGTTATCAACATTATTCTCATACTAAATTGAAAATACGGTACTATACCCGCTACTAAGAAGAAAATTAACTCTATCCCAGCTGAAACCAGGACAGAGCTCAAAGTGGAAAGCTCTTCTGTAGGAGATGTGATTGGATTTGAGGAAGGCCTGTGTAGGAGGGTGAGACTGCAGCTGTGGAAGAGACAGTGAATGCACACACAAGCAAACTGTGAGAGAATTAAGTAGGGAGGCAGATCTGTTGAGGCCTGGGAGGAAAGAAACTAGTCTGGAGAATGTACCTTGCAGTAGAGGGGTAGAAAAATGAAAGGTGAATAGTATGCGGGAGGTCTTTTAAGGTAAAGAAGAATAAGTGTGTGGGGAAAGGAGAGATAAGAGTAGTCTGGGAAAGCAAGTTACCTTGCAGGGAACTAAAGTGGAAATAGAGAACTGGGCGGGGGGGGGATGGAGTGGGAAGAGGACAATTCTCCCAAACATGAGAAATACAGAAAAAGTTGATATAAAGAAGAGGGGAAATGCACACTGAGTTTTCAGATTGGTCATGTGGTAGCTGTCACTGCAAAATTCTTCAATGCTGCATGTATATTATATAAGATTATGGATATTGGTTATGCTACCAAGACTGACAGGTAAGCAGAATGGGTAGTGGGAGGGGCTAGTTTTTCCTCCTCTTCCCTCTCCATCAGAGGTCAAAATTATCCCATTCACTGATGTTGAGCCTGAAGTCATGTGATTTTCGTGAAGACTCAAGGTGGCTGTTGAGAGCAGACAGCTGCGCCTTGCCTGCCTGTCCCTGCCCTTCTGCCAGAAACTGATCAATCGCATAGTAAAGCAGATGGAGGAACTGATCCAGAAGAACACCAGCCTGGCAAGAAAGCATTATCTAAACCCTGTGTTTTGAGTTCACTGGGAGGCAGAAGTTCCCTGCCACACCTTCTAATTTCTTCTGTTCCATTTTAGGATACACACCGGGGGCTTTTTATCCAGCAGCTGCGGCACACACAGAATCCGCAGCCCCGGATAAAACTGAAGCTGTTTGGACACTCTGGCGCTGGGAAAACAACCCTCGTGGAGTCTCTCAAGTGTGGCCTGATAAGAAGCTTTTTCCGAAGACGTAGGCCTAGGCTCTCCTCCACGAACTCAACCAGATTCCCCCCATCTCCTTTGTCTTCCAAACCTTCAGGTATGGCTTTGAAGATGTAACATTTGAATGAGCAACCATTTTCCTCTTGGTCTGTGTAGCTCCTAAGGAAGAACTTTTGGCTGCACTGCAAAAGACAGGACAGGCTAAGCATGGAAGAAACCAAAGCAAAGCAGAGAGGGTATTGACTCCTCTGTGCACAGGCTTGTACCTAAAGTAAGAATGAAGAGGACCACCGGGTGTGGAGGGTGTAGGAGTAGGTAAGGTTTTGTTTACTCACATGCTGCATAAGTGAACCTGGAGAGTGGAGGACGGGACTTGCGAACAATGCATTTATTTTTCACAAAAAGTCCTGGGCTATGAATGCCAGTGTCATGACCATATTCCACCATTGTGGTTTTGGGGATTATGTTTTGTCAGCCTTTTTGTTTGAGTAGTTTCAATAAACTCTGTGCAAAATTGAAACAGTTGCTGCATCTTTATGTGATTTTTAAGTAATAATAGAGGTCTTAGAACTGCCTCTGATGCTTTTGCATAAGGTACAGGAGTGAATTAGCCCAGTTAGAGGTGTCTGAAATTGTCTCCAAACAAGGTGAAAATGGAGGTTTTCTAAACTGAAGTAAATATGTGCAAATAATAGGGAAACTTTGCCCACGTAGCACCAGTTGGCCTGTGTGGAGTGGGAAGAGTTGCAGGATGTGGAGGAGCTAGCTAGGTTTACACTTCAACATGTACCTGGCTTCAGTAGGATCCACAGTTGTGGCAGAAGTAAAGAGTAGACAGCTATTTGTCCAGGTCTGTTTTCTAACACTGAGAGGCTGCGCAATGTATGCAGGCTAAGCACGCACTTTGGGAGCTCGAGTTTAAATTGCCGTTTAGAAGAATTCTTACTATAAGTTTTAGATTAAGTCAGGGTTGCCTTCTGTTAAAACCTTTGGATAATATTTTCAGGTTTAGGTTTCATTCATCGTTTTTAATGTTAGAACAGGGCTAGTAGTAGATTTCATCTCTACTTTCTAGTCACCTGAGGAAGCTGTAAGGTACTCACAGAGTGGCTTTAACAAGATAAGATACCTGGCACAGAGATTGTTATTGCATTTGCTATTTACTTAACACCAGGGTCTCAGATCTGTGACAACAGAATAAAGAAACTGATTAAATGAATCAGTCAGAGGTTCTTGATTAATTTATCTTAATTTACTGTTTCATATGAAGAGAGATAAGTCACTCAAGAAATATCAGTTCCTGGAGGCAGTGCAAGAAGGTTTTGACTGAAGACAGGTTTTTTATGTTGGTTGGTACCAGAACAAGAGGCTAGGCATTATGTGCTCACACCATCATAAAATCAGACAAGACTGCCAGTCACATTGGCAAACCATTATAGAAATAATGGTGAATGTGAAGCATGCATTTGAAATAGTTTACCTAAATACAAAGCCAGAAAGTTGTGTGGTGCTATGCACACTTGAAACTTGTGTAGTAGTCCTGTGCAAACAAAGCTATTAAGGTGCTGTTTTAATGTTTGGATTTTTTTTTTTTATTGTTTCAGTATCTGTTCTTTTTGGATGAAAATAATTATATAACACATAAACAGTGTTATGGGTTGACTGACATAACCAAGATAAAAATTTAAACCAGCAGAGTTTGGTCTATACTTGATCATGTGCTTACATTTCTTTAAATTCTGTAAAAATAAGTGTGTGAATTCACCATGTATTTATTTACGAGAGCCTAAAGATTTAAATATTAGCCCAGAAGATCAAACATGAAAGTCTAGTTTTACAGCTTACAGATACCTTCTTTCTATATTAAAACCCAACTTTTAGAATTCAGCATCTAGTGGAAGAAATAAATATTTACTTTCTCCACTAGATGGTGCAAGTCAATTAAAAAGCCCTTTCATTTCTCTTTACTCTTCAAGAATCTGAATTAAGCATGAACTAAACAAATCGCTTATTAGTAAAATAATTTTGGTTAAGGGCCTGCTTTTCTCCCCCACCTGCCCAGAAACAGTTGTTACACAGTGATATTTTTATCCTACTTACAGCAATCAAGTATATGAATATGTAGCATTTCCATGCCAATAGAAATAGACCAGCTATGAAATTGCAGCCTTTAGCTAAAAAAGCAGTATATCTTTGCAACATAGAAGAACTTTAACTATTGAAACCTTTCATTCTCAAATAATTCAGTTTTTTTCTGTTTCACACCCAGTGGTATATCTGCTAAAGGTTAATAAGTGCTATATGGGATCACTCTAATATTTTCCTTTTCATCATTCAGAATAAGGTTGTAATTGTGTGTGCTCACAGCTTGGTAGTCATCTCCTTTTTTTGAAGAGCAGTTTGGTTTTTTTAATAAGCTTTTATGCCTTGCATACTTATTTTGAGGTGATCTGGTTGTGACTTGCACATGGTTTATAATCTCATTTTCCTTCCCTGGCCCAGTTTCAGTAAGCATTACGAATCTTTATCCTGGTTGTGAGAATGTCAGCGTGAGAAGCCGTAGTATGATGTTTGAGCCGGGCCTGACCAAAGGAGTATTAGAAGCTTTTGTTTCACCTGCTCACCACTCTCACTTCTCTGCTGATGACCAGTCCACCAAGGCCATTGACATTCAGAATGCCTGCTTGCATGGTAAGCAGAGCCCTGGGCTGGCGTGCCTTGATGCTGCGGGATGGTTAATGCGTGTTGGTTGTCTTTAAAAATAAAAAGGAAAAAAAATCTGACTTAGTATGGTAGTGACTGTGGTTGAGAATCCAACACTGGTGGGGTTTGGTTTGTTTAAGCAGAAAGTAAATCTGCATTAAGTTCTCTACCTGTAATACACTCAGTAATCACATGTCTCAGACCCTTGGAGTGTCACACAGAAATGTTCTTGAGATTATTAAGTGGGGGCAGGAGGAAGGAGGGATTTGGTATAATAGGAGTGGGTTGGCAGGCCGGCTACTAGAATGAAGGCTCCTTCACCTATACTGTATGTTATTTGGGGATTTTGTCAGATTTAATCTGGTCCCATAGACCCAAGCGTACTCACTGTTTAAGAGGTTCCCAGCTGTTTGAAGGACCTACCATTCTCGCCCCATGACAGGACTGGAGCATGTTTGGTGAGTCCTGGGGCTCACCAAACATGGTGAGTGGAGCTTCTGATTTCATATTTTTTGAAAGGAAGCTAATTGCTCTGCAGTTGAAACCAGTTAGCAGTAACAGGTGTCAGTCAGAGGAGTTGTCATAAGTACATATATGGCCTTTGACTGTGAAGACAATCCAAATGGTGCATATACACGACCAGCCATACTAATCATTACATAGGTTGTAAGATCTCTCTCAGTAGGATCTCTTCTTAATAACGAAAATGTTTTGTATGCCTTAGCAGCTGCAATTTTGAGGCTAAATTAGAATTAATCAAGATTTTCTTTTGGAGAGAGAAACCTATTTGTAAACACAGTATATGCACACTGACACAGGCAGTGACAAAATATTTGTCCTAGATACTGAAGTTTGGCATGTAGCTAAAGCTTGTTTTTTGTCCAGGCTGATTTCCTCTTCTGGTGTAATTTGAAACCAAGTCACATTCTCCAGTGAAAGAGAGTTCTGCAACAGACTGTCAGAAGGGGTTTCCTTTCTTTCTCTGTTCTCTCTTGATGTAGAAGGAAAGCACGCACACGGGTGAACTCTGAATAGCTGTACTCATAACAGCAGGTTTGAGGCTTCTGGCTTCTAGAAGTTTGAGGTGCATCTTAATCAGTATTTCTTTAAATAGAGGTAGTACAAGTATGGCAGACTTCACCCTAATCAGGTGGTGGGTCTGGGAAGTGCTATACAGTGCAACACACTAATACTTTTCTCACCTAAAGCCAAAGGAGATGGAAAAAAAAAAAAAAAAAAAAGCATGGTGCTGTTGCGATCCTTAACATGGTGATTCTTCAGTCCTGACTTAACAATGTGATGTGAATAATACAATTCTATGAAGCCAAGTGACTTTTTTGAGAATGTACTTCAGCTGTTTTTAATACCAGCAGTGGCATGTTAAGAAGAAAATTTAATAAAAATGTTGAGCTTTTTGGGGTGAGCAGGAAAAGAATGGGAGCTGTTATTCTTGTTTTTCAAGGGAATTACTGTTGTGCAAGGCAAAGGCCAATTTAAGTGGAAAGCTGCATGCATTTAACACACAGGTGCTTTCATGTGGCATCCAGCTGAATGTCCTAGAGAAGTGAATGTGAGAGAGGAACAGATTGTGAGGACCCAACTTCTCAGCCTCTGAGACTGACTGAAACCGATTGCCTTTGTTCATGATAGCATTTGCAGTTATCCTTTCTCACACGTGTATGGTTTCTCTTTGTGAAAGTTAAAATAAGATTAACTCTTTAGTTTGTCTTTCCATGGATGAAAGATGCTTTGTGGTTACTGACGAAGTGTGATCTCTTCATCTGTTTGTCTGTTTTTCAGGAGTTGGTGATTTCAGCATCTGGGAATTCTCTGGGAATCCTGTCTATTTCTGCTGTTACGATTTTTTTGCTGCAAATGATCCCACTGCAATTCACGTAGTGCTTTTTAGTCTCGAGGAGCCTTATGAAATACAGCTAAACCAAGTGACCTTTTGGCTCAGCTTCCTGAAATCGCTAGTCCCAGTTGAGGAGCCAATAGGTATGCTCTTCTGCCTGTTAATGAAATATTAGGGGACTATAAGATACAGCTTCTTGCTTTTCTCTGCAACTTTGTACATCCCTTTTGTTGGGTCCAGTTATCTGTCTTCATCCCCATGTATTCAAACAAACTTTACACAAGGTTTCTTAAAGAAAGGGAATTTTATCTGGAGAACAAATGTGAAGTCTGCACCACTTAGTCCAACTAAAATGGGTTATGAGGTACAGTTCACTGTCTTGTGGCACTGGGATTTATATTCTGTAAATGACAGATGAAGTTTTATGTCAGATAAGCTGCATGGAAAAGTGTTTCAGAGGGTTGGAACCATTTAAAACCAGTTTCAGATGGTTTGCTTAAATCCTGCTTGAATCTAACCCCAATTGACAGTGTTTCCAGCATAAACTGGTCTTGTCAGCAAGAACAGGACAGAACAACATTGTGGAGTGGCATTACCTCTCAGCATGTGTCACTTTAACATGCTTAACTAGAGCTGTACTTGGACTTCAAGTATGTTAACCTTTGGTGCATCAGGGTGTACAGAACTGAGTATTTCTAGTAAACTTCACATATTCTCAGACTGCACAGGTTTTAAGTAAGTATACTTGTTTTATATTCAAGCTTTCTAACAAACTGAAAGTTATTTACTAAGCAAACAAAGTAACTTAAATAACGTTTTGGGGTTTTTTTAAAAAGGTCTGTAGGTCTAGGTATGTGTACACCATATAACTTGTTTTTGCTTGTACCTGAGCATTGGTCTGCAGACCATGACAGTTTTATGGATGAGCCAAGCTCTGATACATGTCTTGGTTCTATGTACCAAAATGTTATTCCAGTCCGTGGGTCTAACTCAGCGCTCACGGACATTTATAACGCTGCTAGGGACTCGACAGACAAGCATATCAAATACTTACATAGTGCAAAGAGCATTTCCCTTCTCTTTGTTTTCTGCTCGATTCTATATGCATTATCTCAGCCAGATACTGATAATGATGAGCAAAGGCAGACCTTCTTTGACTTTCTGAAGGCAGAAAGCTTTTCATGGCTCCTCAGTCTAGCGAGGAAACTCAGTTCTTGGTTTGACCAAGTTAGAATTTGAGTTAATCATTTCTTCTTGCTGATCTAATTATCACCATTATTTAGATACTTTGCTTAAATCAGTGTTTATACTCGTCAGCTCAATTTGGGTACCCATGCGTTTTTGTACTATTACAACTCTCTCCAGTAATATGTAGTAACTGATGTTAGCAAAAACCTTAAACTTTTGGAATTACTTCCCAGTTATTTTGTCTAAGTCCTTCAGCTTCTGAAAAAAAAAATACAATTACAAAATACTGACCTTGAAGTGCTATGCAGAGGTTTGGGGAAATGTGGCTTTTTATGAATGAATCAAGATTCTGTAGCTCCTAGTTGATGAAAACCGAGCAGTGACATAAGCATATTTCTCCCATGTGAAGTTTTGTCAGACTAAAACAGAAGGATTGGGTACTATCTCTTTAAAAAGAAGTAGTGTAATGATGTCTCCTCTTTTCTGTAAGATCAGTTTGAGAAAAGATTGAAAACTGTGTGTTCCATACTGTCACCTCATTCATGCCATTTGTATCTTTCTTTCTTTCTTTCTTTCTTTCTTTCTTTCTCATTCTTTTTCATGGTTTCTGCCAGGCTTTCGTACTTAGCTCTCACCTGAGTGAGAGGTCATTGTTTGTGTAAGTACTGCAAAATAGCATTCATACCAACGTATGAATGTTGTAGACATTTTGTGTTCCACTTACAATCCTCTACTTTGCACCTGTAGTATTAAGGACCATCCAAAGATTATGAGAAATCCTTTCAAGAAGCTGTTATTTTTAATTATTTTTCCTCACTCTAATACAGTTTGTAGTTAATAGATGTATCATTAGTGTTATTGATTAATGTTTTTGTTAAAACAATAAAGCCATGCAATATCAAAGTATCTGATGTTATTCAAAGAATCTAGCTATTCCAATTGGACATTAAATGGATAATCCTATAGGCAGATAACAGCCAAAGCACCAGTGGTGTATGGCAGAGTTGGTAAATCTACTGCAAAAACGATTGGTATGAAGAGTGTAACATGTATTGCTACTTTCTCGGCTCAGTAGGACAGCCATCCCCGCAGGCATGTCTCATAGTGAGGGAGTGCCCTTGTTTCTCTTCTAGCATTTGGTGGAAAGCTGAAAAGTCCCCTGTGTGTTGTTTTGGTCGCCACACATGCTGACATAGTGAATCTTCCTCGGCCTGTTGGGGGAGAGTTTTGGTATGACAAAGACATATCTTTGTTGAAAGAAATCAGGAACAGGTAAGTGGAGGGTGTATTCATATATAGTGTTTAAACATGTCAATTGCAAAGAAAAAATACTAAAATGCATAGGAATCTGTAAAACGTTTTTGTGTGGCTTAAGCTTTACGATATTTTGAGTATGTTCAGGAAGCTTATATTGTGCAAAAAGTTGAAAATTTACCAATACAACAGTGAATGTGCTGCCTTAAATGAGCTAAAATGAGTCAAGTGGTGCAAAGATGAGTTGAGGCTCAGGAAATCTCACCCTGTAGATGCTGCGATACATCCAAAGCCCTGTATCAGCCATCTACCTAACATCTTGCTGCTCAGGTTTTGCACCAATCTCAGAAAAGTGGGTAGTTCTCAGCTAGAAATTGTGGGTGCAAAAGAGGGATCTTTACAGGAGAACCACCCTTTGCTCTGAATTGATTTGGGATCGATAGGAAAAAAACACTTAAACCAGGTCTGGATGTACTCCATACAGTTTGTGAGGAGCTGGACATTGTGGAGTCACACAGGTGACAAGGTCATCCAAGAGATACCTAGAAGTTAGGGAGACTTCTAGCCTTCTTCATAAAGTTTGGAAAGCAGGTTAATTGTAGATGGAAATAGGGAATTTTTCACAAACCTGCTATTGTATAAGGCAACAATAATTTATGCTCACTGTGAGCACGTTAAGTGGGTAACATGCGGTACAAGGAACCATCCATACCTGTAAGCATTGACATTTGTCTGGACTGTACAAGAAACAGATATAGGAATTCCAGAACAATAGTGGCATGGCAATATCTTAATCAATTGAAATTAATCAACATAAAATACCAGTGTGTAACCTTTTATGTTGGAATCCTTTTAAATGCAAATCCACCCAGAGCTAGGAAAACAAGTGTGTGCGGTTGAAAAGTCAAAAGGAAGTGAGAAAGAGAGCTGGTGTCAATAGCAATGACAACTGAACTATTTAAAGTGAGAAGAAGAAGAAAAAAAAAACAACAACAACAAATATGAAGACCTTAAAACCTTAAAAAGAATTAATTCCTGCTATTCCTTCTCTAGTAAAGTGTTCGGGTTTGTAATTACAAGTCCTGTGATGCAGTTGTAATTTTCTTGCACATCTTCAGCCTTCTTCCTTAGGAAGGACAACAGTTTTCTCTCAACATCTCTATCTTCAAGAAAATTAGAGAGCAGCTATACTGTCTGTGCTTATAAAATATCTTTGCATAATCAGTATTTAAACTTTTTCATCATTCCTTGAAGAAAAATAACTCTTATGTAATCCAAGACTGAAGTATAACTGGATTAAGAATTAAAACTGGATTTGGGACTGCATGCTTTTTCTCTTTTAGATTTGGAAATGATCTGAAAATTTCAGACAAGTTATTTGTCTTGGATGCTGGAGCGTCTGGGTCTAAAGATATGAAGCTCCTCCGAAATCATTTGCAAGAAATAAGAAGCCAGATAATTTCTGTAAGTAAAGTCAAATGGTCTGTGTTGGGCCAGCCAAAATGTGAAAATCTTGTGCAATAATTTACTGTAAATTTAGTACTTATATTAAGAAACTTAAATAATCGTGTGCTCTTTCAGTTTTTTAGCAGTATGTATAACAGACCTGGTGATAGACAAACTCCTGACATCAAAGATTCAGTCAGCATTTTCAAAATTGTAGCTGTTCTGTACAGGTCACCGAATTGATCTCTCTTGAAATTATGTGAGATTTTCACTTCAAAGTTACAGTTTTATATTTTGAATTGACAGTGATTGGATTCCAGCATTGACCCTTTTTTCTATTTGTTTTGGTTTTAATCCTTTTTTTTATCAACGTGATATTACAGAGAAGCAGAATATATTTCAGGCAAATAAGTATTTAATTTAAAAAACTCACCAGAGTAGAACAGTTTCCTCAACTGTTAGAAAGATAATTCCCAATATCAATGTGTGAACTGAATATGCGTTAACTTTCTACTGCATTTTTTACTGAAAAATAGGTGATTGGAGTTGTATATGTGTAGGTATATGTATATGAGACTAAAGGTAAAATAGCCGTGGTTTGATGTCATCACCACAAATCCACAGACTTCCATACTGAGGGTGACCAAGTGAGTTTGTTATGTAGCCTGTGCTAAATGGATGTAAATTTCTTCATACAAAAGGCCCTCTTACTTGTGTGACACACCAACAAGACTTTCTGCAGCTACTTCTGATAGGTAGTTTTTAAAAAACTAATTAAAAAGTGAATGTATTACTGAGTTCATTCAGTAGGTCAAGGAAAATGTTTGGGTTTATGCAAAATTCAGCCTATTGTACATTCCCAATGGTCTCTTGATTTAATAGGCTTTTCTTCTCTGATAAAGTTTTATCATAGCTGTGGTCAGTACTTTGAAATCTGGAGGGCTTTGCTGCTAAAGAAGTGCACGCTGTGGCTTGAGACCGTAGGATGAAGGCATCAGTGATGTCCAAGACAATCAATAAATAAAAGTACCATCTGTACTTCTTACCTGGTACTCTGCTGTCTCACCTGTTGAAGTAAATTGGTCCTGTACAGATTATTAATGAGTACAGATTTTAATTAAATGTTGACAATTTCTGAAATAAAGATTAACTTCTAGGTGCATGAAGGCAATTGATACATTCTGAAGTCACTGGTTCAGGTGGTCAACACATCTGACAAGGCTGGACTATATAAGCCAAACTTTGTTCCATGTGCCAGGATTCCCTTTGTAATCGTGGTCATGTGTGGAAAGTTTTTTAATTTCAGTGAAAAGTTGTTTCTGGAATGCACTTCATTAAGAAAAGTTAGATCTTACAGCAAGTGAATGCTAGATGGAAGAGTAAGGGTCCTTCACAAAGGGAACTCTTTAGACATGAATATACATCAGGAATGCATTAGACCTTGTAAATACCATTTTAAAAAAAAACAAAACCAAAACCAAAACAATAGTACTGTTATCCTCAGCAGAGTGAAATTACAAATGGATGTTTTCTGTGCTTTTGTAAGACTTGCCCACCTATGACTCATCTGTGTGAAAAAATAATCTCCACACTGCCTCCATGGAGAAAAATGAATGGACCCAACCAGCTGATGTCCTTGCAGCAGTTCATATACGATGTACAGGAACAGCTCAATCCCCTAGCAAGTGAAGAGGACCTACGGCATATTGCACAGCAGTTGCACAGCATAGGAGAAGTAAGTGTTTTTATCTAAACTGCATATTTTTGTTAGCAAGGTACTGCTCTGGTGGAATATTGCTTAATGGGATTTAAGCAAATTTCTAGGTTTTTTTTTTTTCTCCTCCCTCTGAAGACATCATAAGAAGTACAGACTAGTTAAAAATGCTTTTTGTGATTGTTATTGTCTTGTGACTCCTACTTCATTTAACTTTATTTCTTAGAGACAGGAAGAATTACCGTTTATTGCTATAGTTGTGAGAATATTATGTTCTTAGAACTTATCCCAGAAAGGATAAGTATGCTATCACCTTAAATAAGGTAGTGCATGAAGTGTTCACTGCAAATGAGAAATTTATGTGTGTCCATTAGAAACTGAATTGCAGGATAACACCTTTGTGTAAGTAGCTTGCAGAGCACAGCTAGGCTTTACTGCTGTTGGGCTCTAATGGATTTGTTAGCAGTGGAAACCAAGAACAAATCAGCTTTTTGTTCTGAATACTTGCAAGAAATTAAAATGCATTGGTTGTCTTTATCCGGTCAGCAGTTTTAATTAAATGATCGAGTCAGTAGGTTAGGGACGAGAGAACGTGGGGTATCATCTTATACTTCACAAGATGTAAATAGTAACTTTCATATTTACAAACAGATTAACATTATGCAGAGTGAAACTGTCCAAGATGTTGTGCTTCTGGATCCTCGCTGGCTCTGTTCAAATGTCCTCGGAAAAATCCTGTCAGTGGAGAACCCAAAAGCTCTCCATCACTATAGAGGTCGGTACACTGTAGAGGACATCCAGCGTCTGGTGACAGATAGTGATGTGGAAGAGCTGATCCAGATTTTGGATGCCATGGATATTTGTGCAAGGGACCTTAGCAGTGGAACAATGGTGGATATTCCTGCTCTCATAAAGACTGACAATCTCCACAGGTCTTGGACAGATGAGGAGGATGAGGTGCTGATTTATGGTGGTGTTAGAATCGTTCCTGTGGAACATCTTACCCCATTTCCTTGTGGAATTTTTCATAAAGTTCAGGTGAATCTCTGCAGGTGGATTCATCAGCAAAGCACAGAGGGAGATGCTGATATACGTCTGTGGGTAAATGGATCAAAGATTGTGAATCGTGGAGCTGAGCTTTTAGTGCTGCTGGTCAACCATGGTCAGGGTATAGAGGTTCAAGTTAGAGGACTAGAAACAGAGAAGATCAAGTGCTGTTTGCTCTTGGATTCTGTATGCAGCACCATTGATAACTTAATGGCCACAACCTTACCAGGCCTTCTGACTGGGAAATACTACCTTAGTCCTCAGCAGCTGAGGGAACGTCATGAACCAGTAATGGTCTACCAGCCTAGAGACTTTTTCCGTGCACAGAGTCAAAAGGAGACCTCACTAACTAACACTATGGGGGGATATAAAGAGAGCTTTAGCAGTATACTATGTTTTGGGTGTCTTGATGTCTACTCCCAGGGAAGCCTAGGAATGGATATTCATGTTTCCGACCTGAATCTACTTACTAGGAGAAAACTAAGTCGACTTTTGGATCCACCTGATCCTATGGGCAAAGATTGGTGCCTTCTGGCCATGAACCTGGGCCTCCCTGATCTTGTTGCAAAGTACAATACAAATAATGGAACACAAGATGACTTTCCCTCAAGCCCGGTCCATGCCCTTCTGCAGGAGTGGAGTAATGCTCCTGAGAGCACTGTAGGTATCCTGATGTCTAAGCTGAGGGAATTAGGTCGCAGAGATGCAGCAGACTTCTTACTGAAGGCATCTTCTGTGTTCAAAATAAATTTAGATGCTAATGGTCAAGAGGCTTATGCTTCCAGTTGCAACAGTGGCACATCTTATAACTCGATCAGCTCTGTAGTGTCACGGTAAGAGCAGGTGTTTTGCATGGACATCTTTTCAAACTGCAGAAATTATAAAAGATACCGTACAAGAGTTTCTGTGCAGTTTTCATTTATGAGGTTTTACATCAAAGGATCTTTATCCTTCTCCAGCACCACCACCTTTTTGTGCATAAACTTTCTACTTCTAACTATGAATTGTTGCTCTCTATCTATAAAAAAGGCTGGTGTACTTCTGGTGTTTTAAAATTATTCCTGATACATAATGTGCTGCTTAATACTGCCATTTTAACTGGAAAGTCTTAACTTTTGGATTACATACTGCAACTGTTTTATAAAATATTTCTATTCTCCCCATAAAAGGTAATGGGAGAGGAATAGCACATATTACCTGAAACGTGTATTTCTTCAGCCTATTTTTTTTCTTTTCATCATGTCCTCTGCTTAGCATTTTTTTATATTTGTAAGGAGAGAAATCCACAATTTGTGGTTAACCTGACTGAATTTAAAACCACATTGTTTATAGCTGAAAAAGCGAGTGCCTTTTGCAGAAGGGAGGGTGCAGTTGATTTGAATGACCCTGCTGGAGTTACAAGAACATGCTACCTCTGTTCCACTTAAATTGTCTGCATGCTTATCATTGCAAGTGGTGCTTGCCTTTTAATTTTTCCTGCACTTCTAAGACATTGGTGATGACTCACGCAGAGCATTCTTGTGCCAGTACTATGGGTATAGATATGTGATACCTAATCAACCCCAATTACCATCAAATCATAATGTGAAAATCTCTTAAACTTTCCAATTACCATGCTTCATTATTTCCATGCACCTCAGGTAAGAGTTCATATCATTATAGAGTTCAAAATACAGAAGTGTTGGATACTGCAGAATAATATTGTCTAGCTGTCAGTTGTAATTTGCGCATAACAAAGGTTTTCTACTATTAGATCCTGCATTACTTACTTCCTGTACTTGAAAACTTTGATGGGGATAAAAACAAAAAGGAAGCAAGGTTTCTTGCAGTGATAACTTTAAAATTACCATGAGGGAATATGACCCATTCTCTGTTTTAAAAAGCATGTAATTTTAATGGTGCGATGTGTGTTTGTTTATATATATTGTATGTATATACATTAATACTATTTTTTCTTTAATCTTACAATGTAGTAAAATTTTAAAGGATTTTTCTACAAATAAACTGTTCCTTGTTGCATCCTTGTTGTTCATATTCTGTAGCTGAAAGGGACCAAAACTTCTCTTTTCCTTACAGTCACAATCCTGGAGAGGCAATGCCTGGCTTCTGAAGTTCTGGGAACTTCCTCTTTCACTTCAGGGGGATTTCTCAGTATGCTGAAGGAATATTTATTTATTTTGCAGAGGTGGTCCCCCTACAGCAGAGGGATTTGCATTCATTTTGACAAATGGCAAGCCCAATCAGTTTGCTGCATAGCTTTTCCTTTGTGCTTTTTTCACAATGAAAAACAAAACAGCAGATGCGAGCCTGTCACCAGGAATCCTCCAGATTACACTGTGTGGCAAAGGGGGATAATGCTGCATTAGAGCCTGCGCCACAGTAATGATCCTTACATTAAGGATCCCCCTCATTACACCAGGGACTGTGCTGCTGCTGCTTATTTAAACTCTCGGCATGGCTCACTGGTAGCTGCACAGTCTCGGTATGGCACTCTGCAGTCAGCTCTGCACAATACCTCCTCCCTGTGTATGCTGCAAAGGAATGAAAGAGACTCTTCTTAAAATGCTAGTTGCCGTTTCCCACTGCCTTTCTTTGAATCTCTTACCCTTGCTTTATTACATCCTTCCCTGGGCATCGCTGGGCTCCTTTATTAAATATTTTTGAAAAGTCTAGTCCTCAGTGACAAGTACAGATGATGAGTGGTCCTACCCTGAGGTGTCTCTGCTCTGATACTCTGGCTCTGATGAACCCGAGTTCAGCACCTTCCACCACTGCTTGCAGTTGCTCAGGGAAAAGCCCAGCTACTTTACTTCATGGCCACCACCACGCTTCACCTTCCAGCTGTGGACATGTTCAGCACTTCTGTCAGACTCCGTTATGTGGAGGGGACTTTATCATCTCATAAGGCTTCCTGGTTTTCTAGGCCAGCTTCTTTAGGCCTGTTCCTCAGGCATCAGACTTGGAGTTACCTTCACTGAGTCTGTGACTGCAGAGGAGTGGGACTTGATATCACAGGTCCTGCGAGAGCAGAGACTACTGTGAGATGGTTTTCCCATGCAGGGCTGTCAGTGGTGTCTGTTAGTTTAGCACTTAATTCACCACTCTACTTCTTGTGGTGGAGTGGCAAGATTTTGAGATACCAGGTATCTCCTCCACTGCCTGCCTCCCCAGATGCTTTATGCGCCCTCAAGATGCATCATCAACTTACCAACATTGATACAGTGGTCTTTTTTCTTTTTTTTTTTTCCTTTTTCCTCTCAATAGCATGTTCTCTGCTTCCATTTACTGTAAAATGCAGCCCTGGGAGTATAAATTACTTAGCAGATGCTATGATGGATCTTTAAAAGCAGCCTATTGCATCATTTACAGTTTTCAAGGCAATAGGTCCAGGAAAGTGAATCACAGTCACAGGATAGCTTTGGACTGCTTTCCTATAAATCGTGCGCCACTGACATTAAAAAAAAAAAAAAAAGGTTGTCCTAAATGACAATTTTGACAAAAAAAGGTTAGCAAAGTGATACAAGTAGGCATCCCTTCAGCTGCTTCACATATACTGATTTCCTGTTTTGTTTTTCAATGCAAAGAAGAGCAGAGCTTCATTCCACATTTTTAAGAACTGTTTCAAATGCACTGATCCTGCTGACTCCTTCAGAAATGGGGGAAATGCAAGTCTTAGCAAGATCAACAAAATTTAGCCATAAAAATAAATATAAATAATGTGTAGGGAACATGCTAGGCTTAGCTCCTGCCAGCGAGGTAAGTGAAGCTGGATACTAACCATAAGGAGGCTCTCTTCCTCGCGTGTCTTTGTAGCTTCAAAGCAGAGCTTCTGAAACACAGTTCCGAGGATAAAGCAGATTAGCCCCAACATTCATTTTGTCTTCAAAATCCATAATACAGACAAACTCTCAAGCTCGTGACACAGTTGCTCAAGGCCAAGAAGCATGACAGATGATCTTGCAGTTTAGAAACGTTTGTTACTGGCATCTGGACTCAAGTTCTGAAGAAATTTTCTGAAAAATATGATGGGGAGGAAGAGAGCATTTTGGTGCGAACCATTTTTCCAGTTAGAGTTTTCTCTCTGGCATGCAGCAGCACAGATAGGATAGGAAAGCGCTTCGTATTGCTATTTGTATTAGGTTTTGCTGGTTTTACTCTCTGTGGCAGTTTTGCAGCTGACCTGACTGGTGGGTTTGGAAAGCCACAAGAGATTAGTGGCTACATGCGAATACTTTTGAGAGTAGGACAAGGAGGGCATCCAGAGGTGACCTTGGGTGGAGGAGGATATACATGATTCTTCTTACCTTAAGAGGATGTAAGCTGGAGACAGCCACAGCTTTCAGGATCCTTGTGATTCAAATGATTGAGAAAGAGTTACGAAACTATATGAGTTTAGCAAGTCCCGAGTGTCGAGATTGACAGAGCCAGGAGGCTTAGAAAGGAGCCAGAGCACAGTTCCCTAAATGGTCAGGTCTCAAGAGAGAGCAGCAGTGAAGCTGTTTACAGCTGGCTGTGCTGGAGCCAATTCCAGGTCCTAAACCTCTGCTGGCTGCATTGCCCACTCCATGGAGAAGTTACCTGTTAGCTCATTACAACCTTCATACCCCAAAGATGCTGTGTTGCAGCATCGTCATTTAAAACAGGTGCCTCTATTTGAAGCACATCACTATTTCAGCTTTTCCAATGAAATGGAGGAGTAATGCCCAAGTTGTAACTCCAGACAAATTAAATTAAGCATGCTGTTGGCTGAAACCTGTCTTTAGATCAGAGGAGGTGGAGCAGTGCAGTATTGTCTTTGAAGGTGGCCTGAAAGCACTGCGTACAATATTAAAATTTATTTCTATTTGACTTTTTGTTTGTTAAACTCAAATCCAGCGGGTCACAAAAAAACATTCGCCATGACCACAGATTCATTCCTGTATCTTTTCAGTCTTTGTCTGACTTGGAAGGCAAGGTAATGGGTAGAAAAGGTTTTCTTCAAAACCAATTTTCTTCAAAATGAGTTTTCAACAATGCCTGAGGTACTTGGTTTCCAAAAGGGTTACAGCCAAGCCACTCAGATTTTGCAGGTAGAAGTGTTTGGGTCTCCAAAAGTCGTATGAGCTGTAGATAGATAAGACTGATGGTATTCCTCTGTGTGGCTACACTGTTTATCATAACAAGCTTTACAGGAACAGTGGGGCCAGCAGATAATGCTGCCTCAAAGCCAGATGAGGATCTCGGTGGACCTGGTTCAGGTTTGCATTAACCAAACTGACCTAGTGTTTCTGCACCAGCCAGACTACCCTGAGTGAGGTCCAAATCCACAACATGCATATTTAAAGATAATTCTTCAGAATGCGACCATGTTGCTGAGTCAGTTGGATGTACCTTAAAAATCACATCCCTGCCCTGAGACAGGGCAAATCTGGAGTGTCTTGCCCAAATTCTGGGTGTCACTAAACCTAGGACACCTACACAGCTAATGTGCACTCACATCTCCTAGGCAAGAGGAAGACTGGGAATAATCCTGTGCAGGATGATAAGGGCTCTTGAACATACTTAGGCATGCTGCATCTTACCTACATGGGTTTGCTGGCAAAGAGGTATTGACAGCCTGGGCCCATTCTTCCTTCTCCTGCTGGAATGTCACAGCACCAGCTGCAATGTTTTAGGCATTTCTAGTAGCTGTGTCCAGATTCAGGAATGTGCACTCTCTCTGGAGAGATATCTGCACAGGATCCAGAGTGGAGCTTTGTGAGGCATCTCCCCTGTGGGCTCAGGCACTGCCACAGCTCAGCATAACTGACCTCAAGAAGCTTTTGGCCATATGTGCTGGAAGAATAGTCAGGATGCTTCTGCTGCATCTCAGCAGTTGAGGCTAGGGTGCGGGGGGGTTACCCAGCAAAGAGGGTGGAGTTTGCAGGAGTGAGTAAGGGCTGGGTGAGACACCAGCATGTGGTGCACAGGGAGGGGAGGATAAAGTAGTGCTTTTCAAAACTATTCTCAGAGAAACATGGGAGAGAGGGAAGGGAGGACTTTTGCATTAGAGGGGTTAGACTGCTGATGCTGTTAAAAGATTGCATGCGTATGACCCTTTGAGTCACTGCATGCTTCACTTTTTGAGCTGCTCATTGCATTGCAAAATCTGGTATTTTAGCCTGGCCACAAAGAAGTATACCTTGATCATTATAGTATGTTTCCCCCTAGAGATGATACTCACTTGCACACCCCCTACACAGGACTGCCTACAAGCCAAAACATATGTAGCAGAGGGAGCCAGCTAAGCAAAGGGAGTGCAGGGTCATCTGCTGGGAGCATTGGGATAACATCAGCAAATCCTGCTATCTCTAAATTTACCTACAAAGCACTACAACCTTGTAGCACTGGCATCTTTTTTTAGTTCTTTCTATTGGTTGCAAATGTAGAAAAAAAAAAATTTGTTCTGCAGAGTGCTGGGTGCAGTCAGCTACTGGTAAGCCAAAGCCTGTATTATTGTGAAAAACAGTATGCAGGTCTTGAATTTTGTGCTGAAGGTAACGCGTCAGTGCACATGAAAGCCAGCGCCAAACCCAGATGAGTTGCAAGACAGAACCGGGTCCTACTTTCCTAAGCCTACATTGTGGATTATTTCATCATTCCTAAGGAACATATTGGCAGAAGCAGCAAGAAGAAGATTATTTTTGAGGCGTTTCCACCCATTAAAGGCTTTGGTAGCTAGGATTACATTCTTTGATTTGGTTATACATAAGGAGTTAAGCCACCATCCTCTGCAACTAGAACGCTGAATCAAAATTTTCTGCAGACCCCTGGGGATTGTGTTGATAGCTGGAGAATGTTGTAGCAATTTCCTGGAAATCGTAGAAGGGGTGAGTCACCATAACTAAATTAGCATCAGATAGGATGGGCTAGGTGTCCTGTGTTGCTCACAGTCAGAAGGAAATATCGCTTGCAGCTGTTAGACCTGACAGTCAAGAGCCAGTAAAGATTCTGGAGGAAGCTTGAGGCCTGCAGCGTACCCGCAGTATCAGTCTGCTTTCAGAGGTTCAGAAATGAGCTGCATGTTTGTTTAAACTGATGGATTAACACAATTTCCATGTACGCTTCAGGAACTGAATCAAGGCTTAGAGCTTGGAATTGCTACCAGGAGGACTTCCAAACCTTTTTATCCCAGGTAATAGTACGTGGCTGAGAAGTGCTTTTCAAAGCAGTTGTTGCTGCCTTCTCAGGAAAATATTGGAAAGAACCTAATCTACTGGTGTCCTACACACAGGATGGATGTAAAGAATGAAGACAAAGCCGCCAAGTGACCTCCCCATTTGCCATTCATTCTCCCAGGACCAGGGTTCATTTGTACTTGATGAAACAGGGAGAGCATCTTTCCAGGAGTGGCAGAAGGTCAAGGAGTGTTACAGGAAGAATAACTTCCCTAGCTGTGACTTAGCACTATGCAGTTATCATATTTCTTACTATCATAGCAGGGAAAGCTCTGTAGGAACTCCCACAGCCACCAAAGGAAGGTGTAAGCGATAGGGACAAACTCTGGCTTGCTTTATGTATGCTATTTCACTAACAATATTCAGTTATTTAAATATTCCAATCTTCCATGCTAGTACAGTAGTTTCACAATTCCCTTACTGGACCTGCCTTTCTGCTTTAAATTACTCACCACAGTAAAGAGTGCTACGTTGTTCATGTGAAATGCCGTCTGCAGCACCACGTGAGCTGGGTGTACCGTGGAGGAAGAGCACAGGTCAAAGCGAATGGACGTGGCAGCTGCTGTTGCTGGGAAGATAAATGCATATTTTTTATTACGGTCACAGGGTCTCTCTCTGCTGTCAGTCAAACCACACTCCTGACTCCAGCACAATTCAGCTCTGCAGTGTGGATGTGATCTCTGGATTTCTCATGGCATTATCAGCAAACATAAAATATCACATATATTAAAGAGAATAGAGGGCAGACTCGCTTATGCTTTTCTTTCACACTCCACCAGTGAGCTCAGAACAGGCATGGTAGGCACAAAGGGATCTCTCTAAAACTCTAAAAATTAATGTGTATTTGTTCAAAGCCCAGCACCACTGTGGTAAGAAGTAAGGGGGACATTCCTGCCTCGCTCAGTGTTCATTGGGCTCCACTTCTTGTCTTTTATTCCCAGAAGTGAAGCTGGTTTCTGTACAACTGCTGCAAAGCACTTATTTTCAGCAAGCGTTTATCATCTCCCCATCTCTGGTCCACACTGTTTCTAGGATGTGGTTTCATTGAACTCTCCGAAATAAAAGTTTTCCCCAGTGGAGAAACAAACCCTTTGGCAGCAATTTTCTACTCATAGAAGCTACTAATAGAGACTACTGCCAGCTGTTACTTTGACTGGTAAGTGAAAAAATACGCAAAACCTGATAGAAGAATCTCCTTTAATCCACTATCAATCTGGAGCCACAACTCCTTGTTATGCATCTACATAGTAACTACCACAGCAGAGTCATGACTTCTGTATGCCTCTGTATAATAGAAATGAATTACAACTACCCTCCCTAACAGCTATTTAGAGACTTGTAGGTCTGTGCATACTCAGTAGGCATGAAGCTTGTGGTTCCATCTAGAGGTGGTCAGACCTACAAGGGCCGCTTATACCATTGCAACCTCATTATTAATATCCATCAGGCCCAGAGACACATTTTGCATAAGCTGAAGCTGAGACTTCCATTTGTAGCTTGCAGGAACTGACCCACAGACATGGTCTCAGTCCTACTCACAGGCTTGCTTTTCTCTGCCAGTACTTTCACTCCTGTTATCTGTCCACAACTCCCACATCTATCCCGCTGAGGTGCACCTCAAAAAGCAAAGTGTGCAAACAGCAGTAATGATGATTTTGAAAAGCTGTAAGATCAGTAAGATTATTTCAGTTGCAACAATAAGCTGTTTTTATTCTCTTTCTGCAAATTCCAATTTTTAAAATTTAAAAACAAAAAAACCAAAACAAAAAAACCCACCAAACTGCCAAGTACTGTCATTTGTCTTTTTTGAGTCTAGGAAACATAACAGAGTCTGGAAAGCTTGTAGTGTAAGCTATGGGGCTATATTCTGAAATATGACTATTAAGAAATTGGTCTGAAATTGCTCCCTGGAAACATTATCCTAGATCACTCTCCCTCTCTCCAAGCAAGGCCTGACCTCTTTCACCCCTGCTTGTTAGAAATGTTTCCTATCTTTGCCCAGCAGAAGAGTCTCTACACTGGACCACTGTTGGCCAACAGAATAATGAGCAGACACATGCATCTCCTCACAAATACGATTATCGCATGTGGGTCTGAGTCACTATCGGTGCTTGAGGGTGCTTCCAAACACTTAAAATCCCAGCCAGAGACATACTGCTGGTGCACATTTCTGTGATTTAGACAAGGCCTCCATTAGCACTGCCAACAACAGCAACTCCTTGATGTGCTGTGTTGCCATCAGGCAGGGTGTGGTGGTAGGTTATTAAACTGCCTCTGCCACTTAGTTTACATCTGACACATGCTTAATTGTGAGGATGTCCTTCCTCTTGTTGGCATTTGAATCAGTGCAACTGTTGATGAGGGATGTTGTCCAAATTGTGTTACAGTAAAAATTATTTACAGCCACAGCTGTAGTGTTATGGTACAGCCAAGTTCGGACTCCTGACATGTTGTCTCCTCACATTTCCCAGCATTAGCCAGGGGTGGCACTGTCTTATTACTGATGGGCAGAGACACAGTAGTTGGTGTGGCCAAGGGACTGTCCTGGACCCCCCTGTGGAGAGATGAGGACTGCAGTGTAAGCTGTAACTGAGAGAGACAGCGTTCTCTGTCACTTCAGGCTATTTCTATCATTATATGAAAGGGGGCTAGTGATGAAAGTAGACAAGAAATGTGAAAAACAAGGAAATCTCTGAAATCAGTGGCTTCTTGACCTTGCCAAATGATTGGTGATGTTAAGTACAGCTGTTGATCAAAGATGCAGTGTTCAGGTGCCAAGGACTGAAATTAGAGGCTAGGGCCAAAAACGGTTGGTGTTCTTCCACAAGGAACAAATTTCACAAGCTGCCTGGCTTTGCTATATCACAAATAGCTATAGTCCTTTCTTCCAACTTTTAGTTCATTGAGGCAACAAACTTCAGGAACAATTTCAAATCTGGGAAGCCAGATGGGCTTCTCCTAACCTCTGCTACCTGAAGCCTATCTGTGATTGCCAACTCCGAGCAGCCAAGTAAATAAAAAATCCAGAGGAGTAGGAATGTAATAATTAAGCATTGAAATAGTCAGCTTAGAAAGCATATTGATGGCATTCACCTTTGCGAAACATCTACACTGCCTTCTGCAGGGAGCAGAAACAGTTTTCAATGGCAAAAGGAGGCAGAAACAAATTCTCTGCATTACTCCCCATGGCACAGTCAGCCGCTGAGAACAGGGAGGCCCTGGTTCATCCATAGTCATAGTAAACAAGAGTTGAGTGCAGCTGAGAAATAAGATTAAACACTTTCTAAAGCCAGCCCATGTTCTGGTACAGGTTCCTGGAGAGCCCCGTACATCCAGTTCTGGGAGAGCCCCTCTGCATTGATTGCAAGAGGCAGTCCAATACTGCCAGCTTTGTGAACAGGCACTGGGTTCAGCTTTATCTAAGCTGTCTTGGAAAGGAAGCACAGTAGAGGTTAGTGGGAAACAGTAAACAAAACTAAGCATGTAGCAGCTAATGTAACTACGCATTTTGGGCAAAGAGAGAAGAGCAGGTGCTCTGCTGGCTGACAGCCACAGCTCAAAGTCTTAGTCCATGTGTTTTGGTCAGGAGACTGCTGGCAACTGATCAGCAAATCCATCCAAGGCTGACGTATCTTATTTGCAGGGTAGTTGGTGTGTGCGAATGATGCATGTGTGTTTGTAACTATACTCAGGACAGCTGATAGGGGTTAGATATCCTGTTGCAGCAACTTCTGTGTTTCTGACATTTTGCTTCTTCTTTTTTTATCTTTAAGCCAGAATATTTTCGCAACAATGGAGAGAGATAAACAGAGCATTTGTATAACTAAGGGTAGGTGAATTTGAAGCTGGTTGCTCTGAATCCCTGCTCAGTTTGACACAGAAGAGACATTAACCACATTCTGCCATATCTGAAGTCAGCACTCTTGTCTCAACACACTAAGATTTCACGGTCAGTTTTCCCAAGTATCTTAAGCTAATCTAAAGCTGTGTTCCACTGAAAGGGGAGGTCCTGACCTCTCCACCCTTGCATTGCAGTCTTTTGGGCTTGCAGTGGTACCTGTGTGGTTGCATGCTCAGCCAGTTCCGCTCACTGATCCAGCAGAAAGCTATCGCTTGGTTGTGCAGGCTTTGTCTGCAGCCTGATAAGCTTGCTGTTATGGCTTAGAGCAGGAATGAGAAATCATAGGCGAGGGGAAGGGCCAGACTGCCTTTTCTCAGCAGTAATGCTTGTTCAAATTCGCCTAAGCTGCTTGGGAAACAACATCCATAAATAGTTTCAAACCCTGTAAAGGTTTGACTTCAGTATTTGTTTTAGCTAGAAGCATTTCCACAAGCTCTGATAAAACTCTGGGCAGATGTCAGTGGCCCTTGGCAGAAAAGACACTTTAAAAAGATCACAGTAAGCTGAAATAGTCACCTACCCCCTTCTAGGAAATCAGCAACTATGCCAAAGCCAGAAACACCAGCAAACATGAGATGGTAGAGCCTCTGCCCTGGGGGGTGTTTAACCAGAAAAGCCAGCCCTGAGGAATGATTACAGCTGCTCTGCTGTGGATGGAAGGACATAACAGCAAATGCACCCCTGTGGGATTGAGTGGTCCTGACTCACAGCCATCCCTGAAGTACTAGGAATTGCAATTTGTTAAAACAAATTAGTTAACGAATGAAGAATGCTATCCATAGCCCCTCCCTTCTCTCCTCAAGCTCTCTTTTGGTACAGCTAATTCTGGTCCATCTGGTGATGAAGGCACGGTTGGTACTGAAGCATGGAAAAGGTAGTTTGCTGTGCTTCTGCCGGCACTGCAGGATTCCTGTGGCACTGCTGAAGTCGCAGAGTCCATCCTTGACTCAGCCCTCTGCAGGATGCAAGCAGATACTAGTACTGCCCTGTCTGCAAGGGCTGGGCTGAGGCTTAGCACACAGAATGTTTCTAAAAGTGGTTGAAGTTTCAGTGCTGCAGGAGCTGTTCCCATTCAGATGACCATTCCTTTTGCTAAACTCCTTAGAGCTATTCAGGGCATGGTATGGTCCTACAGCAGGGTCACAAACATGTAAACATGGGCTGTACCACCCTAGCTCAGTGGGACCTGGGATGTGCATGCTATAAAAAAAAGCGCTAGGAAGAGAGAGGCAAGCTGGAGATGTGGATGGGAAGACACAGAACATGGAGAAGAAATATGGTTCTACTTGCCATTAAACATTTCTGAGTAAAACTCATCTGTGTGTCATCTGAACCCTTTCATCTCTTTCATTATACCCATTATACCCAGCAGATATTTTCAGTCTATTGGCATTTGGATTTGTTTTCCTTTCTGTCAGAAAAGAAGGGGGGAAAAAAAGCCCTGATTTTACAGATATGTAGCAGCTGGTCTAAATGCTGCTTCTTAAACCAACGTAATGAGCAAACTGAATTCAAAATCAAAGTACTGTTACAAAGCAAGGCTCAGCCTTCCATTTCTTGCACACCAAATGTTACCGTTGAGTTCAAGACCTGAGACTAGGTCATTCTGCCCGGGAAAGCATTAAAAAACCAAACCAACAAAACATGCTGATCCTGTAAGTGAATTGTAAAGCACTTTGCCTAGTATTTTAACAAACCTTGAATAATTTAAAGGATGGTCTGTAATCCTGGTTCTGAAGAATGGCATTCATTTAATCTGTTCATTCTTCACCCTCAAAGCAGCAGGGGTTGCTACACTGTGGCTGGCACCAGGATGGGTGGTCCACAGGGGCCATGCTCCAGGACCAGCCTTCGCAGGAGGGCACCATGCCGAGAGCTAGAGCAGAGGACAGCTTGGCCCCCGATGCCAGGACAGGTGTCACCAAGAACCAGGGTATTGCTTTTGGACATTGGGTTCCCCAGGTGTTGCAGCCGGATACCAGACTCTGGACAGTATCACACCTAAACCGTAACTGTAGATTAGGGTCAGCTTTTCTCCAAGTGGTCCAGGTTTTCTCACCGAAGAAACCTCGCCCCCCAACCCTGCTTGCAGAGAATAGGGTTCTTATTGTGCAACAGCATCAGCTGCAGACATATCAATGTTGCAGCCTTCTCCCAACTCTCCCTGCCCGGTGATGCTTTCTGCATTGACTCTAGCTGACTGGGGAGATTTGCAGATTGGGAAGGTCACACTGCATGTGAATGGGAGTGGACGTCCCTTTGTACAACTTCCAGCTTCTGCGTGTCTCCAAGTAGTCTGTATATGTAATAAAAGGGAGTACAGAAAGCTATTTGTAATTCTACTTACCTGTAAGTTTTGTCTTTTATTTACGATGTATGGAAAACCATACTAATTTAGCAGGGCTTAGGGAATCTGTATTTGTGAATTACTTTCCTCTTCATTTATAAAACAAATGTAAGGACCCATGAGAATAAATAAATAGGAAGGACTGGGCTGTGCTGTGGGGAAAAGCTGTTAAGTTGAGGACAGGCAAGGGATCTGTCATTGCTTCAGGTGTGGACAACACTGGCTTTCACACATCTGCTTCCAAAGCGCAGAGGTACAAACTTTACCTTCCCAACAGTAAAAAAAAAATGCCCTGGTTAGGGCCTGAGATACATTTGCGTTGACTTAGGAAACAGAAAGTCACCTTCCTTGTCTGAAATGGAAATGAAATGAAACAAAAATTCTTTCAAGTGAAAAATTAAGTCAGGTGAGAAGGGCAAAATGTCAGCAAGAAGGTTCCCCACAGGAAGTAGTTCTTCCAGGCTTTTGGATAGACATTTCTCTATTTGAACAAACTGCTTTTTTTCTTTTTTTTTTTTTTTCTCCTAAGTGTTTAACGGTGTTTTGTGTAAACTGTTCGAAACGAGCTCCAGTGGTTAAGTACAAGGGAAAACCAACAAAAGAACATGTGCCGTGCTAGACAGAGGAGTCATCCAACCAGCCTGTGTAAAGATTTTTCACTGGACTTTCAAGTATTTTAAGCACTTGTAGGAAAAATCACAGAATACCTTTGAGAACTGAACTGAGAAGTCTGTGCATTGAGGATTTTGATGGAGGCAAAGAACTTGGAGGAAATAATCTTTGGACACTTCCTTTCCTGATCTCATTTTCCCCTGGTAAGATAGGCGGTAAGCCAGGCATTTTCACTAACTCAATATTTAGCAATGGTCTTAAAGGGAGGAGTGGGAGTGCAGTCCCATATTCTGAAGCCTCCACGCTGTGCTTCTGTAAAGAAACAGGAGCCTGACTTTTTGATTCCTTCAGAAGAGCTGTTTTTACAGTGTTATCATGTGCAGCTCCCACAGGTGACCACTGTAATGTGATGAGTTTCTAAAAGCAGATACCCAAGCTGCCTTCCACGGCAAAGTGACCATCTCTGCTCTCTTCCTGGTTCTAAGAGTTTGCTTATCAGTAGTGCTGAGAGAATAACATGCATGTCTCTCAGCAAGGACAGCTGTAAGGAGGCTGCCAGGAGGTGCCTGGAGCCTACAGACACAGTGGCAGACACTGTCACTGGCAATCTAGCATTGACACAGATGAAGTCCAGACTTGTCACCAAGGAGGAGCAGAAGATGGTGTAAGGGACTTTCTGAGGGCATCCTCGAAGAGCTCTAATGTGGTATAATGCATGCCAGGAAAGACTTTAATGCAACTGCCACAGTTACCACATAAAAAGAAGAAAGACTGCGGGTGAATACAGAGAGATATGCAACTGTGCAAATCCCTGTTTGTCATGAGTGAGTTATAAGCAAGCTGCACCTTGCAGAGGACAGATGCTCCAGCCACCTCTTACACAAGCTGTACTCTAAGTTAATGCAGTCCCAGAACCAGGAGTATGCCAGTCCTTGTTGTCTAGGTCTCAAATGGTACAACAGTATTTGTTGCTGCTTTTATCCTAAAAGTCATCCAGACAAAGACTGCAGGTGCTGCACTTCAGTATGAATCATAGCATAAATATCACCATAGTCAACTGCTTGTCACAAACAGGTTTATTTCAAAATGACCATTGCAACATTCCTCCTTTGTTTGGCTGTTTTACAATCCTTCCTCAACTCCTGTCAGCACACTTGCCTCTGCGAGGTGAGAAGGAGGGTCTCATTTTGCCCCCCATCACCCTTGGAGGGACAACCTGTTCAATTCACCTGCAAAAGGAGGTGAGGGGTCTCTCACCTGACCATTCTGTAAGATAAACAAATGCGGTGGTTTCACACAGTCAGGTTTTTTTGCAACATAACCACATATCTATTACATCTGATTTCCTGCACAGCCTGTATGCAATGCACTCTGGTAAGATAAGGGGAGGTGTCTGGTGCAGGGAGACACTCGAATGCACCACTGCACTGGCTTAAGTCTCTGCCTGGGGAAACTGCATTACACACTCACCAAACCACAAACCACAACACGCCCTGACCCCCACCTCCTCCCCTCGCTCACTGCCTGTCCACCTGTGCAGGGGCTCCTGCAGAAGTACGGAGGTCATGGCAGCCGTAGCTCTGTGCCTGAACAGGAGGGATGTACCTCTCATCACAGGACCTGTAGCCATCCCACTACCCCTTTGCAACATCATGCCTTCAGGTTATCTGTTGGCCAGGGTAAGAATCCGGTAAACAAGAGCAGAAATCAAAAAACAATGTTGTGACCTATTTAATAGGAAAAAGACTATGTTGACCCAAACTACTGGCAGAACTTGTTTAATTGCTATAGCTGCTGGCCAAATAAGTCATGTGGGGACACAGGCATTTGAAGTCAGCAAGCTAGCAGGGCCCTCCTCAACACACTTAAACATCTCTATAAATGCATCTAGGCGCATGCTACTTCTGCCGCAGCAAAAAGAGTCTGAGAGTTGTTTCAACTTTCAAAGGCAAAGCATAATGCTTTCCTTTGACCAGAACTCTGGGTGCCATGTCAATCCATGTTCATGTTAGTGGGTGTAAATTTACCCCATTCTGCTCAGGCTCCATGCTGAAGAAGGCCCCATAGAGGAGGCTGTCTTCCACACCATTTGCTGCTTTATGCTGTCCTTTCAGTTACCCTCTCTATGTAGACAGATAGCTGGGCTCTTCTGTCAGGGGAAACAACCTGAGAGTAGGAAAGCAAGAGTCTGCAGGGATGTTTACAGCACGGGGGATCGCTTCTTTAGTCAAAGAGGGGGGAAAAAAACCCACCAAATACATCTATTCCAGCCTGAAGAAGCTCAGAGGAAATCAAGTTCTTCAAGCGACAAAAAGAAAACTTTACAGAGGCTATAGGAGAAGAAAGCATATAAAGCAAAGCTCAAAGGCAAGTGAAAAAAAGGCTGTAACAAGGTCTATGTAAAATAGCAGCTCTGATCTTCAGCTCTCACCCTGCCAGTCTCCATGTACAAGTAATGTGAGCAACCGCTAATCTCACCTACAAGTGGTGTTGCTTCATCAACTCTTCTTAAAGAAAATGCTCAGCTCAAAATGCTCATAGCCTTCTCCTCCCCACAAATAACCTCTGAGTGAAGAAAAACAGGAGGGTTTGGAAGAGAATTAGAAGCATCCCTCTAGCACGAAACACATTGTGCACAAACAGCAACACCACCAACATCAGTTCACCACATTCAAGCCCTCAGTTTGGACTCTGGACACTGGGTGTATATAACTATGAAATATTGCTGTAACACTTGTACAGGCTGGAACAAAACACTAATGATCCTTACACTCTGCATTGCAGAGAGTAAAACCTGCAAAAACTGCTGAATAAGCTCAAAGCAGCTTTGGAGCGGGGAGAAAATTTCTTCTCACCCATTCCACCTGGCCTCCATAGCATACAATTTGCTTATACAAGCCATAGAAAGTTGCTAATTTCTCAAGTTAGGGGTTTCCACAGCAAAAATGTCAGGTTACTCTCTATTTAGTCTGAAAAATACCATCTTAAATTATACACTGTTCAAAATACACTTTCTTCAGTAACGCTGCATACGTGTGCCCTATAATTATTTTTTATTTTACAGTCTTTATGAAATTTACTGCTACACTGATGAAAAAAAAAAAGAGGCACTGCATTACAAGTGGACAAAAGACTTAGTGTTATCAGCTATTTCCTGAGCAAAAAGAAATAATTCCACCCTCCCAGTGAAGCAGACAGCTTAGGTGTTTAGGGCTCAACCCTGTAAACATTTAAAGATTTGTGTGTAGTTTATTCATGTGAGTGAACTCACAGAATTATACGAAATCACCTTTGTGGATAATATTACAGGGCATGCTTTTTCACTCTCATCAGAACTGGGATGGCTGCAGCTTCCTGCCACGGGAAAGCGTTCTATTTTTAAAATTCGTGTTTAATAATGGATTCCTC
The DNA here is from genome assembly GCF_963921805.1 of Phalacrocorax carbo. Taxonomy (NCBI): domain Eukaryota; kingdom Metazoa; phylum Chordata; class Aves; order Suliformes; family Phalacrocoracidae; genus Phalacrocorax; species Phalacrocorax carbo. The sequence continues at coordinate 45,135,039 of NC_087548.1, forward strand.
ATGCATTATGTTAAGCTTTAGAGCTGATCCTTTCAGTCTAACTGCTTTTCTAAGATGTTTGGTTAGAAAAAGTATTGATGTTTATTATCATCGATGGTTTCTGCTACTGATGAGAAGTACATTGCCACATCATACTTGGCAGTCATAAAGTATTCAATCTTTACAGTGATCTCACTTACCCCAGAAGACTTCACATAGTCAAAAATAGTCAAATGGAAAAGCAAAACTCATCCTGCTTTTGACTCCTCCTTTAACTGCAGTCCGCCAGCTCGCAGTGCAAAGGCTTGATCTTCCTAGCCAAGGATGCTGCACTGCCCTGTTGCTTCAATACACTTCAGGTTCTTTACAAAAGAAGCACAGGTAGGAATGTGCTCCCTCTTGCTCTTCATAGTGGCGATTCATTGTTTCAAGAATTTGTCTTCAGTGGTGACACAGAGGTAGCTATAGGATCTTCTGCAAGTAAATGGAAGAACCAGCTGTGGAGACAGATGGGTAACATGCATGGCAGAAAAAAGTGGTGGGAGGGCAGAACCGATGAATTCTCATTATTGGATCTCTCTTTTGTCTCCTGTTTCTCCTTTCCTCTCTGTATCACTTTCCATCCCCACTGAGCAAGAGAGAGCTGTGCCACAGACAGTCTGGAGCTGTACATGCTCAGATGGGGGAGCACCGGCAGCTGCAGAGCACTGTTTTGTGGCAGCTGTGGTCTGCCCAGCTTTCCCCCAGTGGAGGCTTTTGTTTGGTTTTCTTGTCTCCTACCAAACTGCTGCCTTCCAGGCATGTTGGAGACTTCTCCCTTTCACACCTGACTTGCAATGGCTAATGTGCTTGAAAGATACAGGAGGAAGGAAGTAGACACACAGATGATGTGATGCCCTAGGTCCCATACTCTAGGGCAAAAAAAACCCAGAAGGATTTTTTTGGTCCGACTAAGGGAGCAGGAGCAGGGCAAGCATGAATCTCACTGTTTATTCTGCATTGCCTACCCAGCAAAACTCTTACTGCCATTCTTTGAGCTCAGCCTATATCAAGATGCAGGATAAGGCACTGTGCACTTCACTATGATTCATACGAATAATAGAGTATTTTCTTGTGTTTCCAAAACAGGAAAATGGAAAAAACTAGTTGTGCTGAATTTCTGATTGCGCTCCCTGTTTATAAGGAGCCCCTGCCTCATGGCACACTCAGCAATTTAGTGAGAAAAACACTGGGGTTAGTAACTTCAAAAAGCTGTCTGAGAAATGTGAGGTAACCCTGCCTGTTCTCAGAACCAGTGGGAGGGAGGAACAAAATGGAAATGCAGGGGAAAACAACAGGCAGGTGAATTACGCAGGTACACAGTTGCAAGTACAAAACCGAAGGTGAGAAGAAGGTTGTCCAGGGACTTGAGGGCAAAACAGTGCTCTTAAAATATATCTCACCTCCTTAGCATTCATAAAGAGCCACCCACAGCCCCACTATCTGCAGCCTTATCAGAAAAAAAAAAAAAAGCAGCTGGGTTTCTATGAATATACCTTTGCTGTAGTATGTGACAACAACTAACCAGCATCCTCCTCAATTCCTCTGCTTGAGGAGAAAAACAGCTCAGTCCAAGACCTCACTGGACCATGATATTGCCATTCTGCTGTTTTCTCCTCCAGGTCTGTAGTAAATTTGGGATGCAGAATTACTTCTGAGCTGATGAATTACAGACCTATTTGATGAATTGTTGTAGTCTTTTCTGTGTTTTGCAAGAAACAAAATGGTTCTGGGCCTTTTACAAAGAACGTACTAACATTTTATCTTAAAAAAGAAAAGAAAAAGAAAAAGAAAAAAGAAAAATCAGCTTCAGAACCAGCTTTCATCTTCTGCCCCTAAAGTTTAGGCAGCCCTGCAGCAACATATATGCTGATTTGTGAGCCCAAGAAATTTGTCTTTGCAGGCAAGGTTCAGTGAGGAAAATATGTAGGACCACGTCCTAACAGCTCTATGGAGATTTTATAGAGACACGAGTCCCAAATTATTTTCAGGATTGATCCCCCACTCCCTCACAGGACAATCAGGACAATCAATGCAAAGCATTACATTTAGAGGTGATAACATTAGTGAGATATTTTAATATCTCCTTTTTATCTTCTTCTGGTTATCTTCAATCAAGATTTAGCCAAAAACATACAATGTGCATTAACAACAGTATCTTGGGTGGATGGTGCCCTCTGCTTCTCCCAAAGGATATTGATAAGGTAAGACTGACACTTAATGAAACCACAGTTTGGGGGCAGGACAGGGGAAAAGCTTATTTTTGCTCTTTTTTTGTTTGGAAGAAATTGACGCATAAAAGGGCACTATAAAGGACCATGAACGGTGGGTAGAAGAGAAAAAGCCAGGGAAAATATTACGAAATCCCAATTATTCCACTTAAGCCAACTATCAGTCACTTCTGGCAACTCTATCTTTTGTTTGTCTTCATTTTCACTCAGGGCGAGGAGCTGTCAGCACACAACCTTTGTCACATGAGGAAAGGTTAAGAGAAAGACCACTGGCAGCAGGGGGGCCCGCAGCTGAGGAAGTGGACTTCTACCTTGCCAAGGTTACCTCAGGAGGAGCAAACAACCTCGGCGGCACTGGGTTTGCACGGGATCATCTGCAAGGCACAAAATTAACCCTGAGTCCGGGTGAAAAGGGCATGTTATGGCCAGAGCTAAAACATGCAGACATATCCGTGCTAGCCACTCTGGTATCATTTAAAAACATGTGTATATTGGTTCCTGTTTAAAAGCAAACATGGAAAGCCAGCCAGTCGTCTGAGTCTGAATTATTTAAACTATTTTTAAAAGAAAATCTGTACCTACCAGCCTTTATTTGATAGCAATTTAGAAGTTGATTTAATGTTTTTGGCCCCCTCAGACAAAACAGGCAACTGAAGACATGAATACTGGGCAATGGGCAATGTTTTATAGGTAGTTTTTAAATATAGCCAAATACAGAAAGAAGTATGGGCTAGTCACATCTGGACTTCACTTCTGCTTGGTTTGCCGTTCAGTCAGCAGTAAAAGAGAGGAGGGGAAAAAAATCTTTCTTTGTGGAATTAGAAATCTTTCTAGCCATCTGACCCAAATCTAATCTGATATTTGACTACAGAATTCTCTAGTTTTAGTTTCAGCTACTGCTTCAAGGGGAGACATTTTTAATACTATTATGAAGGAGCATTTTAATGTAAGTGATCACAGTATACTACATACAGAACACCACTAAAGCATGTTTTTCTCATTAATAGTTTACCTTTCTGTCTAGCCATTTTCATGTATATTCTGTGAACAGTTTAGAACAATACAAATTCAGCCCATTGAACAGTACATGAAACAATGTGTGTGATGCTATGTATGAGTTATGGATGTATTATTTTTTGAAACAGTTATTGGTAATTAAAAATAAAAAAAACAAAACAAACACCCACACCAATTCCAAAAATACTCTTCTTGCTAGGAAAAAAGAATAATTAGAAAAATATTTTAACATTTACATTTATATTTGCCACAGTACCTATAGTCAAAACAGTCACAAAATAAGGTTTTATAGGTAAACTATAGACTGCTAGTGTGTTGAATCTTTTGTGTATTTCTTCCTTTCTTTATCCCTTCCTTTCTGTCTGCTCCATCCAAGTATTTGGGGATTAACCTTTTGCAGCCAGTGATCTAGTTCTAGATCTGAGTGTCAGGACTGAGGGCCCGTGTAGATTTGCATTGAAGCCTGCAGCAGGGAAAGCCTCTGTCAGCAGAGATGATAGCTGGAGCAGTCTGTCTTCACCCAGGCAGACTAACGCCCATGGCACAGAGGAGGGACACATCAGCCAGTGGCTGCCCCAGCCTTTGTCAACTAAAGGAAGTCAAAAGGAGCCGAAACTGTGCGCAGCCTGTGTTTTGAACAGTTATTTGTTTAGTCAAACACAAAATCCTTCAAAAATTTATCTGGGGGAAAGGAAACAGCCAGTGCTATGTTTGGATTGCAGTGTGTGCTCGGCTGTCTACCCTTCATGCTAATGGGAGGCGTTCGGGTCAGCTGTCAGGGGACAGGGGAGCAGAAAAGGCAACCCAGGCACAGGGCACTGGGACAGTGCCTGGGCAAAGGGCTTTCATTACCACCTTTCCATTGATGGGAAAAGGTCAAATTTTTGCATGAAATCATGGGTATTGTAGGTAATGAGTTGGTTGCAAGCCAGTATGTAAATAGCTGATACCCAAGTCTCTGACTTGCAGCAATACTCTCAGAAAGGGAGGAATCTGCTAGTAAAGGATGCTGACATGTGAATGGTGAGGCTTGGACTTCAGCAGGCCCAAATTTTAGGCAGTTGAGCTACCACCTAACACAGCTGTATGGTACCATGTGCACCACAGCGATCACCCTGTTATCCCCAAAGGCAGGTTCGTTTGCCCAGTGTGCAGACTGGGCAAAACACCAGACTACACACAGAGCAGAGGTATTTTACTTAATTCATTTTTGCACAAAGATTGATGCTAGGTGGTAACCCACAAAGCTGGCCCCTGCACTGAGAAACTACAAGGCATTTATACAGTTAAATGTGTCAGTCACAGCTAATATTCACACCCTTCATTGGTTAATTTTTTTCTCGCTTCAATGTAAAGGTACAGCTCTCTTTTAATTTACCATACATGCTCAGAGAGTAAGGGGCTTATTGTGGGGGGGCAGTTCCTGGCCTACGGGCCTGATTTTTAGCATTATAATGAGGATAGTTCCCCTAATGGGCACTTTGTTTTAGTTCTTATCAACATCCCAATTAGTTGTTCTCTTTGACTGTATCCTTTATCACCCTTTCTCAGCATCTTCTGAGGTGGGATGTTTGCTTTGATCAGTCTTTCAGCTCTCATCAAGGATATAGTAGTAAAACAAGGGCTTTTCTATCTCTCAGCGCCCATCTCTGGTCATCAAATTCTGTTTTGCCAAGCTCACATAGTTCATTGCTATGGTTTAGGGGAAAATTCAAAAAACTCCGTTTTCTTCAGGATATGAACCCCATGCCAGCCCACTTTTCTAGCCCTGCATGACCACAGACCAAGAGATCACCTACTGTAAGAGCAGAGTAAGACTCTGGTGATGGGCATGAGAATTGATTGTATGAATGTTGTGTCAGTCACACACTGTGCTCTTCTGCAAGCCTGAGGGTAAGGTCTAGTGAAATCCCTGTGGATGTTCCCATATGGAGCAAGAGGAAATTGCATAATCTAACAGCTGCTCATGAGACAAGTCAGAGAAACAGCGTTCAGCTCTCAGCTCTGTGGCTGCTGCACTATGTATGGCCTTGCCATGGAGTCATCAAGACACCACTCCTGTGTGAAACAGTTCCCTAAAACATCTTGTTTCATGCTGGTCACTAACTAAACCAACTTCACCTCACATAGAGGTGAATGTCCCCTTGCGCACACTCACTTTCCATATCCCATAAGGAACCAGCACAGAAGTCTTTCCTTCTGCTTTGCTGCCCTGAAGCTTTGGGGTGTACATTTAGGATGCTCCACGGGTTGAGGGTGATCAAAGAGGGAGAGATCAAAACAAATCTCTGCTCTAGTGATAGTGAGAAGATTCCAATCAGACAGGTCCCTGGTGGCCAGAAAGGTCCTATGAAAGACCTGGTGTAGAGTGTGTCTGACACAGTGATTAAAATATTTGAAAAGATTATGTAAATCTGACAGCAATTACCAGCATCCTGGTCTTCAATGGGCTGAGTATGCTTCAACCGGCTCTCAAGACAGGCAAGGCAATGCGTATTGCACTGATTTGTATTACATCCATTTGCATTTCCAAAATGAGCTAACCCTTGCATTTGTTTTGATTAGCAGAAAAGAGAAAAAAGGTGCGTTATAATGGCTAACCTTTGTATTGAAGAGCCTAGAGCCATCTGTCCATGGGTCGTTCATTTGATTTCAGTGGCCACAGCAGCCAACAGCGTGGTACTGCTTCCTTTTGCCTCAGTCTTCCCGTTTGTAAAGTGGGAATAACAGCAGTTATGAGTCACCACTGCTCTTATCCAAAAAGCACATGCACTGGCCTCTTTTTCCTCGTACCTGATTTTCAGGAAAACGAACTTTAAACCAGTATTTGATTGTTTCAATTGCCTCTCTCCTCTTCTGCAAGCAGCTTTTGTTTAACCTTCCTTCACATGATCTGTTAATGAAGCCCAGCCTGTAACTTTTAAGTTTAAAAATAATTCCTCACATCACTCACAGCCTCTAACCTTATCATGGGAAATGCTTTCCAGCATGTCAGCTTGCCCTTTAGACACCACTGCTCCAAGAACAACAGGAGACAGACAGATTTTTCTTTCATGCTCTGCAACAGTTTACAACAGCTTGCAGGAGCACAAACATTGCACTCAAGCACTTAAAGATTTGTACTTCTCTGAACTTTATTACCGCTTTCGTTTCAAAACAGAAATGTTGGAGCATTGTTAGTGTAAATCAATATGCGATTTCAAATATTAAATAGGACATGAAATACTCCCCAAAGCCTTCTCTGAATACTGTTTAAATCTCCTCTCTAGAGTAGAGATGGGCAGTAAAAAATTGGTCTTGATGAGAGGAACTTTACTATACAGACAGGTTTTGCAACCTCCAACTTGTTACAGTAAAATTTTAAATTAAGACAGTCAGGAAATAGTAACTACTTCTGTGTAAAGACTGAAAAAAATATCCTTTTTAGTATAAGGGGAAAAAACACCAGTCCTTTAAATTTTAGAGAAATATCAATACAATGTGGAAATTATTCTGTATTTGTGGACTTCTACATCAGCACTTTAATATGATACTTCCCCACATCCTCCCACTATTTCCCCAGATCAGCTTTTAAAATCACAAATCTCCCAAAGCACAGCTGCCTGCCAGAAATCAGGTGGAGACACTGAGTAAAGAATGAGGCATCAATCAAGTTGAGGTTTGAAATTTTAAGCACGTGTGAGTTACACCATGGTCAAAGCTTCAAAGCTGACTTGAAGTATGACTCAGTATTTAGCCTGTCTAAAACAATACAAGTTAAGGTAAAAGAAAAAAGAAACCAAACCAGTCATTTTTTCCACGCATACAAAAACAACTTCATCAGAAAACCTCACAGGAAATAATATTGCTTTTGGGAAACCCTAACCCTGAAGTAGTGGCAATACTCGGACACCCACCCGGTCTTCTTGCTAGGCAAGCAATCCCTTGCACCATCCCCAACTCCTGTGACCAGGTAAGACATTGAGATGCAAACGAAGTTGCCTTTGCCTTGTGGGCCAGCAGAGAAGCTGGAATGCAGTTTCTTATCTGGCACTTGGGTGAGGAAATGATGGTTCTGGGAGATCACAAGACTGCTGAAAACAAAGAGTTGTTTCAGAAGGGTTGTGTCGCTGCTCCCCAGCTATCTCCCAGGTCTTCAGAAAACTCACAGAACCCTATCTATGTTCCCCTGAAGCAGATGCTGCTTCCTTTTCTAACTTAACAATGATGCAACTAACTTCATTATGGGTGCTCCACTTGAAGCACAGTTTGATTATGATTTTTTAGCAGGGAGAATCCAGAACAAAGATCCTTAAGTACTTACAAACATTGTTAATCCCAGAGGGACAGTATAAACTCCAGAGCCTCCTCAGATCTTTGGTGAGGAATGCCCAGGTTGGGGAGGAAGGCTGGTTACTTTTCATGGAGCTGCAAGGAAGAGGAGAAACTGCTCATGCTTTTTTGGTAGCCTTTTTACCAGCTTCATTCAAATTAAGTTAGGTAAAAAATATATGCAGTTCCCGAAACTTATCTGAAACTGGCACTAAAAATAAGTATTAAAGTGAGTTGCATTTTTTAGTATGGCATAGGGATATCTGTTCTATAATTATCTTCTCACATCTTCCTAGCTTTCTGAAACAGTCACTCTGGTGTTGGAAATTCACTGTGCTTTTTTTTTTGGTAAGAAGACTCTAAGAATCTTTACCGTAAAATAGAAGGAAAAAGTTGACCTGTTTTTTTGAAGTTTCATTTTCCTACACACAAGTATGACTCTGGCATTTCTTACACATAAACCAGACTCTGGCATGTAAAATCAGCACAGTGCTCTCTGAAATATGCCCGGGCTTTTCTAAACTGGATCAACGTCTGGCTGAAGAGGAGAGTGTATGTGACTAGAATGTTTCTGGTTTTGTTTTGTAGCATTTAATAAAAGTCAGTCAGTGAAAGATTGCTATGAAATTCAGTAATTTTCATTTGAGGGTAGATAACACTTTAAGATACACGTTGACTAAGACCATGATGCTGTAGAAGTCCATTCTTAAGTCAAGGTGTAGTTAGGTAAAATGACAGAAACCAGATTTAAGCCAGAGGACTTTAACATGGTATAAATAAACATGTTCACAGTCATAGCCTCTTAAGTAAGCCAGCTCAGCTTTTTGTATTCCAGGAATAAAGATCCCAAATTTAGTCTTCACAGGAATGCAAATATTGATGTTTTCCAAAATAAAATATCCTTACTTTGATGTTTGGAGAAATGGTATTCAAACAAACCACTTGCTTTTCACTTCAGGAAGAATCGCAGCACACAAGTTACCTGGAGACAGCTGGTCTGTGGGAGCCGCTTGTGCCATGCTCTTGTCACAGTTAAGTGTGCCACAGCTTATTCTGTTCACATTGCACAGATGTTTTTGATACATTGCCAGCCTGCTGCAGCTTTGCAAGTCAGCTACCATTAGAAAGGAGCTTTGCTTCTCTGATTTCTGGGTCTTTTTCTGGCAGGTACAGGTTGGCCCTTTCCTCTTGCATTTGTACCAAGAGAACAAAGAAGAAAAAGGATTTTAAAGTACAAAACAAGTTTCAGAAAGCCTGGATTCAAATAAGCAGAGTGGTTCCAGAGGAAGAGTATTGTGCTGCACACCTGGGATGTGCAGTGGCAGCTGAATTTCGTGTTGATGAGATGCTTCCCTGGAGATCAATGCTGAGTTCACCCCTCCAACTGCAAAGTCTATGTAAGCTCTTGAGACTATTGAGAAACGCATGGCCTCTCTCACCTGGTAACTTGTAGGGCCAGGTAGCTACAGGGCGGTTGGCAATCTTTTTGGCTGTCGCAATGGAAACTTGACCAGTTATTAAAAGTGGTGTTCCTGCATCTTAGAAGAGTGGTATGCCTTTGGCAAAGCAGTTAGGGTTTTGAATGTATTGCGTTCCTCAAAAGCTGTTTTTTTCAAAGCAGTTTGGAAAGTTACGCTACAAAAAAGGAGAGATTTAAATTAATGGGCACGGGTCTTCATCCTTCAAAGTTTTGATTTTTAGGTTATTGCAGAAAGTACTGTGACTACTGTGATTAGCATGGCTACCTAGGTCTCCTGTGGACTGGATGGCACGGCTTCAGTTGAGCTTTTAAGCAGAGGAACTGGAGAAGCTCTCGATTTCACCCCTTCTGTCTGCTAATCTGGAAGGAGTGCTGTGCACACAAGACCCCCATGTGGTTGCTACTCCCCCACAGAGATGTTTTCAATAGCACAAAGACTGCTGTGGCTGGTGTGACTGCAGCAGGGTGTCACAAAGTTGCACAGTTTGGTGGAAAATTATTTCTAGCAGTATCTGCACGGTTATTACCTCTAACTGCTGGCACTGACCCTCTGCTCACTTCAGTGGACCACCACCATGCTGGGCTTGCAGTTTAGCATGTGAACACATCATGGTGCACAGGCAGGAGCAGTAGGAACAGTGCTGGGACTGAGGGATGTCCAGCAGCTGTGCAGTATGGCATTTCTACCGTGGCTGAAGTTGTGAACAGTATCTGCAGCATGGCTGGCAGTCTTCACATTGATGACAATATAATACAACTCTCAGAGAGGAAATGTTCGTCCAGGAGTTGGAGGTAGTCCTACGCCAGCTTCCTATCACAGATTTCTAAATGGCACTCTTGTGATGACCATGTTCTTACGGTAGCTGATTTCCCTTGCATATGCTTATGCTTCTGCACCTGGTCTCCCAGACTTCCTTCCAAAAATACCTGAGGAACTGATATTTGTCCACACAACAGTTACAACTCAAGTGCAAGCTGAAAGTCAACGTGCTGAGGGTCAAAGTATGCCTGTCTCCTTCAAGACTTAACAAATTCTCAGCTACCACTTCCCTATGTATGGTAGTTAATTAAACTTGTAGGGTGAAGTTATCTTCTTAGTAAAAATGGTATGTATTATTTGTGTGTGCATATGGGCACTAAGAGTATTCACAAGAAGTAGCACAGTGGTATCACATGGTAGATGATAACATGGTAACTTCCCCAAAGAGACAGGACCTCATACTGCCTGGAAAAGCATCGGTTTGTCTTGGTGCATCTCGGGCACACTACAGAGCAGCAGACATGTGATTTATGGTGCAAGACCTTCAGTAATTTTGACCTTACCTCCTGTCATGCCAGCTAAACATCTTGCCTTTTTAGAAAAGAAGTCGTCATCCATAGGTCATTGAGAACTAATTATTTGTAGCCTTTCAATGCTCAGCTGATATCAGATAAAATTGCAGAAACAAAGCTAACGTAAGTAGGACTGAGAAGTCCCATTGCACAGAAAATACCAGCAAAGAGGTGTTAAGTAAAAACTTTTCAAATCCCACACAACTCAGAAAAAAAACACATTGTCTTACTCAATGCATGCATTTTCATTTTCCTTTACAAATGAGGAAAAAGGTAATTTTCCTTAGAAAACGCTCATCTTGAAACTGTTGTTTGACAACTGGAAATACAAATGGTTGAAGAGAAAGCACAAGGATACTCAGCTTAATTTTTCAAACCTATACACACTATTAATTATTCTAATTTGTGCAAGAGTGTAAATCTGATTGTTACAGTGTATGTCACACTCTTTTTCTTCGTTTCAGGAGATGTTTCCATGATGTCTGTATGGTCAGTCAGCCACTAGCTGTGTAACAACTTAAGGCAAAACAATAACTTTCAGAAATTTCAGCCACAAAGACCACTAGAAGTTTGATAACACAGACTTGCAAAGCAAGTAAATATTAAAATAATGAGCAACTAATTCCTAAAAATTGCAATGCATCCAGTGTGCATTTGCTGCAGTCCTATTCTGAGGAAGTCCTTTCCGTGTTCCACATTCCGGCTCAAAGTGGCACGGCTGCACGTGTAAAAACCATCCTGATGGATCGGTCCTGAACATTCATATGCAAGATTTCACTTAAGTAAGTAGTTTAGCTTTAAATTATCTTCTTTTCTCAGAGGTTTTACAAGGCTTGCTTATGATTACTGACTCATCAAGGAGTACCGTTGCTGGGTGTATTTACACATTTTTTGTGGAATCAGTACATCAGCTTAGTGGCAGGAAACTTGGATGGTTACTTTGAAAAGACAAGACAACCCCTCCAACTTCTTTTTGTGTATTTGGCTCTTTGGGGCTTCCTTGGGCCAAAGACTGCTCCCGGCATAATCTGGGTAAGAAAACGTGTATTGCTTGTTTTAATAACACACTGTGTGTCTTAAGACATACAAAAAGGGGGAAGCATGTAGCATATGATTTCTTCCTCTTTGTTGTTGTGCAACAGTCTACAAACCTTGTTTTTTCACTCCAAATACGTGCTTTCAGGTTTGCAAGCTAAGGCCATCCGCAATGCTGGCTTTACAAGAGCTTAGGGGGAAACATCGCACAGCTTTTGCAGTTATTCTACTACTAGAGGCAAGTTCCCTGTCAAAAATCAAAGTCTGTCTACTCCTGGTTAGGTGTGGACCAAGTCCATGTGTAAATACTTTAATATCTCTTCTTTGACACACTTTCAGTGTCACAAACAGTATTTTCCAGTAAATATTACTGGATGCTATGCATAAAAACACTAGCCACGCTGGTGGTAAAATACCTGACTCTTACCAGGCTCGGGTCCAGAGGCAGAAAAAATAAGTTTTCAGATATGAAGTTACGGGAGAATAAGAAGGACTTCCCTGGAAATGTTTCTTGTACTGGTGTAACTGCCATGCCGCTGGGCCCCTGCCCAGTGGGAGATGCCCCCTCATACCTGCCCTGTGCCCTACCTGCCACGTTTAACAAAACCTGCAGCCCAGTTGCAGTGGCAGCAGCTCTCCCGGGTAGGAGGTGGCTGCGGCATGGCCTGCCACCCCTACGAGGGGGCATGGGGTGCCGAGGCATGCCTGCCCACCTGGGTGGCCTGTGGTGTGGTGGGCTGCCAGGTGCCCAGGGCTGGGGACCGTGGGCGCGGCACAGGAGCTGCCTCGCTGGCCTGGCCTAAGCAAGAGCCGTCGATGGGAACACGGGGACAGGGCTGGGTCTGCAACTGCAAGCACCTCGCCATAGTTTTTCACTTTTTCCCTCCAGATTTTGTTCCTCTTTAGTCTGCTAGTTGCCAGCTTTAATTACTCCCTAGGCTGAACTCCAGCCGGCTTAGTGTGCTCCCACTACCTCCAGCCCGCCAGCACTCATAATAAACATGTAGACAAACATTGCCCAACATAACGGAGTCGGCAGTGCAGGATGTCCCCGGGGCGGCCCCGCATCGTCCTCAGGAGCTCACGGCCGCTGGGGCTGCCCCGATTTGACGGCATGGCGGTAGGGCCGGATCCCCTCGGGCGGCCGTGGGCACCCCGGCGGTGGGCAGCCGGGCCGTGGGCACGCCGGCGGCAGACACCCCGGCATGGAGCACCCCGCCGGCCGCGGCCCAGGCCCCGGCGGGCGGCGCGGCCCGGCGGGGCGAGGCCCGGCGGGGCCGCCAATCGGCGCGGCGGGGCGGGCGGGGCCGCGGTGGGTATGGGTATAAGAGCGGCGGCGGCGGGGAGCGGCGGCGGTGTCGGGCGGGGGAGGCGAGAAATTTGTGCGTGGTTGGGCGAGGTGAGCGGGGCGAGGGGCTGCCTCCCGGGAGGCTGCCCGCCGCCCTCCCGCCCCGCGTCCCGGCCCCGCCGCCCGGGCTTGTTTACGGTGGCGGCCGAGGACCCCGCTGCCGGGAGCGGGGGCGGGCAGGGGCCGGGTCGGTTCCCGGGGCCTCTGGGAAGGGCTCAGCGGGGAAGGGGGACGGCCGGCGTAGGAGTTCGGGGTGCGCAGTTTGCCCTTCTCGGCTCTGAAGGAGCGGGGGGGACGGACGGACGCAGGGGCACACACGCCGGCCGGTGGGCTTGGTTCGGGTCTGGCATCCCCCCCGCCCCGGTCCGGGCGGCGGAGCGCAGGGCGGCTGCCAGCGCGTTGTGCTGTCTGACCGCTCCTCCTCCTCTCCCGGCAGATCTGCGAGGATGAATCCGTGCCTGACCGCGCTCTGCCTCTGCGTGGGGCTGGCCTTCGGCGCCCCGAGGCTGGACCCCGAGCTGGACGGCCACTGGCGGCTGTGGAAGTCGTGGCACAACAAGGACTACCATGAGGTGAGCGCCCGGGGGATAGGCGCTCGGCGCGGCCAGGGCCGGGCGGGCTCGGCTGGGCCCTGCCAGCTGAGTCATGTCGGCTTTGTTTTAACGCTGGCTGTGGTCCGCGCTTGGGAAGGATAACCCTCCTCTTCCCGGGTGCCGTTCCCCTGCGTGGGCATCGGCGCAGCTGACCTGCACTCTCTGGTTTTGTTACGGGGGTGGCGAAAAGACGATCTCTTGAACAGCGTTCAGACCTCCCGTTCGAGTAGTCCGCGTTTCCCCGAGTGTACAATCCGTAACAAAGCGAATTACTGTGCAAGTGAACTTTGTTTGAACCGCCTGCTTGAAGTGTGTTGTTTCTGGCCCCTCAGAGAGAGGAAAGCTGGAGGAGAATGGTGTGGGAGAAGAATCTGAAAATGATTGAACTCCATAATCTGGATCACACATTAGGAAAGCACAGCTACAAGTTGGGGATGAATCAGTTTGGTGACATGGTATGTACAGAGGCATGAAACACGCAGGCCTGATCAGCGGTGCGTTAGATGGTGACTACATGTCTTCAATTTTCTGCAGACAACTGAGGAGTTCAGACAGCTGATGAATGGCTATGTTCACAAGAAGTCCGAAAGGAAGTACAGAGGATCCCAGTTTCTTGAGCCCAACTTCCTGGAAGTGCCACGATCAGTAGACTGGAGAGAGAAGGGATATGTAACTCCAGTTAAAGACCAGGTATTCTCTGATGGTGGATTTTTTGATCAGTTATAGGTCCACTTTCCTGAATGCTACCTCCACTTCCATAGAGGAAAAAAAAAAGGTGGCCTTCTTTAAAGAAGCCCGGTGCAAGGTTACTAAATTAAGTGCTATTTTGATAAAATTGCTGTACTCCCCTTTAAGATTTTTTAGGGGTTCTCTACTAAATGTCTAAAAGCTGAAAAGGCTGTCGCATTCTCACTTGTACATGCTAGGAGTGCGAAACTGAATTTGGTCTTGTGGCTTTTGTTTCCCATGTTTAGATCAGTGGTAAGGGAACTATAATTGCCTCATCTGTTTGTATTTGTAACTTGTGATTTCATTGCTTGCTTCAGGGTCAGTGTGGCTCTTGCTGGGCTTTCAGCACAACGGGAGCTCTAGAAGGGCAGCACTTCAGAAAAACTGGCAAACTTGTCTCGCTGAGTGAACAGAATCTGGTGGACTGCTCTCGCCCTGAAGGGAATCAAGGCTGCAATGGTGGTCTCATGGACCAGGCTTTCCAGTATGTGCAGGATAATGGGGGAATTGATTCGGAGGAATCCTACCCATATACTGCAAAGGTTAGTGGAATAGCTGAACTTGTATTGCAGGAGTCACGTCTTTTGTGCGGGCAAACTGTGTTGGGAAACTCATACCTAGAAAGGAAAATGCCTAAGTAATAAGCAGTACATCTGTTCTTCCTGTTCCATCTTTCCTGAGAAAACTACAGTGACTGCTAGTCCCAGCAGGGATCACATACTGTACTGGTCTTTGAGGTCAAAATCTTACCAGACCAGTTGGAAAAACTAGAGCAGATGTCTTTATTCCTCCCCCTCATTGCTGCCCTCCTAAGGATGCCATCCATGCCTTATCTTGGTTGACACACCAAACCAGGACCCAGCCCTTGTCAGCAGTGCTGCTTAGTCCTAGGGGTGCAATCTGGCTTCCTGTTGCTGAGCTATTATGGGGTGGCTGCCCATAGGCCAGCTAATTCTTGCAGCTGGTGTGATTTGTTTTTTTTTTTTAACAGTTGTTGGCAATGTCTTAAGTTCTAACTCTGGCTAAATTTCCATAAATACAGGTAATGGTCAGACTTCTAAAATCCCTCTAATGATCTACCAAAAGTTAAACAGACATGAGAAGAAAAAAGGGCAGTAGTAAATTGTAGTATCACTTGAGAGCCCGTAGCTGGGGCTTTTCACCACTTGGAGTTCTGCTCACTGTAGAGTCTGTTTCTGTGCAGCTTGTTTTTGTGATCACTGTGCAATAGCAATGCTGTTTTTTGTGAGCAACATAAAGTCTTTGGGGATTTGGATTTCTGTTCAACTGCATCACTGTAATCTCATTTTTTTTCCTAATATTGGCTCTTCCAGAGATCACAGTTGGTTGTAGAAAGTGCCTAACTTGCTGAGTACAAAAAGTAAGGAATTGAGGTGGACTGTGTTCCTTTCATCTGTGCGCAGCCCACTTCAATACTGATCAATCTTGCTTATTTCAGTCTGTCTGACATGTCCTGACTTCCAAACTAGGCCTCTCTCCTGAGGTAAAGGCCTGTGGCACCAAAAGTTCAGGCTTCATTGTTTAAAAAAAAGCGAAGAAGCAGAGAATATATGAATGCTGTATGTAAGGTCATATAATACAAATGACTAACTTCCAAGTTATTCTGTACAGTTTTTCAAACTATGACAGACTGAAATTGTGGATTTTAAGTTCTTGCTCAATGAGCAGTTTCGGGATTGCTTTGTAATTAATGAATACTTGGCTTTCTTCCATTGCCCATTAATGCATTCTGGGCTTCTTTCCGCCCTGAAAAGAAGTTTGTCCTGCCCACCAAAGAAGGCAGCATTCCAGGATGTGATGGTCCTTTGCATCCCAGTAAAGCTTTCCTTTTGGGCCCTGCTGTCCTCTGTGTTTTGGTGTTTTTTGTACCTTTGAGAAAGTCAAAAGCAGCTTCTCTGTTCTCCCTCTGCTTCTTTTCCTGTCAAAGCACTGCTGAAGCAATTGGATCCTCCTCAGTCCCTTGTTTTCAAGGCAGCAAAGTCCCAGAATGTCTGGTAGTTCCTGTGCTCACCTGTGTGTTAAGTGAAGAACTATGTAATAACTAGGGCTTTCTTTATTTAGGATGATGAAGACTGTCACTACAAGGCAGAGTACAGTGCTGCTAATGACACTGGCTTTGTTGACATCCCTCAAGGACATGAAAGAGCTCTCATGAAAGCAGTAGCAGCTGTGGGTCCTGTGTCTGTTGCTATTGATGCAGGCCACTCTTCATTCCAGTTCTATCAGTCAGGTGGGGATTTGTTCACAACTTGCATGCAGAGAACTCTGTTTGAATACTCAATATGCATTACCCTTCAGTTTAATAGGTGAAAAAAAAAACCCCAAACCTGTGGTTTTGTGACATAGGACATAATCGGGATTCCTTTTAATTCTTGTCTGGGTTCTCCACACTTTGTACTTGCATATGTGTGTACTTGCCACACATGTCACTTATGACTCCTTTCTCTGACTCCAAAGAGGCTGTTGATGCATGTCAATGCAACATTTAATATGAAGTACACAAAGCTGCTGGTGAGGGGGAAGGGTTTCCTGCAAGTGAGCTTCTTTCACATGTGGACTTGTGCCTTTGCAGGTGTCTACTATGAACCAGACTGCAGCAGTGAAGACCTGGACCATGGTGTTCTGGTTGTAGGCTATGGATTTGAGGGTGAAGATGTAGATGGGAAGAAGTACTGGATTGTTAAGAACAGGTAAGATCTGTCTTGTACCCTTTGATGGCAGGGGAGAAGGGAGGGGAGTTTGTCACTTGTGGGGTGGGGGGGAGACAACAGTAATTAATCTGTGTGTGGAATATCTGGAGGAGAGTGTTCTCAGATTGTTTTGCATGAAAAAGTTAAGCCAAATTCAGGCTGCTGGCAGCCTAATAAAGTAGACCCAAAGCAAACTTGTTCTGCAGCTTTTTCAGTTAATTCAGGGGAGCTCAGTACTGGAACAGCCCATGAAGCTACTAGATGCTGAAGTGGTGGAGCAGAGGGGAGCAGGAGGAAACCAGGTTGTGGGGGTATAATGGATTTTTTGGAAACAGAGCACTACTCAGTGTGTGAAATACGTTAACACTTGAACTTTGAAGATGGAATTACCTCCTAGGTTGGAGAGAAAACAATAAATCAATGCCAAAGGACACATCACATGAGCTTGTCTCATGCTGTCAGTGTTACTGGAGTGCCACCTTCAAATGCTGCTGGCAGTCTTGGTCTTCCCTTTAAGTTGGCTAGGAGCAGTGTCTGAGCTTGAGGCACCTGTAATCCAGAGTTGCACATCAAGGTCTCCACCTAGTGAGAGGATGGCTGCACCCTTTATTTCTGTGGGCTTGGGGTGCCTCTTCTGTAACATGCATTTACCTGCTGGAAAGCACTTTGGTTTGGCTGCAGCTATCTTGGTTTTTTTTTTCCCCACAAATGTGGAAGGCAGCGTTTTTCAATTTAAAAACTTACTGGTGGGGTAAATAAGTCTCTTCTGAATATGAAAACAAACCTTTTACTTCTGTTTTCAGCTGGGGTGAGAAGTGGGGTGACAAAGGATATATCTACATGGCCAAGGACAGGAAGAACCACTGTGGAATAGCAACAGCTGCTAGTTATCCACTTGTATAATTTGAAGACTGAACATTTCAGTGCAAGAGGGGATTTAAACTGAATGACTAAACCCATGTTAAGACATGTGGTAGACTTGTATCTTTTAAAAGTAAACTTGATTTTTTTAAAATTTCTGAAGTATGTTTTACATGTTGGTGACATGCCACCTTTTTTCAATTTATGTAAATGTTGGTATGCAGACAGCTTGTAATATTGCTGGCTTTTGACTGCGTAATCTAATAGATTCTTGTATTTTTTCCATTTTTTAAATTGCAATGTGCCCAAAGGTTTACTTTTTAAATAAACACTTAAATTCCAGTGTGTACAGATGACTTGGCTTTTTGGTCTGTGTTTCTTCCACTTGAGACTCTTCTCAAATAGGCATCCTAAATCATATTACTGACTGAAGCCTGTATGCATGCCTGTCTTTGAAATGCAGCCCTATCTGGGGATGGCTAACAGCTGTTATAAAATGGAGTGTAGGATTTGTGGCACAACTTATTTAAAATGTGAAGTAGAAAAATGTCTTTATCAACTAAAGTAAAAGTGACTGACAATCTGACCCTCATTCTTTGAAACTACATGCTCCCCAGAATGTAAGTAAATTTTGGCTTAGTCCTGTGCCCCAGGCATGATACCATCTCTGGTTCTTTGTACTTAATAACAAAGATCTTCAGTCTTTTCATGTCCTGCATGCAGCATCTGATCTCCACTCAGCTTTCATCCCATCAGTGTTTTCTTATGGTGCCTCAAAGTACCACACTTCCATAGTTAGAGCAAGTATCTCCTTTTGAGCATTATAGGATATAGTAGGAACACCTAAAGCACCTGGTCTGTTCAGAGAGAAAGCTTGTTTCTTCAGATATGTAATACATTTAATACTATCTTCCCTCCACATCAGCTTTGGCTGGGGTGGGGAAGAGGAATGCTGTTCCTCTGAAAAGTGAAGTGGGGTCACTGTTAATCTCTGGAGACTCGATGGCGGATGGCACTGTGCTCTGCACCTCCCCTTCTGAGAGGACTTTCCTCCTCTGCAGGTGTCTGTGCTGCTGAAACATGATGACAAGCTGTTATGTACTGTTCAGATGTGTTTTGGGTACCAGTAGTTTATGCAGAGGAGGATGAACTGGTAATATTTAAAACAGCTGGGGGGCAAGACTTGCCTTGTTTTTTAGGTTCTGACTCACCTGCTCTTGCATTGGGCTGGTGAGGAAGGAGGCTAGTTCTGCAGCTTAACTAGCACCAGTTCAGAGTTTATGGACCCATAGGTTTTTATTCGTAGTATCTTTCCTGAATCTGATGGTCATGCACATAAGGGAATGATTGGACTACAAGTTATAGAAGCTGAATGTCCTTGTTGTAGGTAAAATTTAGAAGTCTTAAACCTGCATTTCGTAATGCTCTGAAAGAAAAACAAGGTGAGGTATCTAGAATAATCAAAACTTAACTACTTTCAATTGTGAGTCTGTCCATGTGCTGCTTATAGATGAATTTTTTTCAACCTGAATCTTCCTACAAACTTTTTTTTTTTTAAAGGAAGAACCTCCCTCGTTCCAGTGGCTATATAAAAAGCCACAGAGCAGAAATACCGGTTAGAATTTAGCTATTAAGCTGACTTGCTAAGCCTGTTATGGAGAGCATCTACACTGCTTGGCAGAAGCTATATAGGAAATGAATATGGAGCTCAGCTGGTGGTCCTCTAAAGGCTTATGTTTGGAAAGAAATGGCAATGGTCTATACATTTAAAATGGGAGGCAAAACCAAAGTGCTGCCGTGGAGGTGAGTACATAAGGCCCTCATGCGGTAGCTGCTTTTCATTCTTGCTGCCCCAGAACTGGGGGTGGACAGAAACCTGTCATTCTGAAGACTTTTGACTCCTGAAAGCTGACATTACTGTAAGCTTAGTAGCACTTAGGGTGTTACTGGTTTTCTAAATTGATTAAAACAACAAGACAATGAGAATATCCAGTGCAGGGTGAGAGCAGTACAAAGCCTTGCTAGGACCTGAACTGCTGCAAAAAAAAAAAAAAAAAAAAAAAGAAAAAAGGAGAGGGGGTGTGGGCCAGCAGGGAAAGGTATTTGGTTACAAAGGCTAAGGTTAATAAAAGTTGCTGGGAAAACAAGGTATTTTTAATGAACAGTTGAGAAATGAAAAGGAAATAACTTTCCAAAGCATATGCACGTGAATGGGAATGTAGCTCACAAAAGAGTGTCAGTCAGACTTTTTTAGAAATAAAATGTGATAATATGGCTATTTGTATGCATTAAAACTTACTGACTGTTCTGGCTGAACATCCTCTTTTCTGAGTGGAATAATCAAGAAGGGGACAGGGTAAGTCAGGCCACATAGATAACTCATTATTTACACAGTGTTCTTAAGTAACAGTTTCACTCAGATTTGCCTTACCTGACATTGTAAACATTAAAATTTTGTCTAAGTTGCGGTTAGGCACACTGGTAGAAATTTAAAGCTGGTTAAATTTCAAGAATTACATTAAATCTGTTTTGTGATTCCACTGCAGAGGCCCTATCTTTTGTAGAGCTGTTTCTTCTTCCATTTACTTTAGTATTACTATTATAAAGTAGCAATTGATTCCGTAATGATGTATGTCCTGTTGGGGAAGGTGTCATCTCTATTCAAAGTTGTTCCTTTCTGAAGATACAGCAAATGCACGTTATGTGTGCACACACAGAAAGCTCCTGAGTTGTTCCCAGAAAAGCTTCTTCATGACTGTGTTCCAATATTTTTTTCAGGCTTGTTTTGGTTTTATATTCCTGCTGATAGCTGAAGTTGCATTTATTACAAGATGTATTATTTTTAAAGAGACTAGTGTATGTGTATTATCAGTAAGACATCCTATCCAGACTGCCCTGTTGAGGCCCTCTCTAAATTTCAGCTGCTGTTGTTAATGGGGTTTTATACTCATGCGTATCTAAATATGTGATTTGGGCACTAACATGCCTGGTAGATGACAGTTTTGTACAGTGATAAAGCTCTTCGGTCATTGCTTCCTTTCATCTTCATTCTGAAAATGAACTGTTTTATTCAAATTTGGGAAGAAAAAAAGCTTTTGCATTTGGTTTCCATGTGCTGGTGCTTCTTAGACAGACTGTGCTTGTCCTAAATGTCTCGTAAGAATAAGTTTCTCAGATCTGCCTGGTGAATGACTGTATTTATCAGTAGCTGGTCATGAGTTTCTAAAGACAAGTACTCTTGAGGCAGGGAAAACCATGAAAAGAAATTATTCCACTTACACTTGAACTGCTGCTTCTTTAAACTCCAGTGAGAAATTAATTTAACTGTCAGGTAGGAAACAATTTATTTTCCCTTTAAAACCAATCATTTTCTCATCCTACCTGTGACTGCTAAGTAGAACAGAATTTAGTTTTTTTTAAATGTGTGTTGTTTTTTATCTTTGTTGATGTTAAATCAATTTCCTAACACTAACAGTGGAATAAATATGCTTATTATCCCCCAACACAATCTGCCCAGGAAAGTAATTTTCAAAATATTTTGAAGGAGTACAGTGACAAAATATTTGTCATCTCACTCTGTTGAAACCTTACTGGGAAGCGAACGTGATGAGTTGTATCAGTGAAGTTTTACCATAGTGAATGATTAATTGGTGATCTGCATAAGGGGACTCAGCAAACGTATCATTCTGAGGCAACCCGGCGGTATAGGAAAATGGGAATACTCACTTCAAAAAACCAAGAAGACAAAAACTCTAGCTTTCGAACATCAGATATGCAGTATTTGCTCTTAGTCTTCTTGGTGAAGTAAAAAATCCTGCCATGTATCTCATAAGGTTAATACTAGTGAATCAGTTTTTACATATTCCAGATGAACTGCAATTTCTGGCTGTTAACCAAGGAATTGAGCATCCCCTGATGGCTGTGATAATGTAAGCTGTTGCTTCTGCTTTCTAGTTCTCTTTGCACTTTATTAAGGTATACAACAGATTGACAGCCCATTTTTATTTGCCATCTGTCCCAATACCCTTCACTCTTTGTGTTGGGAAGTCATAGCAGGAAATGCTAAGACCTAACTAATACACTGTTTTGAAGACAGAATTGTTTCAGATTAAATCAGTAATGGGGATCGTTTCTCTCTATTCTGTAATCAGGGCTTTATCAAATCACTAGTGAAATTTCAGGTAAGTGCAGGGACACCCCAAGCGTTTGGAAGAAAGGGTATAATCAGATGCAAAATTTCATTCGCAAAGATTCAATTCACATGATGGAACCTAGATGACACTCAGTAACGCTCATCTGAAAACAGACAAGAAACCTAACCTTGTTGCTGTACGCTTCTGTGGGAGAACTTGTCTTGGGCCACATATCTCTGGGACACAGGGCTCTACCCACCCTGGGGACAGTGATGCACAGACATCAATGTGATGGATACAAAATGTCTGTTTATTTAGCTGCGTCACACGCTTATATAGCTCTTGCCCTTCCTGTTCCTGCCACTCCTATGGGGAGGAGTCTCTCTTTCCGTCACATCCCGTGATCTTCGGTCGCCGATCCCTGTCTATTCCCCTACAAACCTGAAGCTTCACTTTGCTGAGGGGGAGGGTTGCCCACATGGTAGAGACCTGATCCATGGATTGATTAGATGTATTACAGGCCTCAGAAGAAGCCACCTTCACTTACCTTCATAGGGAACATGACTGTGTTTTACGTCTTTTTTTCATGCTAAGTTGCCTGAAGATTTATTTTCCGGTGGTCTTAAAATTTGATATCTGCAGCAGTTTTTGTTTCCATCATGCTAGTATCTGTCGAAGAGCTACCACCGAACTTCATTAGTAAAGGGGCAAACAAACCATGAAATCAGTCATTTATAAAACAAATACTGGCTGCTTCTTAAAACGCTTCTTCCTTGTTTTGTTCACTTACAGTTCCCATCACCTCCAGGAGATCTAAAATGTACTTCTGAGCGAAACCTAATAGCCTTTCCCAATAGAGTGATGCTGGGAGACACATGTTTTAGAAATACCAATGGGTGCTGTCAGGTGTGGTGCAGCTCTGATACCTCCTACCTTACCTTCTTTAGTCCTGGTTTGCAAGTGGTCAAAGATGGAGCAAAGTCAGAGTGTGAGCTATTCCCTTCCCCAGCAACCTTCGGGAGATGGTTCCAGGTAAGGCTGACTTTGTCAGGGCCTTCAGGGAAAGCTTGTGGTTGGGCTGAGATCTGAGCAAGGAGGAGATGATTTTCCAGCCTGGTAAGGCTTGACCATATGCTTAGTGACATCTGATCCACTTTGGGCATTCATCTGGAATTAACTTTGTGTTTCAAAGTTCTTTGTCAATGTGTGTTCCTCTGGGGCAAGAGTGGTTTAGATGTGCTTTCCTGGGGTGCCACCAAGGGCCCTCGGAAGCTGTTATGGCTATTAACTTATGTGTCTGCTAGGGAAAAATTGCAGTCTCAGGAACTGCAGTTCTAAGTTCTGGGTTTAATGAGTAAGGTGATTCTTTTTTTTTTAATTACTGGTGAAAGCTTCCTGCACAGCATGCATCCAGTGACATAAAGCTGTTTAAAAGAAATGCTGGGCTGTTGGACACTCAAACTGGCTTGGGGTATCTGGGAAGTTGATGCTGAAACGGGATGTTGAGAACTCCTTGAGGCTGTAGCATATGTCTTGGAACACACATACTTTTGCTGAAAATCCAAAAGTCAAATGAAATAAAGGTGGCTTCAGAGCTGCTGAGTCACAGGTGGTTTTTTCCCACTTAAAAAGGAAGTACATCTCTAAATGTATCTCTAATACATCAGTTTGTAAGGCTGGTAAGAAGTCACAGAAGAAACTGGGATAGGGCTGCCCACAGAGCTGTCTGAACCGTTCATTGCTGCATATGCAGGTGCCCAGTTTTGCTCGATATGCGCATGGCCAAGCGCATACCACAGTCTTTTACCATAATAGCACAGCAGTGCAAGAATTATGAATGCAAGTCCTTCTCAATAGTCCTCTTAACATTCCTTCTGCTCAGTCACGTTTAGTAGTATTCCAGTTTGCTTTCTTCATTCAAGCATGAAGCACTGGCTGACAGCAGGGTTTTTCTGGAATAGGAAATATATACTGAAAACATCAGCTGTGATGTGAAATTGCATTGGCTTTTGGAGACTTATGATAATACTCTTTTTTAGTTGAAAGAAACTTCTGTGTTTATACAGAAACTACAATGCCTTCTGCAGAGGTTAAGAATGAATGCTGTGGCCGTTTTGCTGTTAGTTGCTCACTAGTCACAGGAAGAATTGGAAGGGACCTGTGTTTTCTGATTCAGTGCTGTTATGAGGTTTATCACATTTCTCTCACAATATAATAGAGCATTTCAGAAGCAAACTTGTGGTCACAGGAAGCCTGTCAGGAATTATTATGAAGTGTGATTTCAGTTGCGGTATTTCCAGATATTTCAATGAACTTCATAGTCCCATTTTGTTAGGCACTCTGTAAAGCAAAAAGCAAGAGAACCTCCCTCCCCACCGAGTTTTTAATCTAAACTGACACACAGCTGAGGAGTGGGAGGGGAAAACACCCGAAAGCAGTGAGGCTGCCGGCCAGAGGCGGTGCGGCTGATTAGCAGCTGTGCGTGTACATCTGAGAGATGGCCAGTCTTCTCCTCTAGCTTTGTTTTCTCCCAGTGTAGCTTCAGCAGAGCTAAAAGGTAAACATCCCCATTCTTTCTCTTTTACTGAGTTTAAATTTCAGATATATGTTTGCCTGTGTGGCCCTTTCCCTTCTATTTATCCTCCCTGCTTCCTTTTCATTTGAGCAGTCTCCTTTTTCTCTTCCTGTGCTGGAAGAATAAATGACGCTGGGCTGTTAAAAGAGCAAGAAAATTGTTTATGCAGAAACAAAACAGGAAACCAGGAAATCAAAAGGGCAAAACACAGATAGTGTGTCACCCGGTAAGTAAGCGCTGGGCGTGCCGGTCTATCAGAGGTACATGTGATCATGAGGCCAGTGCTGCAGTGGCTGGGCCTGGGGAGAAGTTGACTTCTTTGTTTCCCAGGCATGTGCTGACAGTGCATTTGAGCATAATGCTGAGTCGATGAGACATCGTGAACAGTCATGCTCCAGGCTGGGATTAGGCTGGCCTGGCGCATTCAGCCCAAGCACAGCTGACTGGGTAATTGAGCGGGTGCATTATCTCCTCCATGGACGTGCCTCTTCAAAACTGATAAAATATTCAGTGGGTGATCTGCTCAGCAGCTGACAAGAACGCTTGGGCCAAGCTCCGTTTATCGACGTGTGAGTACATAGCTGTCGTGGCCAACACCCTCTGGAAGCTGGATCACCACACTCTCTTCATTGATTGTAGTGGCAGGAACTGCAAAAGCTGCTACCAGAAACCTGCTCGGCTCCCAGTGAACAGGATCCTGCAAAACCACGATGCAAATCGCTGCATTGGGTGAGAGCAGCAACCCAGGGTATACCTCAGTGGGAAAACCTATCTGTGGCCTATCTTCGTGAAGTATTAAAATCAGTTCAGTGGAATCAGATCACGTGCATGGTTTGAGGTTTTTATTCTTCTGTATTCTGAAACCACATCTGAATTTGCAGAAAGCTAGGAACAAAACCTGGAAGTGTTTTCAGAAGCAATGCATGGGTTTGTGGGTATTGTCCATGGACAATACATGAAGGAAGGGATTGGTCTCCTCAAAAATTCTGGGGTTCTGTACCTCTGGGTAACGGTTTGTGTGCAAATCCTCTGTCTCTGTGTTAATTTTGCTCCCCGCTTTGGCCTTGGATATCTCTGGAAAACAGATATTTTAATCTTTGCAATCTTGAAGGAGTTAATGATTTTATCATCTTTCCTCTTGTTAATCCCTCTGTTCTGTTCCATATGTACCAACCACCCTTTTCTCAGAATGAGCCTAACTCGTTGGTATAATCTATGTAAATTAAGAGCTCTTTTCTTTTTCTTTGTCTGTAATTAGCTTGAAGTATACTGCTTGCGTTTTATAAATGAAGAAAAGTCTTGCCTGATTTTTCTGGAAATACCAGTTGGCTTTATTAAAAAAACAACAAAACTCCCTGCATCTACATTTCATGGAAAACAGAGTAAAGCACCAACTTCTGATACAAATGCTCAAGAACACATTTGATCCAGTGTTTGAAACAGTGTCTCCATTTCAGCTGTCCATCTTTCTCAGGGAAGGATGAGCTCCTGCTGCAGAGGGCCGGGGATCAGCTCCCTGCAGCGCCGGGCTGGTGGGACAGCAGCACATGCAGTCTGGGCACCACAAGGGTGTTGGGAAGCCAGCCAGCCCCAACCTGTTCTCTGATCCCCTGTCTTGTGATTGCAGTCACAAGGCCAGCTCTCTGCGGCTGGCTGTTCAGACTAACTTAATTTCCAGTCAAAGTGATTAGCAAACAACTGCTCATTTAGTAGAGAATGGTGGGGGTTCTGTGTTGTGTTGTCAGAAATCACCAGGTTTACAGTTTGCTTTTATTTTACTTCTGAAATAGGTGCAAAAGTGCCCTGAAATTGGAAATAAGAATTAGGTTTGGCAGTAAGTCGGAAACCAGTGCTTTAAGAACAGCCATGTCCATTATATACCCGGTACAATGCAAGTAGTGTACTTCCCTTTCCACATCCTCCTCCAAAAGTAAACAGAAATCAATCTGGCATTAGTTTATCAATAACTTAATATCAAGAAACCATTAAATACTGTTATAAAGGCACACGTGAACTAATATTTAAACGTGTGTCTGTTCCTTCATGTACTTGGTGTTTCCATGTATTTTCAATTTTCTATCATGCTGATGAGTATCTGAGGACTAATTACAGGTATCGTCTTAAGCAGAGTCAGAGCACCTCTGTCATGAGCACTGGTCCACACCAGCTTCCCTGCTCCTTCTGCGGCATTGGTGGCAGCTCATGGTGCATCCCCTTTCTCACCGCTCCAACCACTAAATATGGTCTCTGGATTCTTAGGGAAAAAAAAAAAAGCTAGGCCATGTTTTCTCAGCTGTCTGGATGCCCTCAGACACCCTGGCAGCTGCCCATGAAGGGAAGCTGTGGTCCAGTATCGCAAGGACTTTGTAGGTGGTGATTCCCCACCACAGACACCCTGCGGTTTGTGTTAGAGAGCTCTGGAGAAATGGTCTGAACTGGTATCGTGCTGGGAAAGGAAACTTTAAACTCCCTCCTGAGGGTTTACAGAGGACTCTCTAGCACAGTCCAGTGCAGGGTTGTGCTAGACATAGCAGAGAACATGTAAGTACTTAGGAAAACAGGGCAGGTGCAGTAGGTTGAAGTGGGACTCCGGCAAAGAAAATCCACAGTTCACACAAAAAAAAGTCACTGCTTTCTTAATCTGCATTTGGGATTTGCCTGGATTGTTTGTACAGGGAAGATACTCATCTCTTTGTAGATACCAGCCACCCAGCAGCACACAAACTATGAACATGATCATTTAAGCATCAACAGCCACCGAAACTGCAGTTTTTT
The DNA here is from genome assembly GCF_963921805.1 of Phalacrocorax carbo. Classification (NCBI taxonomy): domain Eukaryota; kingdom Metazoa; phylum Chordata; class Aves; order Suliformes; family Phalacrocoracidae; genus Phalacrocorax; species Phalacrocorax carbo. Next base: position 45,162,188 of record NC_087548.1, read on the forward strand.
GTCAGATCAGTGATCCAGCACTAGCTCCTCCACTAACAGGTGCTTCTGGTGTAAACTCAGGAGAAAAAAATCCTGGGAAGGCTAGCAGCCTGGATTATATGCAGATTTTGCTGTGAAATCATGCTTAAATGAAGGCAACTCAGGTGTTGTTATGCTGGCACTAGGGCACTGAATGACTGACATGTTGCGGTATGCAGATATATCATTTAACTGCTCTCACAGGAACACAGACCTTCGTGACTAGAGAGTGTATACCCACCACACACAAACTTTCTTTCAGCATGTCCCTAAAAAGTGGTTGCTTTAAGAGGCCCTGTTGCTACACTGGGGAGTACCAAGTCCCTGTTTGTGCTCTGTCCTTAATCATCTCTCTTGGCCTCTTGGAAATAGGACCAGATTACAAGTGGTCTTTCTTCTGATGCAGTGCTGGTATTATTAACTTACTAGTCTAGCCTCGAATTATGCTTGGTTTTAAGTTTCAATTTAAAAAACGCAATAGAGTTTCTCAATAACTTGGTGATATGAACAACTGTTTGAGTTCTTTATGGAGATTGCAGGGGAAAGAGAGACTGACTATATATATAAAAAAATATATGTATAAACATATATATATGCACCCGTACACTGCACGCATATTTTTTTTGCAGGAAAACTGATTTACTAGCTTTCATAGTCAGAGTGCACAATTGCATTCACCAGTATCAAGTTGGCTATTACCTAAACCTTCACAGTTTTTTCTGATTCCTCTTCATTCTCCAGGATTTAAGTGTTGCTTGTGTCTTGCTGTTGGTAGCAAAGGTTCAGGAAGCACATGACAAGGAACAAAATAAACAAGTACACGCTGTACTTGTTCATCCTGGGCATTTGTCACTGTTATAGCTTTAAAGAATACTAGATAAAGACCTGCAGAAAAAGTGCTTTGATACCTGAAGCAGTACTGAAATCACATCCTCACCCCTGGGATAACAATACCTAAAGGTAAGTACCTGTCCTGTATAATTGTCTGTCTGCCTTTATTCAGCCTGCCTCTTCTTTATGAATAATAGAACATAGTTGTAAGTTTAAAAATAACCATTGGAATCTCTTGGCAGAAGTATTTTTAACTCCTACCTATGTCCTAATGTAATTCACAGAGTGTTCTTAATGAAGTCTTGTACCAGCACGGCTGGGGGCATGAAGCAGGGGTGAAAATGAGCGGATGGAGCAAGAGTTGCTGAGGGCAAGGTGGTTGCCAAAAGAAATGTCCATATAATGAGACAGGACAGTTTAAAAGGCATCAGGATGTCTAATAGTTAAAGCAATCTAACCCCCAGTTCCCAAACCCTTACCACTTAACATAATCACACATTTATTTTTATTAATAATTTTTGCTCTCATTGGTCAATGAATGCCTGCTAGTCTCAGAGCTGATTCCCGATATCCTCAGACAGTGTCAAGTCTGAGACGTGGCGCTCGGGCACCAACAGGCCAGGTGTGCTGGAGGTGGCTAGGAACGGCAGTGTAGCATGTATGAAAGGGCAAGGAAATGGAGGTGTATCAGTGGCTTTGTGGCAATAGATCGTCTTCTGTTGCAGAGGACGATGAATAAACAGGGAATATGCATGATTTTAGTGTCACATCCGTAGCAATGGTTGATTGTAATTTGTGCTGCTGAACGTTACCCTTCTGTAAATAACACAAGGCATTTTCCAGTTCTTATGAGAATGGGAACACCCTGGCAACATTGCAGCCTTTTCATCTTTATTAATTATGGAAGACATATATAATTTGGAGCTTAAAAACACTGTTTCAGACAGCATGAGACTTTTGGTCTTCTCAGGGCTGACAAGATAAAAAGCACCTGCAGCAAAACCTTTGGCAGAAAATCCAGGTAATGGCATTGTGAATGTTGGTGTGAAAATCCTGTCTCAAACAATGCCAACCATGTAATGTCAGATGTAAAGCTGCAGGTGAAATATAGGGTACTGACACAATCCACTTTTTTTTATTAATATTATATAAAGAAAGTCACTTTGTTTAATAATCAGGCCTCTGTCTCTACATTTGCACTGCATAAATCAGAGTTAATGGATTTTTGCATTTGTTTGCATGGAGAAATGAAATTTTTGCTTTTCCCATCAGTCATTCTCACTATTTTTATTCTCATAAAGTGGGTTTTTCACTGAGAGATGGGTGCTAATTGCTAGAATCCACCATCTTGAAAGGTATGGCTTTTCCTGTAGACTCAAGATGGATGAGCAAGGTCTGATGTGGAAAAGCCTTTAGCTGCTCTTCTGGTGTTTCTGTACGCAAGCAAGGTATTCCTGCACATCTTCTGGAGAACCGAGGATCAGAGGGACTCTCTGATGAATACTCTCAGGTTTCACATCCAACACCGCCTCAGTCCCTGTAGTTGCCATCCCACCTGCCTGCTCAATAATGAAAGCCATAGGGTTGCACTCGTAGAGGAGTCGGAGCTAGAAAGAAAGAAAGAGGGAACACGTGATTGCCTTTGGGGGATGTTACACCAAAGGACTTACCAGGACCTAACCTCCCTTTTGTGATTCCAGAAAATTTTGTACTGAACACCAGTTGACCTCAGTAACAATGTCTGTCAGCCCCTCCTTCTTCCTTTTCCTCTTACCTCCCTTCACACTTTCTGTTTCAAGGAAGGGTGTACTGACCCTGCATCCCAGTGTCACCACCATCATTTACAAGCTGATACACTGATGTGCAGCATCAATGAAGCGGTATTTTGTCAAAAATGTCAAAAGTAGCTGTCAAGCCCATAGAGATCACCAAAACAGTTAAACCAGCTAAATTAACAGCCCCAGGAAAGAAAAGCCAAGATCTCTTTTCATGTACAGGCTTTATTGGTTACCTCAAAGCTTGGGGTAATCGTATTGTGTTTGGTCAGGATATTTTGGAGTTTGAAACTTGATGCTCCCGGTTTCAAATTTCAGGATTTTAACACAGCCTTCAGAAATGTGAATAGATACTAGTGGCCTGAACTCATCCAGGTAGTGGCTCAGTTTTCAGAAGTAACTGAAGTAATTATTAAAAGCAAATTTTCCCTTTTGGTATAGAAGCACTTTTGGTTTGGACCCTGGTTTCTGTTCACATCTTTAAAAATATTACGTCTGGGGTGCTTGTGTTCTGGTGGAATGCAAACTTATTTGGGACATATGCCAAAATTTCTGGGTTTAAAGGGACATAGGTGATAGCTGGTTATTTAACAGACAGTATTTCTGCAGGCTTAGCTGAATCTTTGACATTCTATGGTACAACAATGCTAATATACATTATGCTTAAAGGGCTTTTCATATGTCCAAAAGAGAGAATGTTTTCTGGGGAAAGAGAAGTGTGACAAAATGCAACCATATATAGAGACAAAGAAATGAGTTGGACACAGGACTTTACTACCCGTTATTCCTTTATCATGCTATTTGTAATAAAACCATGATACATCACAAACTTAAATAGCGCATATTACCTTCATTCTTATCTTTAAAGCCCACTGAAGTGCTACTTCTGGTACAAGGACTCCATCTGACAGGCTACATAGGACCAATAGCCTTTGTTGTTCTGCTTAGTGCATGTCCAACTTTTGGAAGACTATGAGCCAGAAAACAGCAGTGGTACCACTGTGGAACCACCTGTTGAGTTTCTTGTTGCTTAACTGTGACTACATGGCTTAAGGACAGCATTTTCCCTCAGCATTTCCTTCAGCAGTTTTCCTTCACTAAGGGGTCTTTGGATGGGCTCTGTCTTCAGATAGGTTTAACGTTTTTCACCTAGCAGAGAACTGTAAGCCTTAAGTTAATAAAAAGCATTATTTAACATACCTGTTTTAAAAAAAGGATCTATTTGTTGTCTGGTTGTGCATTGCTTGGTGAGCATTTTGTTCTCATTCTTTCTTTAACTTAAAGATGGAGCTCTGAATGCTAGGGCCTACATGCATGTCATTTACTTTTGTTCTAAAGCGTTTGGATCAATTCCAGTGACATTTGCTTCCTCTCAGATCTTTATCCAAGTGCATAGACAGTCATTCAGGGAGATGATGATCAGGGCACCTGCCACAAAGGCATTATCTCTCCAAGAAGAAGAGGTTTATGTGAAAAGAACTGTATACACCTGCTCTTGGAGAGGGAAAAAGCTCTATTTAGAGTACACAACAGAAAATGATAGAGTAATGATAGTACAGTTTTGCTTCTTTCATTACTCTTTCTACTATGGCAGTGTAAGCCAGATCAATCCAATAATAAATGTAGGCTAGGCTAACTTGTGAGGAAGTCTTTGATTTCTGTAAGATTATGTAAGTACTTTGTGTATTTGTTATTTCATCCTGTTTCTCATCTTTTCAACAATGGTTTAACACAGATTTCAAAACAAAGTTTAATTTGAAGAGGCCAGTCAGCAAACCTGCTTCTCCCGCACAGAGCAAATTACTTTTTTGCTTCTTGCTGTAACACACAAACAGATCCACACTGTTTAATGAAGGAGTGTGTGATTTTGTTTTGGTTTGTTGTTTTTTTTTCCCTGGGATGCTGTATTAAGTATTTAAATCAAATTTGCCTGGACAAGCTTGCAGATATTTTCGGTTGTGTAATTTAAATAGAGATCTCTTCATGTTCTACTCGTTTCCCTGAACACTTGGACCTGCCGTTACTATGATAAATACATGCTCACCAGGATGAAACCAGTGGTCCTCTATCCCTAAAGATCTGTAGACTTCAGGGTGTTCTGAAAGCAGTGAAGGAGATGGAGCAAGTAGTTTTATGAGGGAAAATTCCTGCACATACCAGCCAAGGATACAAAAACATTTGAATAGAAGGTTTAAAGTATGGTGTTGGCCAGGAAAAAAGAGGGTCTTGGAGTCAGAATGCCATGACCAATCTATTACGCATTGAGCCAATCATTTCCTAAGCAGGACCACAGATGAGGTCCACAGATGAGCTGTATAAACAGATCTCTTTTAAATCATATTTGTTTAGAAGTTCGATAATGAGGGTATCCGATGCTGCAGGAGAAAAGTTGAAATTGACTGTGGTCCATGGCCCTGCAGAATCAGGGAGTCACTGCATTGCACTGCACTGCGTTAAGTCACAGTGTGTTTTGTACAGGTGTCCAAATGGGAAATCGTCTTCTCCCAGGATACTATTCTTGACACGCATGAAACTCACCTTCCACTGACAGAGTCTTTCAGATCAGTTAGTAGAAGCCTGGGTTTGCAGGGCAGGTGACAGTAAACTTAGTATCCTTTGGAAACAGTGGGTAGGCAAACTCAGTTGTCTAACATTGGACAAAACCTTGTCTGGAGTTCAGCGTGTCCTGCCTGGACTCTAGTTGCCAGTACAAAGTGCAAAGGCCTGTGTTGTATCTGCTAGCTGTGCATAGGTATCTCTCAATGGGTTTCTACGGTACTGAAATGTTTCTCTTTAGAAAAATAAATAAAGCCCTTGGTTGCAGTGAAAACCATTTGACTCATTTGTAATATAAAAGCACACAGGAAGATTTCTGGCCTAAATTGGTAATTGCCTAAATTTCTTGCCTAAATCTGATTGCTGACCATCGTATCCACTAATAATTTTCTTCAGGGATCAAAAATTATTTTGTTTATATATCTAAACTATTCCTTTACATCTCTAGGAAAACGAGAGGTATTAGGTTGGCTAAATTTTCCAGAGAGTAAGTCAAATGATTTACCTTTCCTTTAGGACTCTTCTGATTAGCAGGATACATGAAGATCCCACCGTACATCAATGTACGGTGAACATCAGCTACCATGGAACCCACGTACCTGGCACCATATGGGGAACTGCCATCCTGAAAAACATAGAGTAAAGCATTATATCTACCAGACTAGACAGCTGGTAGCATGGCAAAATATATTTCTGTTATAAAACAGGTTTCAAAGCTGCTAACGTAGGCACTGTAAATGCCTATATCAGCCTGAAACTTAGCCTTTTGTAAGATGTAGTTATCTTCTATGGGGTTCTAAAATAAGCACTTTAAAGAGTTGCATTCACAGTATGGAAACTGGGGTGCCTGTAATTTGAGCGCACAATTTAGTATCAGCCCCCAGCCTATGAAAAAGGCAGGGCTGCAAACAGTGAGTGAAAGCTTCTTCACATTATCAGGCCCAGGTATCCACCTGATTGCTGATCCTTCACTGGTTCCTAAGCCTGAGGCATGAGGAGGGATGTCACGTTTCACTGTGTCCAGATGATTCCCCAAAGGACTTCAGCTTCTTCCTTCTAGCTTGTTTGTCAAGTTGTGAAATCGGTCATAGAATTAATTCTGCAGCTTAGTTTGGGAGATAGCAATTTATTCATGAATGTAGTTTTCCTTTTTTGCAGCTAAGAAATTAATGTTGTCATTTTAATAAGAGCAATCAGGGAAGTATTCATATCAGTCTCAAGTTTGCTGGTCATAAAAATGGTAAGGTAGGAAATACAGAAGACAAGCAACGTGTCTTCACAAATAGAAGTTATATACTCCAAATAAGCTCCACCTGAGAAAAGCGATGCATCACCATCCGTTTATGAAGGGGAGATACACAATACAAACGTAAACTGAAGAAAAGCTTTTTGAAAGCTGCTATGCCAAGAAGTCGATTGGTTTCTTCATATCTCTCACTCTGTCTTCAGTGAAGCAGAGGAGGAATTTTTGCCTGCCCAGAAAATTACTAGGGACTGGGACTCATATACAGTTAGTGCACACATATATTTGTGCATTGCAATGCTAAGAGTTTGAAAAGACCTCTGCATGTTTTTTTTTTTTTGTCTAGATCTGTTGTCTATTAAAAGATCTTAGTGCTTTCTACACAACTTGCTTTGTGCTGATACTAGATCCAGAGAAATACACACACTACTTGTTCAGCATTGGCAGCTCCAAGACCTTCAGACATCAGAAGTTAGTTACCCTTCCCAGCAAAATCATAAGGTTAGCTGGGAGAGAAAAAACACAAACGGCAGGAAAAAGAACACAGATAGAGAGAAACACAAAGCTATTTTGAATTAGATTTTTCAAACTGTTCTGTGCAACTATGAAATTTTGAGATTTACTCTCTCTTAAAATGGGAGGAAATTCTTATGAAATTACACAATATAATGCAACACAATGCTAAGAAGTTGAGTCCTAAGCCACTAAATATAAGACTTGGACATTTGATACAGCCAGTAGTAAAACTGTAACAGAGCAGTGTTTCAGCCTACGTAATAACCCTTGTGCAACTGTACTTGTAATGTTTTTCCATGATTCTTTCTTCTTGTAAACATTAAGAGAACTACTGAAAATTCAGAGGAAAACAATACAAAGTGTGACAGACATGATGGATAAAGCCTGGAGGTTTTATATTTAGTGTTCTTTAAACCTGGCCCTATTACTTCTAGACACAACTGAACAACACTTTCAAGTATTTGATTCCTTATTTTTCGCAGCTTACCCTCAAATAATTACATATTTAGACTTCAAATGATAGATTCTCCATCTCACAGCTGTTTGCACTTGTGACTTTGCAACTGTAAAAATCTGAGGTCAGAAAAAAACACCTTAAGAGGTGTTAAAGAAAGCAAAGCAAGCTTGCAGTTTAAGAAAAGACAGCTTTCTGGGAAAGATGTGATTACAGCTAAAATTACCTTTGAAAATACAATCAAAGGAAGAGCTCTCTTTCATGGTTTCGGAAGGTGATGAAGCAAGTCTTAAGAAAATTTTGTTAAATATTAAGAAAAGTTTTAGGGTATCGATCATAAGCAGGTCCTAAAACAGACTGCTAAGGACTGCTTCTATGACATTATCAAATAAGGAGTCTGCAACCCAGATGTATAAAATTTACTGACCGTGAGCTGCACAGCTGAGCCACCTGCATACAAATCATTAAATATGTTTTGGATGTGCTGGATTTCCTATCAATGTATGAGTCATTTACACAATTTATTTGTACATGGGCAGTATTACAGGAAGCTGATGAGATGCCACTGACAATTTTAGTTGCTTCTTACCCTGATAGAAATTCACCTGCTAGAAACATAGTGTTGAGAAAAAAATACGGAAGAGAAATTCCTCCACTCTGGTACTGTTATCACTTGAACCACAGACTGAAATAAAAATTTCACTTCCCTTAGCATCCAGCTACCTGCGTGGGAGGAACAAATGGTCCTTTTAGTTACTAGAAATGTTACTTCTTGTTTCTCCAGTTTGGTCATTCTTACAGATGGAAATGTTAACAGGTGTTGCATGTGTGTTGGTGTATTGCCCAGGCTTTCTGCTCAAACAAAATAACAGAGCATGAATGCTATGGAAATTCATCCCAAATTCTGAGTAATGCCAAGCTGTGTATTTGTCCAGTGAGCACTTCACACTGGTTTGGCTGATGCTGATGAAAGAGTTGGAGAACCCTGATGCTCCCTTTGTCAGTGTCCATCTTTTTTGAGCAAATTTGTGACTGCTCTTACTTTCACCCTTTCTACTGCCTTTCTTTGCTTAACCCAGAGGGAAAAAAAAAAAAGGCTCATAACAGATAGGTCCTGTGACCTTTTTATTTTTTTCACAATGTGGTGGAAGTCACTTTCTTACTTCTTTATTCTGCTGATGTCTGACAGCTATGTTCCTCCACGGCAAAACAAGACCATGTTTTTCTTGCATAAATATGATGACTGGGTGGGGGCAAGGGGGAAAGTCTTTCCTACTAGAGCAGCAGCGCCCTGCATCCCTACCTCCACATACAGTTATGGTGACAAAAGCACAGTGTTTTTATTAGTTTTTGTAAGTCACTCAGGCACAGCTGGTCTGGCTGGCAGAATAATGCTTCATGCTGAAATGTGCTGTTGATAATAAGGTTTTGATGGCATTGCTAAGACAAATCCTTAACCAGGGAGTCTTCACTGCATGGCTTTCAATCAACAAGCTGTGACTGGGATTGTTGTTGACTGTGAGAATCAACTCTTCTTGTGGCCATAGGAAGCAAAGCTAAAAATGGCTGGAATAGCAAAGTAAGATGGTGTACAGGGTATGTTTCTGAGTTCTACCATCAGTGATCCAGTGCCAGATAGAGGCTGGGAGGGCGAGGGCCCTGCAAGCATTACTGAAGGAAGAACCCACTTTGGAAAGAATTAGAATGAAATTCATGCAGAAACATTTCCTGGCCCAGCAGTGCCCATTATACAGTGCAGACTGCAGTAAACATGTTGCATTACAGGCAACCTTGCAAATAGCGGCTTGCTCCTGAAGCTGGTTAAGCAGCAGGAGATTTTGTGATGCTTAACAAAAAATTAGCTTTACTCTGGACTCTCATTCCAGAAGAGATGTGTCTAGACAGATTTTTCCCACTAAGATCTGCATGACAATGGTAGGAAGTTTACAGGTGACCTGCAGAACAGCAACACTTTTCCAGTGTTTTTAATTCAGAATTGATGCCTTAGGTGAATGGTGGTCCACAAGAAGCTTTGAGGGTCAACAAGGCTTTGTAGTCCAAACTGTCTGATCTGGGATGCTGTTGTTAAATATTAAGGGAAAATCTCTCCTCTCCACATAAATGGTTGATTTGTAATGTTTGGTCACCAATGATAGCGATACAGAACACAGGACAGGTGGACACCATCCTACTTTGTTTGCCTCTTTTATTTTTAACTTTTCAGTTTTCTGTGGCAATGTTAGAGAGTCATCTGAACAGCATGTTGACCAAGAACCACAGGATGGAGGAAACAGAGGTAGGATCAAAGGAAAAATAAAAAGAGATAGGAAAGTGACAAGTAGCTGAAATTAATGCCTGGTCTCTTGGCTTCTAGTGGCCAGAAAACCACAGGGTGAGAGTGGTCCCTCTGGGTAAGAAGGGGTCCCCATGCTGCACACGTCGGCTCCCCTTCAAGTCACAGGCACAGGGTATCCAGCAGGTACCTTCCACTGGCCTTCTACGTGCTGGAGAGAGGAAAACAAAGACCAAAGCTGTACAATGCTCCAGCTGGGCGCTGCAGGGATGGTAGGAGCATCACCAATGTAGCTGTACCTGGTAAGGTGATGCCAGGAAGCAGGTTTCATGCTGTGGAAGAGTGGCAACACCTTCTCTTTCTTGTCCTCCAACAATGCAAATATAACATCCTTTTTAAATAAAGGAACTCCGTAATGCTGTTTCCAAAAGTCAGGTTCATAACAAGCTTTCAGATGGGCAGGGCACTTCCTTGTGCTTTGTGGCCACAACATTGGTGCCTTGGCCCTTCTCACGCAGGCAACTCTATGTCTCAGAGCAACAAAGTGATGTGCTTGCTCAGCACCCTTTAGACAGCTTCCCTTGCTCCAAATAAGCCATGTGCTACTGTGCTGCTTGCTTTAAAGTAACAAAAATACTTTCTGCCAACTTCTGTTGTATTAGTGCTACACTTTCAGTAGGTTTTGCTCACATGAAACACAGATTTGAGATAAAATAGTGTTCACAAATGAGGTTTTTCCAGTATGTCCTAACCTAAGGATTTAGTGAATCACATGATAGAGCTGTCCTTACTAAGCCTGTGGCGAAATATCTCTGTCTGGTCTTTCCACTGAGTTTGAAGTCTCTTTAGTCTTTTTATAGCTGCCTGGGGTTGATTATTTCTTCAAGAATTTTACTTAAAACAACACTTGGTGGTTTGCAAAAACACAAATTAATAAATCCAGTGTTAGTGCTTTATACTAATACATAGCACAGACCTCCTTGTCTTTTCCAGCAGGATTGGTTTTCAGCAAGTATGAAAGTTGTGTTGTGGACTTCTGTTTCTCCCACAGCTGAACTGAAAACAGACCCTCAAGTTTCAAAAGAACCTCAAAGATTCAAAAGAACCTCAAAGATTCAAAAGGAGTATGTTTAAAATGCTGTGACATGACACCTTCTGTAGCAATAAACTGGGTAATATGGAAAAGAGGTTTTGATAAGAGGTCAGCCTGGCAGCTATATCCGATGTAGTAAATTCAGATTTTCAGCTCAGAAGGAACTTATCACAGAAGCTCCTCACAGACAAGCTTCTCACAGAACTATGGTTTAAACACTTACTTGTTACATTTGCCTTGTACAGCACCCTGAAGTTTTCTACTGGCTACATTGATTTTCACATGAGCCCTGTATAAGCATTCTCGACAACTAATAGCTTAAAATATAATTGTATAGCTTACATTATAATCCTCTTAACCAGAGAATATAGTGGAATTGTGCTTCAGGCCTTTTTTTTTTTTTTTACCTATGGGTTAGTTCATGCTCCATATGATGCAAGTAGACAGTGCAAGTGACACTGATTTTCTCAGATACAAGCATGGAAAGGAACGAGAAGGTGATGCCACCCAGATCCCTGCAAGTAACTTCGGGGCCGTATGTGGAATCTAGCCCCAAGTGCCCAGCTGCACATACGACCGAGCTGCATATTCAGATAAGCTTGAAAACACGGGTACACCCACATTTTGCTGGCACAGTTTCAGAGCTTTGTCAAAAATCTGGTTTTTCATGTACAGAACCTTTTCCTCCCCACAGTGCTGAACAAGCTATGAATTTGCTTACTGAAGTCTAAGTTATGAAAGATGTCACGGCACCAGAAACCAACGCATCAGATACATACCCAAAATGGACCTGATGGCATGAAAGGATTATGTGGTGCTGAACTCAGCAAGACCTTCAATTCCTTTCCTATTGGCCAGGGCTTTGTGGAAGGCAGTGCTTGCCAGTGCATGATACATTGGGCAAGGCTAATATTTTCTTACCTCAGGGAATTTCTTCTTTTGTAAATATTCTGTCATTGCAGGATCAAAATACTTTGCATAACCTTCATTAAGACTGTATACCTTCCCTTTCTTCTTGATTTTAACATCTCTGTCCACCAAAATAAATTCACCGAGACCCTACAGAAGAACATGATAGACCAGCTATTAGCAAACAGCAGAACATTTTGTTGATTTTCTATAACAGTTGTCATGCTAGAAAGGGCAGGAACACTAGTAGACCACCACCCTCTCAACACCAGTCTTGCATATAACTTCACAGATTTTTCAAACAGGGCAGAATGCACAGAACCTGCCTTAAGTTCATGAAAACTTGTCACATTGGTAGTACAAACAAAAAGCAATTTGACTAGAATAGTATATGAAATGAACACCCGTCAGCCCTGAAAGCAAGATGGATCATAGATCTCTGTCCACAAATGATAAGTTTACAAATTAAGAAATTACACTGCCTTCTGATTTTTAACTCTTCTTGCCTGTCTTGTCTAAATATGTTAAAGTGAATGTGGTCAGCTTCCCCCAGGTGTTGCTGTCTGCAGTCTGAGTACAACTTCCACCTCCCCTTCCTCTGTCTCTAACCAGAGCAGTTCAGCTCCCAGTTCTTCCCTCTTGCAATGAGCCTATTTATAAAAGTTAACAGGAGATTTTATAACAGTGCATTCTTTTGTCAAACAGTGCTCCTATGTTAATGCTAGTTTCTCAAATGAGCAATATCCTTCCTGCCTTTTTCCAGTAGCACTTGTTGGGCTCCTGGGCTGGGCACCAATGGGTGGCACATGTTGTATGGGTATGGTTGTGCTTTTCCAGTCATTAGGTATGCAGCTTAAGGGACTTAGCCATAAAACTAAATTGAAGCCAGGAAATCAGACATCGCCCTGCATTAACTGTATCAACAAACAGTCCTTGCCTTAGGCTAAACACTGAGTGCGCTGAGGTTCTTTGACAGACAGAAAATGCAAGAACAAGAAAAAAGCAGGAGTCCTTTAAGTGGAGGCAAAGACACTGTCTAGTGTAAAATTTCTTCAGTGTTTGTGCAACCCAGCAGTCTGGTTTGAATGAGCCGGGTTTCAAATAGTACTTAACTTAAACTCTGTTCTACTGAGTAGAAAAAACAGAGGTATTGCAACCAACATACTCGTGTATTATTAAACACTTGTAAGGTGGAGGTGGGATGCTCCAGGACATGGGTGGAAAAAAGAATTGCGTAGATTTGCTGTATTACGGAGGCAAGGAGTAACAATAATGAGTAAACACAAGCACGGAAAGCTCTAAAAGATAGTGGCAATGTGATTAACACCATGACTGTACCGGATCGAGCATGAAGCAGTCCACTCCTTGCCCTGTGGAAAGGGCGACCAGTGTAGCACTGCCGTACAAGGCATACCCTGCAGCAACAATATTGCGTCCAGGCTGCAAAGCATCTTTTTCAGAGGGCTCGTCATCTGTTTCCTGAGGAAAAATTACCGTTGGACTGAAGGTTAGAGTCTTATAAGAAACAATAGAAACAATGCTTCAATAATAATGTGGGGCAGATTTATTTTTTGTGTCTATGCAGGCCTTTGAAACAACCGAAACAGAGATTGTTCCCACTAGTTCAGGGCAAGTTTGGTACAGGTACCTGTGCACGCTGGGACAGGATGTTGAGAGTTTGTTATTTTATACATGTCATGCAATCAATACGACACCTGCAATAAAGCTGATACCTTAGCATTACAGCCCAGTCTATTAATTCAAGACCATCCGAAATCTGAGACAGAGCAGAGGTACTGATTTTCTGTAAATGTAAACATAAGCTATCACACTGACACCCCTCAGAGGGACTAACTGTGAGATGAATTCAGTAATTAACATTACTGCTATAAAAATACACATATACTGTTTATATTTATACATTATATTATTATATATTCCTAAATACACTTAATATTTATTTAATATATTATTATATATTATATAATAATACAAATAATAGTAAACTGTAATTGCTTCCAGTAATGCAGAATTAAAGGGTAGATAGTGCAACATGGTCAAACCAAGATCATACATTGGTCTCTGCTGGTGAAGGGATGGGTAACTGAAGTGATATAAATGTTAATATTATATATCAAATAACAAATGCATTTGTGTATGCAATATGTGTGTGTGCGTGCAGGTATGCATATGTAACTGTACCTGGAACATTCATGTGGCATTTTACTTCAGGCTTTTAATCAATTTCCGACACTCATATTTTGATCTGGGGCTTTGGTTATCACTGAACAACAATGGCCCAAGCAGACCTGGTGTATATATTCCCAGCCAGCTCTGGGTATATGCCTCAGCCACAGCTTACGAGAGTTTGACTGGTGGGGTAGGAAAGAAGAGCCAAGAGTATGTGGGAAGGCTGGTTCCAGCCTTCAGCTCCTGGGACTACAAAATGGGTAGGGAATGCTGGATATTAATGTTTCTTTAAAAGCTGGTCAGTTGCAGTGGGTCTTCCGTGAATGTTTAATTCTCGGCAGTTCATGTGGAATTAAAATGAGATCCCCCCCTCAGATCCTTTCTTCATGCCCTGGTTTAGCATTTTCTTGTTCCAAACTCAGACAGTTTCTCAATGATCACATGGGCTTAATTAGCTTGAAAGCAGCTAAACAGAAATAGCAGATCTAGCCCAAAACAGCTGGTTAAAAAAGTAAAAATCAGTGAAGACAGTTTTGTGTAGGAAATAAAATATTTGATGGATATTGAGTAAATCCTTTAAAAAATCAAGACTGCCTTCCACAGATATTTTCAGAAGGAAAACACCTCTCCTCCAACAAACTGAGAAAATCTCTGTTTCCTATGACATGGAGCTCTCAGGGTGCCCATCAGGGTCCTAGCAAGGTGGAAGCTAAGGGTAACCTGGGGATCCTGTTCACCATTGTGTGCCAACATCTAGAGGAAAACTCGATATGGGACACCAAAACTACATCTTTCATGGCATATGAGGATGGTAATTTCACTTCAAAATGTTTTCATTTTCAGCTGAAAGATTTTGTTATTTTTGTTACTTTCACTTACAGTTTTCAGCTGTATTTTGTTCAAAATTATTTATTATTTTCCCAAGCTCTTCTGTGGAAAAAAATCCAGTTGCCAACCAGCTCTTCATGGAGGCTGAAATATTGCTTGTACAAATACATCTCATACAAAGTCCCTTGGAATTACTCTATGTCAAGCTGGTTATTCAGAGAGGTTATAATGTACATAATGAAGGAATACTAGTTAAAACCCCTAGCTGTACATTCCAGAGCTTTGAATACTGACTGTTAGTGGCTAATCCTTTGCTAAACAATATTTCACAGAACCATTATACCCTACGTAGCATCTTCTCTTTCAGAAATATACCCCCATGGCACATACATTCCTACAGCAAAAGCAACGATTGTCAATAGTAGACTAATTATTTGCAACATTAAATGCAGAATTAAACATACATTTACACCACTAGTTGCAAGCATACTATGAGTCTCCTAACTTTTTGTATGCTTTCCTCATAAAATAAAAACTTATTTTGTATAAATACAGTAAAGAGGTTTGTTTTATAGAAGAACACGGTGTATATACAATATATGGATGCAGGTTACATATGATATTGAGTTAAAATACATTTTTCTGAAATGAGCTTTTCAGTCCTACCTCTTAAATGCATCTTCTATGTTTATATGGCTGAGTAACCACACATTTTTTGACCAGTCTGAAAAAAACACAGGAACTCATCCCTCGGGATATGGGCAGTTGGGCACAATTCAGTTGGTTTTCCATCTTTATTCTCAACTGTGTTTCCAAAAGGAGATGAAAAGCTCAGTTTCAAACAAACATTTCACAGAGCTTGTCAAAATGTAAAAAAGCTAGAAATTAGCTGATATTTCATTGTTAGGATTGCAGTTCTGTCCTGCCAAGTAACATGTACTGTGAAACAAACCACGGAATTAAGCTGGTAGGTAGACTCTGATAACTGCTGAATATTTTCACTTCTTTCTGGTGCACAGATGGATTTCCTTTCTACTATATTTTGACTATGAGGCAGCGGTAGTGAAATCTCTTCAGAGATCTTTATGCAAAGCACTGAAATAGGCAGAGAGACTGCAGAGAAGCTCTGACAAGCGTGAACAGAGTCACTTTTGCTCATTGTTGGTGTGAAGCAGATGAAACAAGGTCCACAGAGTCTGGCTATAGGGGTACCCTCAGGTGACATCTGAGTTTGAAAATTCTTGCCTGTATGATTTGCCTACATCACATGAGGAAGTTCTTATCAGGACTCGGAGCAGCTCTGGAAGGGCTTGGTTTCCAGGTCTCCATTTGTATCATGTGTTTCATGAGCATCCTTTGTGTTTGCACCGAATTCTTACACCTTCTCCATGAGGGACCACCTGGAGTGGAGGACATTGTCCTCATGTCAATGAAGGAGGGGAAACAAGATATATCTGAAGCACTGGGCAACATTATGAGTTAAAACCAGAATGAAAAAAAAGCAGCAGAGTTTCATGAATTGAGAGTTGTAGATTCAGCTCAGTGGCACGAAAAATTGGGAAGAATAGAAGCAAAAAATACTTATTGTCATTTCCTCCTGGCAGTCCAGCAGCTGAGAGCCCCTCAGCAGCAGTGACTGTCAAGGTTCTATCCCTTGCTCTGGCTTCTGCTGATTCAGCAAGCCTCCTACCTCAGCTCCATTTTTCTGATGTTTCTGGCCTTTTTAACAGTACCACCCATGCTTCAGAAAGTAAAACCCAGGTGGAAGATGAAATAAGCCTAAGGTGGCATCTATTTCCTGGTGGATTTCCCTAAGAAATTGATGTAGTGCTTTTCCAGCAGGAGGCAGTGATATCTGCCACCATGGTGGTGGCTCTGGATTGGGAGCAGCCAGAGAACCATTTTGAGTTTTGAAATGTATTGGCCAAGTCTGGCCTTTGTAGAAAAGTAATTTTTTTTCTTTTTTTCCCTAAGATGAGGCAAATACTTCAGTTCTGCAGGATGTGCCTTTGGAAATTAAGTTAAGGTGCTGACATGGTGAGAAAATCCATCACACAATCATCTAAGAATTGGAAGGTGCCATATATCAGAGAGGCGCTAAGCATCATCCTTTGGAACTACAGTTTTTCTAGCTTTTCCAAAATGATGTTCATGAACCTTAAACGACTTGATATTATATTTTCTTTCTGATGTTATATATTCTCATCCACTGGTATAAGCATCTCACTTTTATTGCTTTCATAGTTCCCTTCAGTAACCATCAATAAAGCACTTATTATTATTCAATTATTTCAAAGGGTTTAAAGTTAATAGAGTTGCTATGAAATTGTCTTGTCTGAGAGGAGGGTGCATTAATTAACATGTACTTTGGAATTAGTATTTTAATGGAAAGAATTACACAAGTGAAATTCTGTAAATTCAACATTGTTTCTAATGTTCCAGGGAATATTGATAAGATGTAATTGACAAACGGTGCTTCATCCTAGCATCAGGGTTTTCATCTGAGTATGAAGCTTTTGTACAAAGCAATGTAATTTTCTTTTTATGAAGCACTGAAGGGTATCCACCCACATGAAAACCAGTAACTTAGAAACAGTATTTACAACAAATTTATTAATATATGTTAGAATTGAAAACTTGAGCATTTGGGAACGACAAGAGTTCTTTGGGAAATATTTCTGTTCTCAAGCAGAATCTTAGGGTAGACTGGGCAGTCCGTAGTCTTTACACATATTAGCAGGTGAGTTGAAGATGGAAGAGAAATCTAATCTGTATCTCAATGTGCTAAGGTGTATTAATCACACTGAGTACTTGCCTTCATAGTCATGCCGAGTAACCTAACACGACTATTCTAAGCAGAAAGCTAATGTTTAGTGTCTGTAATATGGTGCTTACCACTTTTAAGAATAGTGGGCAATGCAGCTATTGTGTTCTGTAAATGCCAGGAGGTGCTGTAGTCTTTTAGTCTATCTTTAGAGAGATAAATGAAAAGGGTGGGGGCCCCTTTGCTTACCGTAAGGGCATGTGACATGGATTGCATCCATACAGCTAAGCTGTCTTCCCTGCAAAAAGCAAGGTGGTGAATGGTACTGGAGGTAGTCCCTGGGCTGCTCTTCCCACAAGACGTAGCCAGGCATCATCTCAGTGTTGTCTGGCCTGGGCTGCATCTGTGATGGGGGTTTGCACTAACGATTAACAGAGCGGACAACTATACACCAGCGCTTGGCTTGTGCCATTACTATTTGGTTTACTAGCAGATGCATATTCTCAACAGTGATGATTAGTGTATCACCTACAAGAAAGGTAAAAAACGAGGACTAGTCCAGTTGAAAATCATGAGTTAAAAGATGAGAGCTGACTTTAAAAATGTATCTTCATGCATTTGAATTGTATTGCCTGAATTTGCAGTGTCTTCTCTGCAGTAACAAATACTGTAAATTTTACTTCACAATAGTGATGGCTGAGGGTCTCCCATAGTCATATGACTGTGAGCTCAGGCTTTAGGAAAAACACCAACCGCTGGGAGATTAGCAATCAAATCACAAGACTTGGCATGACTCTAACTATTTACATTTGTTAATTGGCTGTGCAGTTGCTGTTCTGTGTGGCCCCACGGGAGGAGATGTGCTGGCAGGGCCCCAGTGGCTCTAGGTGACTGCTTCCATCAGTCTCGGGTGGCCTTATCCTTAGCATGCTTATAAACCCCGATCTGTAACAGGCATAGCAACTCGCACGGGGAGGCCACCACACTGCTAACCATGATACAGTCCTGGCAATGACTGTAAGCCCTCCCCTGTCAGTATCCAGAAAGACAAATACTGTGATTTGTAGGCACAGTGACACCCCTCAGCTCTCCTGCAGCCAGTAAAGCATCACTGAAGGAGCTAACCAGGTGTCTGATGGTGACAGGGTTTTATTTAGGTGCCTGCATGTCTGAAGGAGGGAACTGCTGCCACCTAACAGTTTCATGGGGCTAAGTGTCCCCTTCCTAGGAATTCAGACAGCATTTCAGCATATGTCAATCTCAAGTGTCACCTCTTCTACTCTTTCTAAGGCTCTGTTGACCCAAAGACACTGAAAGGACCTGGGAAAGAAGATAAGCAAGTTGATATACCCAAGACAATTTGCTTTCACCAAGTCTGTCATGCCATGTGTGCTTCGTTCATCCTCTTACCTTTTTGTAGATAGCAAATATTGTTCCTATAGGTGCCAAGCAGTCTATATTGGATGAGCCATCAAGGGGGTCAAAGCATACCACATATTTACCCTAAAACAAAAGTGGCAAGGGAAGCATTAAATGATATGTAGTCTTGCACTATTATTTCCTTTTACTTGCCAAGACCCATGTTTTCATGACTGCGTTTCACCCTCTAAGCACGCCTGACACGGCTTGTCAGAGAAGGCTGTGCTGTTGACCCAGCTGGCCCTGCAATACCACACCCACACCCTGCAGAGCCTGCCAGAAAAAGAGAAGAGGGCATGTTTCCGCTCAGACAGCACAAAATAAATCTGATGATAGAAAGGAGCAGTCCTCTGCTGCCAAGCAATGCAAGAAATCGCTTGAAAGCAAAAAGAGTGACTCATTCTGGAAGCGAACATCTTTCTCAAGTAAATACATTTTGGTTTTTTACAGTATGTTCTGAACAAAAAGGGTTTGCCTGGGATGTGAGGTTTGAGGGTAAGGCAGAAAGAAAACGTCTTGGAGAATAAGTAGGTTACATCAGCGTGAGCCGTATCTCGCTGCAGTAGGATCCCTTTGGGGGAAGCCTGATGAAGCAGTCAGGTGTTTCCTCTAGACGTGTAACATAAAACCCAGTTCTGCCAGCCTCTCATCCCATTTTATCTTGCCTAAATATTAATGTAATCCAAAACCGTTACACCAGTGGTCAGGGAATGTAATAGTACACTTACACCTGGGATCTGTGGTGTGTTAACAAACTCCAAAATAATTCTCCCCCTTCCCAAAACTTTAATAATAATTTTACCCTCCACAGCTCCTTTAGCTGTTGAAACCATGCCATCCACCACAGTTATTAATCAAAACAACGCAGTAATGGTGCAAATTTTCTCAATTCCCCGGGGAAGTGTTGGTTTTAGGGCCAGGCCCAGGTTTCATACTTGAAACAAGAGTGCCACCTGCTGCTGCCCGAGCTGCTAACCCCCCTGAAGGCAGGAGCTGCACAGACCCGCTTGTCTTTCGGGGTGATGATGGCCTCCTTGTTCTCCTCTGTGACCAGGACACAGCTGCTGTAGGAGGACTGAAGCATATTAATCACCAGGGAGTTGGATAATACATCCAGCTTCTTCACTTCATCACCGGTCACGTTCACGGTGCCAGCTATACCAAACCTACAGAAAAGTAAAAATATCAAGAAACCTGACGGAGGCCAACATTGCAGGCTTTTAGGAAAAACATGAGTCAGGGTGGCTCCTTCCTCTCATATTCCTACACCTCTAACCTTTGGATAAAACTGCTAAGATGCATTAGGAGATGGTTGATGCTGCTAGAAAATAAAAGCATGCATGAAACAGAGAAAGGGCAATGGCATAATTTTGGGGCTTTACCTGGGTCCTTTTGCTCCTGCTTGGATGTTTTCCAGGCCAGGAGCAGAGACGGCAGCCAGGCCAGTGGGTGACAGGCTTCCCTAGCAGCCCCACAAAGCACCTGGCAGCAGCTTTGAGGAAGTGGAAGGGGCAGTTATCATGTTATCATCTGCATTATTTTCTGCCGCTGGCTGCTCAAAAATCTGTGATAGTCTTTTAACCCACGTCCACTCAGTCCCCAGCCACCAAAAAATCTGAAGCTTTAAAGACACCCCTAGATAATTTCCCATGCTGAACTATATCTCAGGATCGAGGTCTGTTTTATACAGTGATCCTCGGCTGAGTTAGGATGATGCTTCTGTTCCCTATCCCAATTTTAGCAATGTACTAATGATGTAGTACATATTAATACACATATTTCTGAGATTTCCAGTTGATGAAGCACTGTTTAGACCTAATGTGCATGGTCTGGGCGTCTTAGAAGTATAAGGACTCATACAGGGAATAGATATAGCATTTTTACTCATGATGGGAAAAAAAAAAGGGGGTGAGGGGTGGGAAGGGCAACTAATTAGTCCCTAGGATACTGGTCAGCAGCAGGCCTTAGCTGGGGACAGGGCGGGTCTTTTGCCTTACTCAACGTTCAAAGCCTCCTGAGCTTGTCAGAAGTATTGGGTTTTTGGGCACTTCAAATTGGAGTTCCAATTTTGAGACACTGGAGAGGACTGTGATTTTCAGGGAGTGCTCAGCACCCATTCTTCAGTTAGTGTGTTTTCAGGCACATTCCCAGTTCAAGTCTATGGCTTTGAAAAAGTCCTCCTTTCCTTTTGAAAGGCAGATTTGTTAAAAATCCCTGCTGAGCTCTTTAACATTAAAGAAGTCACTTCACAGTCTCCTGTTTAGAGGTGCTAGAAAAATCAGAGCTCTCTAACTTTACAAATCCAGACGGATGCAAGCCAGTCACTGTGGCTGAAAGTTTGCTATGGGAATTTCTGAAATTTCATGGTTAGTTGCAGCAATTTGAATGGTGCAAGTTACTCATTTGTTTGTTTGGATACTTCAGATAGTTCTGGTTCATCACTAGAAACTTTTGTTTATAGAAAGAGACAGTTGCTTCTTAACATAACGGATGTTTTCCTTCTGAAGGGAAGATTCTTCTAGCACAGTAGCTATGTGTCCTGTTGGTTAGGTTATTCCACCTCTAGTCTATCAAACAGAGGTTCTCCCCACTTATTAAATACTTCAGAGGTTGCATATTGAAAGATATAAATGAGATAAAAGCGACTGCTCCTCTAAGTCAGGGAGGCAAAAGAAGCTCAGCTTCACCTAGTGAGTACAGAGACAAATTACAGTTTAACACTTAGAGCCTGATGCTGTAGTTAACTTTATGTCTCATGTCCTCTCTACATATTGTAGTCCATGCCTGTAAAGTGAGGGTGATAGTACTGAGACACTGAATTCATGATTTGCAAAGGTCACATAGGACTTTGACCAAATAGTCAACAGAAGTACAAAAAAACCCTGGAGTGTCATACCTTCTGTTGTTTCCATAGGGGGAAAAAAAAAAAAGAAAAAGAATTACAAATGTCTTTCTTACACAAATATATTCCCTGCCTTTTTTTTAGGCATGTATGCATATATACATACACAGCTATGTACAGAAATATATATTTCAATACATAAAAAACCCTGTATATTTTAAATTCATAGTTTTATTAGGACACTTCAGCTCTCTGAACTGCTTCAGGTAAATCACTATTAGAAGAATGACACTGATGTCTGTCTCACCTGTCTGTATGAGGAACAGCTCAGTTCATTCCAGGCTTTTCTAAGGCAATTCTTCATTCCTTTGGCTAAACCACTAGATACCAAACTGTTACATTTGTTTTTCATATAGGGCCTTTTAAGACTGCCCACCTGTAGTCCTGATACTGCTTGAGGAAGGAAGGGGAAATGCACTCATGCATGGCAGCACGTGGCATTTCTCACAGGGCTGTTGCTTTAGACCATTGCTTATACTGCAGTCAGGCAGAACATCAGCTTCCCAAGATATGCCAAGCCCTGATTTGCACAGCACAGCACTAGGCTTAGATATTACCAGAAAATATAATGGTATGATATTCTGCATTAAAAATATCATGGTGTGATATTCTGCAAATTCACAGTAGATTTACAAATAGTTCAATATCAGTATTTGCAAGGGATAACAAGGTGAGCAATCATTGAAGGTCTGGCTTACATTTTTAGAGTAAAATAATACACAACAGCAGTTAGTCTAAATGTCTCTCTTGTGCCCAATAGTAAAATGCTCCAGAAAGAGAGCTCTCCCACTTCCCACTCCTAATAATCCAGGCTCTGACCTCATGCCTACAGTCACTCGGCTTAAAAAAAAGACACTTCCAATATATTTACGAATCCCTGCCCTCTCCCCAGCCTTGCTGTGCAAGCAGCTGTCTCTACCTCCTCTTCCTCCCCATATTGCTAGGTAGGACTCACATGTGGGCAAGGCCTGCCTTTCTGACTGCAGAGGAAATGGCCTTTATGGCAGTCAGCATGGAGTTGAGCAGCTGTGTCAGCTCCCCTGTCGCTCCTTTAACGCGGCGTCCCTTCTCCATAACGAATCGTGTGAGCGTCAGCATATCCGTTTCAAAGGGAGTTTTGTCAGACATTTTTGCTGGGTACCAGAGTTTCTATCTTCTTGACGGGATGAGACACTTTCTTGCCGTGTTGAGATCCTGGGTAGCTGTTTTATTTTGAGGCAAAGCTGTTGGCTGCGTTGCTGGTCAGAGTTTATTAAGGTGTTTCTCAGACCATGTGATTGTGTGCTCAGAATAACTGCACCCCAGGCTGGCTCCGTGGCTCCTCTGGGATGCAGGAAAGGAGTCTGAGGCAGGACTACAGCTGAGCAACCACTGCTTGGCTGCCCTCCCCACACACTGAAATTAGTGATGTGCAGATCTAATAACATAGCCTAATTGCGGGTTAGACTGCTTATACTGCAAAACTCTTCTGGCTGCTTAGCTGGAAGCTGATTTCCTGTAGCTGCCACTCAGCCACGAGCTCAGCTTAGCCAAGGCAAAGCGCAAAATTTGCAAGGTACAAGAAATGAAGGCATAGGGCAACGTTAACCATGTGTGCCACGGTGTCCCATGGCAGAGCACCCACCATGCTGTGACTTCAGATGGTGAAGTTCCCTTCTCATATCACCTTAAACCCTACTTGCTTACCCCCTTTTGGTCTCCTCCATAGAGGAGGGTTTTGAAGGTGTATGGCACATCCCAGGGAAATCAACAGGAGATGCAGGGTGCATCTAGACATGCATTATTAAAGATGGTTTATATTACTAGTTTTTCTGCTGCAATCCCATTTTAATGACTTCATTCCTAGTCTGGGCTACTTGTAATATTATAGGGCTTGCTTGAATGAGAAGTACTGGTGAGCTGTGGCTTGATTGGTCACAAAGTAATTATGACTTCAATAATTTACAAATGAAGCATATCTGATTTAAGCATGCCTGTGCCATAACTCAGAAAACAAAATTTTACATCAGGTTTGTTATTGTAGTGCAGCACGTAAATATAGGTATGTCCAAGTTTGCAATTATACTGCCAGTAATTCTTAACAAGCAATATACTTGGAACAGATGATGCTAATGTGAAGGCAGACAGAAATGTCAGTGAACTGGGTACATGCTATCTGGAACACTGGAATTATGGATTTTAATTACACCACTATCTTCCCACTCAGATAAGGCATTAAGAAAAATTATATGTTGTAGCCTTCATTGTACTTATCAGCAGCGCTCTCTCATTTTTAAGCAGAAGATCTGGAAAGCCCACAAGCAAAACAAGAAAATCTGGAGTTAAAGAAGAAAAGTTTCCTTGAGTTTCATTGTTATCATTCGTTTAACAAAAATTACTGCACTAAAATCAAGACAGGAAGACAGAAATGAAATTCAGTTACAAAACATATACCTGGGTTTGTTTTTGTTAATAGGAACTGCAGCTGTAGGCAAAGAGTTTCGATTTCCCTTTGCATTCTTTTTTTAATCTTAACATTTCTTTGGATTTTCCTAAAAGTGTCTCGTCACCTATGAACCATACATTACTTGCAAAATTGTAAAGGGATTTGAACGCTAAGGTTTCCCGCTTTCAAACCAGCCTCAAACAAAGGTCTCGGAGACCGGTGGCACTGCACACTAGCAACAAGTAGAAAGACACAGTTCCGTGCTGCTTGCATCTTGTGTGCTTAGCTTAGGGGATGTTTTTCAAGCCTCATTCTAAGGAGGAGGAAGGACTAGCAAGCAGGGCTCCTCAGGTGGAGAAACAGGCAGATTTTGCACTGCATCCTCTAAGGTAATGGTGGAAGAAGAAAGTGATCTTGAAGGTTTCTTCTTCTCTTTTCTACCACTGTGATCTTGTTCAAAGTATACGATACCATTCATGTCACAGGAAGAATATTCCAGAGCACTTTTTGCAAGGTTAGGAGCTTTTTGTTCTTCAAACAGACTTTGTAGAAAACCAGCACATAACACATTTAGGGAGCTCTGGGATAGCACATGGTGCTATTAATAAAAGACAGGGACAGGTTTCACATTATACATGCAAACGGATCTGCTGGCTTAAAGTACAGCCATTACATTCTGCATACTATTTTGTCATCATGGCAGTTGCCAGCCTGACCAGTACTAAAACGCTTTTAATGCAAAACCTCCCTGCTGCATAGCTAGAACACCATCAGGATACCCAATCAATTTAGCAAATAAGAAATGGGGTGGGCATTGGCCTATGGCTTCTAACATTTGTCAAAACATCATGTGCAGATCTTTACTGTTGATTCCAAGTGATCTTTTACACTGGTCAGAAAGGCAAAGTTCAGATCATCTTCTAACAGAAAGTTTGTTTTGGAGTTTGTGGTTCAAAGTGTGTGCTCAATGCTAAGAAGTCCATTATTTGCCTCATTTTTTTTTTAAACTGAAAAATCCCCAAACGCTTTCTGCAGGTACCAGACACTTTTTAGTATGTATAAAGCACAGTGCTTTGAGCTGCTGCTCAACTAGCAGTACTTCAATAAGAACTTAACTTACACTAATATGTAAAGAACACAGAGTCTACATCCAAGTTTTCCAGAAATACTGCAGCCAACAGTGGAGCAAGAAGAGAAGTAAAAGAATAAAACTTGGATAGAGGAACATAAAAACTTTATCCTGTTCTGATAAATACTGTCATCCCTCTGAATGATAAAAACCTGAATGCTTAAAATGAATGATTAAGCTATATAAATAATTACCATGTAAGGGAGGACAGTGAGAGAGAAATCAGATTGTTTCAAAAATGTGTGATGATTCTTTACAAGCCTGAGAACTGTGCAGTAAGATAAGTTGGAACAGCATAGAAAGGTTAAAAAAAATAAACACCTCATTCTGACAGATTGTGGGAGATCTGCCTTGTAATATAAAGATTGCACAAAAGCTCTCAGGGATGATTCGCAATTGCTCTGGCATACAGGCTAGCCCTGTGCCTTAAAGGTGACACCTCTTTTAACTGATTTGAAATGTTAGTCGCTTGGTGGCACTGGCTGAAATTGGAGCCAGCGACCTTTCACCAAATGCCACAGTTCAGCCTCTGAGCGGGGCAGTGGGTAGTACTGCAACGGGGCTGAAGCTGGACGCTGTGACAAACTGACCCTCCCGACCTGCCTCGACACACAGGGTGAGCTCTGAAAGGGGCTGTGGAAGGTGACTACTGAAGAGTTGTCTTCACTGGTGGCTACACAGGGATGCCATTGAAATGTGGGTTTCTGTATTACACATAGAAAGAAAAACCTAGCTCACAATGTGAAAAATGCTGGCTATAAAATGTCAGCATACAGGCAAAACCAAAACACTGGAAACTGACCTAGCAAACATGGGCAGTATTGACTTTCCTTCTATAACCTTTACCTGCTGCCAGTATGGTGTCTTAAAAATAGATAAATGCAGCCCAGGGATTCCTGAAGAGGTGAGGGCAGAATATAGCCAAGGAATTACCACAACTGAACAAAAACGGCTGCTGTGGATACTGTCTGTCAAGTTGTGGCAACAGACTAGTGAGGCATTGTAGTCCAAACTAATATATGGGAAGCCAGAAAAAAACCCCTGACTTCTGACTATCCTCTGCTCAGTGTATTAAATAAATAAAAATGTGTCCAGCTTGGCTCTGGGGACAGGTCACATTAAAAACATAAGGGTCTGAAAAAGTTGTGCATTTTCCTCTAGGAGCAGAATACAGAACCTCAGAGAGGTTTAGAGTCCTTCTAAGCATGCTGCCTGCTGTAGATGATTCAGTGAGCTTGGAGCCTTTTAAAGTGCTATGGGTTATATGCCAGAGCCAGCAAGTAAGGAAATGCTCGGGATAGGAATATGCTATTCCTTTGGGAAGTGTTTCAGTGGGTGAGGTAGGCATCCCCACCTGCTTCTAGCACCTTTGCTCCTTGTCAAAAACTGAAAGACATTTGCTGTTTCTTTTGAAATAATGATGAAAAGACAGAAAGTATGTAAGCCATAGTATGCTCCTTTCCTAGAGAAAAGTTTAGCCTACAAAGGAGCCCAATCCTGTGCAGGGCCAGAATTAGGCCCTCACAGTGTGAAAAGTGGGTGCACAGGCAGAACGAGAGCTCCATGGAAATTTCCAGGACTGCCTACATCCTTTAAGGGCTCAGGTCCCTGAAAGCCCTGTCTTCACTAACAAAGCCTCATCAGAAATACCATTTTAAGCAGAAACTAGGCCACCCAGTGCCTACGAGAAATGCCTTGTCCCGTCACTCCAGAGAACAGGTGCATATATACACCCATCTAAGGTTTGCCAGCATGCCTCCAAATGTCTCAAATGCAACCTGTGTCAGAACAAGGGCCCCCAGGTTTTTTGTGTGTGAGCCCTCACAGAGCATGCCTTTGCAGCATGGCCTCTGGGTTCCCCTCACTCTTTTCTTCTTGTTTTACAAGAAGAACCAAGCTCAGACAGGCTATATCTGCACTGATGTATCTAGACACCTCAGACGGGCAGGTGTATAGCTCATTGCACTCATAGACATTGCGCAGGGGCTCCTAGGCTATGGCTTGAGTGAGAATGTCCAGTGGCACTCTACCCAACAGCAACATCTACTTGCCCCCTAATCTGAGTTTGGCGAAGGTAAATGGGCAGTGCAAAATGTCAAAGATTTGCAGACTTGGACTGATTCAAAAAGCATGTGAGCCATAGCCGTAAACAGTACCCAGGCGGGTGAAGAGCCCATCTAGCTCCCAAGCACCAACATCATGCTCCCAGTAGCAATGCTCTGAATCAGCATATTAAATGTCAGTATGCTTTTGGGGATCTTTGCAATTTACTTCTGCTTGTGCAGCAGAATCCTTTTCCATGGTAATGCATGCTCCCAAAATAACACAAAGAACACCTGGTGAGGGTTGCTAGCAACACACAGGTTCATTTTTTTCATCAGGCAAGTAGGTTAATTTCTGGCAAATATAGCCAGCTCATCACAGCAGAATGGTACCAAGCTGTCTACACATGCTCTTTATCCAATTCAAAGTCCACCTCGAAAATGTCATTCTCCATCCTTGTGTAACTGGATCTGATAGAGTGCCAACTGGCAATATTAACAGTATGTGTCAGAATTAACATAACATGTACATGTTTCACAAATGTTAATTCTCAGTCAGAATAAGCCCAGCCTGAAGTACAGTGAGTAACTTCTGGGGCCTAGAAACTACATGTCAAGGTGTCCACATTAGCTTTTATATTTATTGCCAAAAAACTGGAGGCTGGTCTAGGAAAGGTCATTCACTGTAGAAGGCTGCTGAGTCTTCCCCCAAAGATTTTTAGAACAGGATAGTCAGATGTTCCAGTGATAGTTTGTAGCTTGTCTGAGAAAGTTGAGTCTTCCCCTAAGTTATTGAATGCAACACAGTAGCTCCCAGTAACAAAGTGGCTTTTGTGTAATCACAAATGGTAAATGAAAAAGCAAACATATTTTCCCTTGCTTTTACTTTTAATGCTTCTTTTAATGCAATCTTTCAATGCCTTTCATTGCACAATCCAATTGCACAAGATTTCACTTTAAAAAAATCTCATGAAAATATGGCTCATTTGCTCTCTTGCTACAGAGGTCAGACAGTTCAGTCTTCCAGTACTGCAATGTGTTCTTTGGTTCACCTGTAAGGCATTCCTTCCCATCTGCACAGTGGCTGGAGCGAGTTTTGTTTACTTAGCTGAATGCTTCTTGACTATCTCAAGGTACTCCTTCACATCATCAGGAGATCCCAAAACAATAGGCACTCTTTGGTGGATATCCTCAGGCACTACATCCAGTATTGCTTGATGCCCGGTTGTTGCTATACCCCCAGCCTTCTCAATAACAAAAGCCATAGGATTGCATTCATAGAGCAGTCTCAGCTAGAAGACAAAAACCAAAATGGCAATGCTCAGCCCAGGCAATGCTGAGAATCATGAAATGTAAATATATTCGGTGTTTGATTTAATTCAATCACTCCAAGTACTCCATATTTCACATAAACTTTGACTTAAGAATGAAATTGTGTGGATTTTTCTTTTAAGGAAAACACAGTGAATACAGGATTTGCTCAATGTGTGTCTTTCTCCATAGCTCAGGTTTGCATTGTGCTCTTTACACAGAGATAAAGCTTGTATGTAAGACACAACCTTTAACAAAGCAGCAGACCACATAGGCCTGGGTGAAAAGAAAGAAAACCACTGGCCCTGAGTGTGCCATTAGGTTTCTCTAATGAATAACTGCATCTTATCTGCAACCTGAAGCAATAACTTATGGACAATTACAAAACAGATGAAAGGTCTTTGCTGAATAAACAGTTCCCTGTCAGCCTGTAAGTGTATGACCTTCCCCAAGTGACTGTCGTCCTGGCAGAGGCAGCCAGGCATAGTTCCTCCACTGGGACAGCATTACCAAGTACAAGATGCAAGTGGTTTTCTCTTTGGCAGAGCTTCTCATAAGGGGTGCACTACATTTAGGCTTCTTACATACTAGCTTGTAATAGGAATCTCAGGGTAATTTGGGTTGTTTGCTTTGCTTTGTAATGTTTTGCTTGACCAGGGCCAGCAGCACCATTTCGGCTGAGATGGTACAGAGAAGCCTGTTTGAACAGCACATCCACTGCTACATTCCATAATCCAAGTAAGTTTGGGGATAAAGAGAAGTCAGTACAATAGAAACAAGTTAGCAGCAGCCCTGAAAACCTAAAAACAGGTTACTGTCATGACAGTGTGCAAGTGGTGGCCATACCCACAGATCAGAGATGCAAACTACCAAGTTATAAAATACATATTCTGCAATCAAAACAC
The DNA here is from genome assembly GCF_963921805.1 of Phalacrocorax carbo. Lineage (NCBI taxonomy): Eukaryota > Metazoa > Chordata > Aves > Suliformes > Phalacrocoracidae > Phalacrocorax > Phalacrocorax carbo. Next base: position 45,191,791 of record NC_087548.1, read on the forward strand.
CGATCTGTGATAGTGAAATATCTAGATAATATAATTTTTTAGATAATTTAGATAGATATTTAGATAATAATATATTTTTCTATAACTGGCCTTATTCAGATTTACCTTCCCCTTGGGACTTTTGGAGTTTGCAGGATACAGAAAGATTCCTCCATACACCAGTGTGCGATGCACATCAGCCACCATAGATCCTATGTACCTTCCACCATATGGTGAACTGCCATCCTACAGAAAGACATTTAAGTAAATGTAACTTTTGAGCACATCAGGGTACAGCCCCTCCCCCCTTAGTGGTCCTAATACCTAACTCCTCCATATTGTGATTCCTTGATAATATTCAAAGTAGTTTTGGAGAAAATTTCAGTTTCCTCCTCGTTTTCTAATTGGGAAAATCCAAGGAAAAGGACTGACAGAAGATTTCAGGATAGATAAGCGATAGACCAAACAATAGAAAATGCACCCCAGCTGTCCCTCAGTGCTTTAACCCTTGGAAAATACTGCATTTCTAGTAGCAAAAAGATCAACTGCTAGGAATTTATTTTGGTTCTTTTTTTTTCTTTTACAGTTGAAAAAAATATCAAGGAACAAAAGAAGTGACCTTTTCTACTTCTTCCTCCCATTTTTGCCAGCTTCTCAACTTTTTTTGGTATGAAAAAGTTAATAGTTGACTACTGACATTATTTCCTTAGTATACTCAAGAGAGTACATTTTGATATCTCTTGAACGGCTTGAGCAAGTCCAGCAGAGAGCTATGAAGATGATCAGGGGACTGGAGCATCTCCCTTATGAGAAAAGGCTGAGAGCCTTGGGTTTGTTCAGCCTGGAGAAGAGAAGACTAAAGGTGATTTCATCAATACCTATAAATATCTAAAGGGGGGTGTCAGGATGATGGGTCTAGGCTCTTTTCAGTGGTGCCCAATGACAGGACAAGGGGCAATGGGTACAAGTTGGAGCACAGGAAGTTCCACCTGAACATAAGGAAAAACTCCTTTCCTGTGAGGGTGCCAGAGCAGTGGCACAGGCTGCCCAGGGAGGTTGTGGAGTCTCCTTCCCCGGAGACATTCAAAACCCGCCTGGATGCGTTCCTGTGCCCCCTGCTCTGGGTGTGCCTGCTCAAGCAGGGGGGTTGGACAAGACGATCTCCAGAGGTCCCTTCCAACCCCTACCTTTCTGTGATCCTGTGATCTCAATAAACAACACCTTAAGCCTGGCATGATTCTAGGTGAAAACACCAGTCTTTCTTCAAAACAAGATCAAGAAGTCAAGAAGGGACATGAACTCTTAACAACAGTAAATGTTTACATTTCATTGCCATTGTAATAATTCCAGTGATGTCAGGTGTAAGATATGAGAACAGACATGATTTTTACAGGCATTCCTCAGAGTTTCAGGCCTCCTGACACCAGGAAACTGCACAATCACAAAGCAGACCCTGAAACTACACTAGCTTTCCAAGTGAGACACTGCCTCAGGACCCAGCTTGTGTAACCACTAAGCAATGATCCACTGCCAGACCCACTCAGCTCTCCCTCTACTTGGACATTACAGTGAGGAAGCAGCAATCTAACACACATGTTGATCAAATTTCTTCCTCACCAGATGAGACTTCCTCTCTACTTGACTATGAAATGCCCAGTTTTGCCTCCAGCACCATTACTCAGGCCCCGAGCCAGGAAAGAAGATTAAAAAAAAAAAAAAGAAAGAAAGGAAAAAAATAAGAAAGAGGTGCAGTGCTGAGGGATGGTGAAATATCTGGCCACATCAGCTGCTGATCTAATTATCGGTCCTACATGAAGACAGACTTTAAACAGAAAATAAAGGAAAACAAGCTCTGAACAGTGCATGAGACAGTGTTTGATAGTAAAGTTGGAAATTATGAGTGTTGCTTGTCATCAGAAATTTCCTCTGAAACAAGATCCTTTACCTCAGGGAATTTCTTCTTTTTGAGATACTCTGTGACTGCAGGATCGAAGTATTTAGCATAGCCTTCATTAAGACTGTAGATATTTCCCTTCTTTTTGATTTTCACATCCCTATCCACCAAAATGAATTCTCCAATTGCCTAACAATAAGAAAGAAAAACAACCTGTTAACATTAATTGCTCATTTGTTTAGGAACCAAGGGAAAAAACAATCATACACACAGTTCAGGAAAGATTTACTACAGCTGCCACTTTCTTTAATATTTCAGTACATATGAAAAAGTGGTATTTGCAGTCTAGATGCAAAGTGTTTTGTTCATCCATAAAACACAGGCAGACCATGAATCCTGGGGCATGCAAGGGTCTTCATACCACCATTCTCAGTTCTCTGTCACTTTTCTACGCCAAAAAAATGCTGTTCCTTGTAAATTTATCTAGGTCTCCACTCTTTTGCTAGACTTACAATAAAAGTACAGCTCTCAGGAGTTCGGAAACTGAGAGTGCCGTATGAATGCATATGCAATGCATAAACTTCTTCAAATAGCTGCATATACTAATAAATTCCAGTTCATCCTAGCTTGGGCTAACTGGAAGCCTGGAGTCAAGACAGCCAATCTCTGTAACCAAGGGCTGGTCTGTTTAGTTTTCACTAAGTAAATATCCAAGTTAGTGCTAAAAATAAACAAAATAACGTGCACGCATGCTCAAAGTTAAATCTGCTATCTGAATATAGACAAAAATACATGCAGCTACTTAAGCTGTTACTTAACAGGGAGCACCAAGTTGTATTTTCTGCTGCTTGACCACTGCAGGTTCTAAGACTTCAATACTGGCAGGTAGCACAGCCTGACCGACTGATTATAAAAAAAAAAAAACACAAGGTCACTAAAGCAAACTACTTTCCGCTATGATCAATATGTTTGTTTGTTTGTTTTTTGCGGTTTGATTTGGTTTGGTTTTTTAAAGCTCACACAGTCAATGCATGTTAGAACATCAAACGTACCCACACACATCACTTACTATTTTACACATCATGGTGGGATCTGAAAACACAGAAGGTGGTTAAATATTTCTGCTTCTCTGGTTTACTAAGGTCCTATCATCAAGGAAAAGACAAACAAGTCTTAAAGGGCATTCTGCACTGCAGAAAACAGCTCATTTTAAATATCACGTGATTTGGCACATGCAGCATATTTGCTTCACTGACTTGGCTGTCTTCCCATTGTTGAATCACACATAGCACCGCTGCAGCGGGCAGGCAGAACGCAAAAAATTGCTGATGGCTTATTATGTGTACTTCATCTCTCCATGTTAGGTTGAGAATTGCTCCTTTGTTTGATTTTTTTGGGAGCACAAGCAGTTTGTATAGACAGTACCTTGTTGGCCCTAATAAAGAAGCAGAAACAGAAGAGATTCTCACCGGATCCAGCATGAAACAGTTGACGCCTCCAGCAGAAGTGGCCAGTACCAACATTGTGGCACTCCCATAGAGAGCATAACCAGCTGCCACAAGATTACGCCCAGGCTGTAAAGCATCTCTCCCAGAAGGTTCATCAGGGGATGCCTAGAATAAGAAGAATAAGAATAGTCAGTTTTACTTCATTTCTATAGCTGGTACGTAACTGGATTCTCTGGGATAGGGACAGTCTTCTACTCCATACCAATGCACTAGGTGGCACAAATGCTTCCATGATCACACAATTGAGATTCCTACTGGATGCACTAATACAAATTATATGGGGGAGACAAACACATTGATCTAGAAATGCTCCTGTATAAGCCTAGTTGGAATGCAGGAAGCAGGAAAGGATTAAGGAGATAATATAGAGCTGTGTACCTCCTAGTGGGTGATGATGAACACAGCTCAGAGGAAAACTCCGAGGCACAGTTGGAAAGGAAGCAATGAAACATGACTCACAGAGTTCACAGCTGATCAAGAGTGCTTGGGATTTTTTTTGTTTTCTTTTGCTTCATACAAAAATGAAGTTGAAAATAGTTTCTTTGGGATGTATGACAACATACAAAAGATTATTAAAATGGACAGTTGGGTGCATTTTATCTGACTTACTCTTTGCCCCATCTTGTGACATGTAGGTCCAGTATTTCAAGCTCCTTCAGACAAGGCTTCTGCCTTTCAGAGTGAATTAGACACTTCAAGTGCACATGCCATGTTTCAGCTCTGGTTTGTGTTTGAAGCCTGTCCTCAGGCTAACAGGACTATTAGTACAGAGAACAAGAAAACCTGAAAGCACATTCCCCAGGTAGATGACAATGACGTGGTGTTTTGTCTCAAACACAAATATTCATGAAATCTAAGACCTGATTTGTTTGTAAGGGTTAGTTCCTTTAGCTGGCTAATTAAGTATCAGCCAGGCTTCCACGTACCTGTAGGTACCTCATCTTCTAAGAGAGTCATGCAAATCCCTCACAAATGTTTTATACAAGAGTGTGAAATAGCAGATTTGACTTAAAGCTGGTCCTGAGAGTCTCTTTCACAAACAAGTTTTGTTAGACTTTATTAATCCTTCACATGCAGTTACATCTCATCTAAAGGTGCACAGTAACAGTTTTTCCTATCCTACATGAAAGCATTTTACCTTTCTATAGATGGCAAAGATGGTCCCAATGGAAACAAGACAGTCAATGTTCGATGAGCCATCTAGAGGGTCTATGCAGACTATGTATTTGCCCTAGGAAATACGAAAGAGGGAACAACTGGATTAGTGACATTATTTACCCACTTCCCCCAAATAAAAACAATTCCATAGGTAAATTTTCTCAGAGACTTTCAAAGCATTATAAACTGAAAGCCTTTTCTAGATCATGAAGGAACTGAATGCAAATGTCAGAAATTCTTTGGCCCAGATTTCATTCTTGATTTCAACTGTGTGATTTGTGCCACAGCAGAAGCTGGGAAATCTTTAAAGTAAGTAGTAGATGGTGAAATGGGAAAGGTGAAGTTTTCCTACATAATTTTTAACATATTAAAAAAAAAGATAATACTTCAGCTTCAACCATTTAATTAATCCTGATCCATTTTGATAGACATCCTGTAATATCTACCATTTAGGTTACACTTTCTTGTCTCTAACAAAATGCCTTTCTGAATTATAAGGAAAAAGAAAAATGAAGAAGATAAGCCTTTTTCGTTTAGAGATAAAATTAGAGAAATCAAAAAGGACTTCAATACCTGACATTTATAAACTATACATTTCACTCTATTGCATGTTCCACTTTAAACTCCTTAATGAAACTCTGTGCTCTGAATGGACAGGTGCACAGAAATTACCTTAACCAGCCTGTGGTATTACCCTGGGTTTTGGGGGTTTTCCCCCCCAAAAAAAGAATGGCCCCTGCCTATTGCTGTATTAAGGGTTCCTGTAGGTACAGGAAGTTGCCAGTACAGAAAAAACAGCTGAATCGGCTGTACCTTTTAAATAACTTATTTGCCCTATATTTTATCTACAGTCATTTTAATAATAATGTATAACAGCAGTAAATATTTACTGGCTTTTCGTTTGATTTCACTCATGCCAGAAACTTATTTAAGTCCAGCAATGCTCCAGTCTGCTGGTAAGAATTTTGATAAAAACACCATATTAGCTCACGTTGAGTTTAGAAAATTAATAACACCGAGCCTCCCTCAGTGATCTTTGAGAGATAGTAATATATTATCTAACTCATATAACTAAATATTATTTTAATAATCAGACAATATTAATAGTTTCTATTTAGTAATTTATTATTTGATATAAACATAATTACATCAATTACTTTAATTTTATAATATAACTATTAATTGTATTTAATATTAATTGTAGTTCTAATATAGGATCAATTAAACTTTAATGATATATTAATAAAATTAATATAAATATTATTTTAATAAAAATTAAAATAAGACAATAATACCACTAAAATCTTATTTGTTGAGATCTAAAGCAATCTTTGTTCATCCAATGCCTATAAAATCAATTGTGAAGATTTCTCAACAAGGAAAGAAAGAGGCAACTGCTTTGATAAAGCAAACATTATTCTACTTTCTAAATTATGTTTTAGTTGTTTCTTTTCTCAGATTTCACCATGATCTCACCAAAATATTAGCTAGGAAAAAGGAACTATCACTCAGCTAGTGCATGTGTGAATATAAATACTAAGTAAGTAAAACCTGTTTTTCTTCCATTGTTGCTAAGTCTTTCAGGGGCTTCAAAGAGAATTTGCCTGAATCAAAGGACTCAAGATTTGACCTGCACGGGACAGCTCCAGAATTAGAAAAAGGGAAGGGGGGGGTAAAAAGAAGGTAGGGAGGAACAATACAGAAAAAAAGAAAACCAACAGCCATCAGTCTCGAGAGCAGAAATAACAGAAAGGACAAATGTTGACTGACACACTGTCCACCCGCTCCTCCCCCCCTTCATTTGCCAATATAGAAAAGTACATGCTTTATGAAATTTTAGCTCAGTTTCAGTTTCTCAGACCTGAAGCAATATACCTGTAAAGGCTGATTGGAATCAAGCAGGAAGAACCTTTAAAGCTACTAACCCTTTTTTCAGTTTCCACTATCACAGCATCTTTGTTTTCCTCTGACACAATAACACATGTACTGAAGGATGACTTCAGCATGTTAATCACCAGGTCATTGGAAAGGATGTCCAACTTCTTTACTTGATCTCCTGTCACATTGGTAGACCCAGCAATTCCATAGCTAGAGCAATGGCAAGAGAACATTTCGTGAGAATGGGCACTATGTCTTCCAAAGCACCCTGTCTCTGGCAACCTTGTATTTGTAAAACACCTTGTAAAACAAACAGCGCTTTTTGATGATATCTTAGTTCTCTAGGCCTGGGGTTTTTTTTATTATTTCTGTCCAGTGGATTCTTGCTGCTAACATTAGCTGTGGTGGCAAACATAGAAGACACTGAATGTGAGGAACACAAAACAAGGAATCACCTTTGAATAGTCCCTAAACTATAGGCAAACATAGCCAGAACAGGCTGTGAAGGCTGATTACAATAACTGTGTTATTTGATGAGCTCATAAGTCCTAAATACTGCCCCTGAATCCTAGGCTTTAATATTACAGCTGCACAGCCTAAAAGCTAAGACTTCATTAGAAAATTTCAAAAGTAACATGAACCTGCCAACACTAGTTGCACTATAAGTCCCTATGCAATTTGCTCCTGGTTAGCAATATGGTGTACAAACTGCAGTAGAAACACTTTGCTCACAGGTAAATCAACATTTTTACGGTTCAACGTTTTCAGTTTTGATTTTAAGTAGTAAACATTTCCTCGGGAATAAAACTGAGAAATACAAATATGGAGCACAAAAAAACCCCTGCCAGCTAAGCAGAATCAAACCATCTGGCATCAGGAAGTACTAGGGGACCTTGTGATAGGTGATTTCGAAAGCATGCCAAACAGAGAGAGGGGAAGTTTTTCTCTTAGAAGAGGAAAAACAATAGCCAGCTCTTCACACATTCAGATGACTGTTATGTACTTCAGCTACAATTCATTGATTAGGCTGAATACTCGTATTTCAGGTTTTCACAATAACACTGAACACGCTGCTTTGAATGTACTGCATTTCTTCCATTTAATGCACGAGACAAAGAAAAAGACCTGGCGTAATTCTCTGTCTTTCTCTCTCTCTGCTACAGCAGCGTGAACATTTTTCCACAAGTGTGAAAGTGCTTTTAGAAAACCATGTACCTTGGAGACCACGCTTGTGGGCAGAGGCACAGCTCCTCATCCTCAGAGCAGAAACTCTGTACGGCCAACAGCTACAGCTCTCATGCCTCGTCTGTTGGGGAGTCCTGGGAGGGGATGGCAGGGTGCCCTGTGCGGAGCCTCCAGCTGGGAAGGCACTGTGGCTTCCCCAGCTGTTCTGCACCTCTGCTGCTGGGCAGCACTGAGTATACACCTGAGCCTGGGGACAACCCAAAGAAATGGCCCCAGTGATCCCTACTTGTTCATATTTGCTGAGAGCCAAGCAAAATCCCACCACTGGTAATAAAACACAGTCCCACAGTGGGGGATGTACTGCCCAAGGGTGCTCATAAATCCAAAGCTGGCTACCCCAGCACTGGTGGAGAGCCAAATCCCATAGGGGATCATAAGGCAAGGGGCAGCTATCAACAGACACACATGTAGGACTCATAAGGAATGAGACCTTAGGCTGTTACAAATCATGCCACAGATGGGAAATCCTGGTCTTCACTGATAGACACAGGAGGCACATGAAACGGCTAGCACATAGTGGTTAAAAAACTGTCACAGTTACATAAAGTCTGAAGTCAAGACAGAGAAAAGTAGTTCAAATACACATAAAGTAGAGGATTTTTATTCTCTCTTGCAGATCCTTCTATTTTGTCAACTTCACTCACCAATTTTTCAGCTTTCTGGTACATTTTGTAATAAATGTTACTCTGTATTGCCAGAGGCCTTTTGCTTATTATGTTTTCCTATCCTTTGTAGAGACAAATCCCTTTTCTCTCTACTACAATTTCCAATAAATAATGAAGGAGCCCTGACTAGCATACAGTTTGGTTTATCAACAATATGTAAAATACTTAGGGGGACTAGTTACCTACAACGAGTTACAATTATTTAAAGTCTCCAGAGCTGTCATTTCCTTCTGATGCGTCTCCAGAGCAACTCCCCTCTGACTGGCTGACTACAGATGCTACTGCTCCTAACCAATGCTCTTTCTAAAAGCCCTAGATACCCAAAGCTTCATAGAGAAACTCAAGCTGCTATGATGCAATGTGGAAAAACCCCACTGAATTTGATTAATCTCCTCATAGCATAAAATGATGCTTTGATATCAAGCTACTGACTACAATGGACAGTAATTCAGACAGGCTTTGTCTTTCTGTCTGTTTGCTTAGTCTTCTGGTTCAAAGCACCCAAACCTGCTGAGAGTTCGCATGAAGGTCTATCAGCAGCAGACATCTGCCAAAGACTGCATGCCTCATATTATTAAGAAGTCATAGGACCCATTTCGCTTGAGAAAATCGAGGGTCCAAGATGCTGAAGGAGTGAGTTACAGCTCTGTGCAAGCGGGTGGGGGGAGGCAACACCACTCACACGCCTTTCGGGTGACAGTCCCCCGTCCCCACCGCCCTGGAGGCGGCAGGATCCCCTGGGGATGCGGGGATGTGGGGTGCTGCCGGAGCTCCCCCGCTCCCCGGCATCCCGGGACTTACAGGTTGGCGATGCCCGCCTTGCGGACGGCGGTGGAGATGGCTTTGATGGCGGTGCAGAGGGAGTTGAGGAGCTGCGTGAACTCCCCGGTGCCTTTCGCCCGCCTGCCCTCCTCCATCACGAAGCGGGTCATGGTGATGACATTGGTGTCGAAGGCGGAGCGGTCCGTCATTGTGGCGGCGCCGGGAGAGTGGGGCCGCCGCCGCCGCCGCCGCCGCCACTAGTCCCGCTGGGGCGTGGCTGGGGCGTGGCCGGGGCGTGGCCGGGGCGCGGGAGGTATCCCCTCGCCCCGCCCCCCATCCCTCCGGCCCGGGGAAAGGCTGGGATGGAGACGAGGGTGAGGACGAGGATGAGGAGAGGGGCCCCACCCCACCATTTCCCCCAACCCCACTAAAATAACCTTGGCGGGGAAACCCCGCAAGAGCTTTTTCTTTTTTTCAACCAAAGCGAGTCTCATTTCCCCGTGCTGCGGGTGAAACGGTGCTTGACACATCCGGTATGCGAACGGGCACAGAAAGTGAACCGAGTCGCGGGTCATGGTAGCTCTTAGTGTTTCCAGTGCACGCACTGCGACGCTGATGCTCCTGAAAGCGTGCCCAAAAATCCAGAAGTCCACCGCGTTTCACCGCGTGATTGCAAAACTCCGAGTCTGGCGTGTGGGTTACGGTGAACTGCACGCAATGCACAGAGCAAGGTTAGTATCTTCTTCTTCACAGGAACGCCCTTATCCTGACCCAGCGGTAGAGGAAAAACACACATTTAGTAACCAATTCCATCAAGTATTTACTTCTGTTTAAAGAGATCATGCTAACCCCACGTGCACCAATGCATCTGACACCACAACACGGCACAAAAGGCAAACTGCCACTGGCAGCTGGACCCAATGAGATTTTTATAACAAACTCTCCAAACCTGTTCAGTAGAAAGGTGTAGCTCAAGTCCCACTCTAAAAGCTAGACATTAATGCATCTCATAGAAATACTGCTACAGGACACACCTAGGAACATAGGCCCTCCTGAATCATACTGCTTTTGTCTCCAGCCTTCCTGACTGTACAACAAAATCAAGCAATATATTTTGCTACTAATGTTTGATCAGAAAAATCCAGGCATTAGTAAAAGAAACCAAGTTCACCCAACACCTGACCCTAGATACACCCTTTCACACAATAATTTCACAAATACAAATCTGGACAGCGTAGGTTTGTTGTACTACCTATCATTTTATGTGTGCATTATCTAAGGAGTAAATCCAAGAAATTTTGATTACTTTTCAGTAGAACACATCCATGAGTTGGATAAGTACAGTCTCAAATACTAAAATTGAAACCACAGACTGAAATAATTCCAGGTGCTATCAAACGCAGGCCAAAAATCTTTTAAAATGTGCACCTCTTTGCATATATATGGTTTTTTTCCTGCAAAGCACATTGCCTATCTATACATTACATATTTCAAAGGCATGCGTAAACATCTGCTCCTGCAAGTGTACACAGCTTTGGCCTAATTTAGCCACGCCCAGAATTATAGACAATCCTGAAGATATTACATACAAGTAGCTGTAATGCTCTTCCAAGTGGGATATTTCAGTCTTTGGCAAGTGGTTACCAGCCCACCATCATAAAAATGTTCTTGGAGTGGCAGGTGGATTTTGGAAAATTTACAAAACATTGAAATTAGCTTTTTCTTTAAGAGTAAACAATGCTTTACAACTACCTATAACAGCTACTTCAGTCCAAACAGTTGAGAACAATTAATAGCAAAGTTCCCATAAAAATTTTGATGATTGCACTTAAATTGGGTAGAAGCAAGCAGGATAGAACAGCCTGGGAGTATATGAGTTATGGTAACAAACCCCAGAGTCGCTGATCTGGGACAATTTACCTTACCTGTGAAGACCCTAACAAATACATCAGTAACCTGCAGGAAGAGTGGAACTTCAGTGTGAAATAGCCAAGATAAGGTCAAAATGGTCTCAACCTAAGGTTTTGGCATCCATGCCTGAGGAGAACTACCTTCTTTCACCTTACTCACAGGGCTATGCATACTCTCCTCAAGTTCTGAGCTGAAATCCATGCCCTTTTGGAGCTGGTGAGGTGAGTGGGGCGAGAGTTTTACTCCTCCATTCCTACCATGGAAACCAGGATGCTGGGTTTGCACTCATCCATCCAGATCTACATTTTCCACTGTGGGGAAGTAATTATTTTTAGCAATATAGCATGTCCATAATCTTCTTCAGTCAAGGCAACTCAATATTCTATAGATTAACCCATGCCCATACCCCTGGCCTCAAAATATGTGTATACATTGGTCATTTCTGGGATTCCATTATAGTGTAGAAAGTTGACTTGACATCAAATAATTAAGATCTAATGGTCGAGGGTAGAGAAGTTGTGAGAACATAAAGCTTAGTGCCATGAATTGCCTGATACTTCCCCAGCTCCTTGGGCAGAATCTGCAGCCTGCAGTGAGTTCTCTGCTGGGACCACTGGCTATCTGGCCAGGCTATCTAGCTAAGTCTGTCTGTACTAGCCAGAGACTTCAGTATAGGTATATCCTGAGATTATTCTGATCAATTCTCAAATAAGCATTTGTTAAGAGAAAAGGTAACTAGCTTAGCCAAACTCTCTTGAGCTCTTAGCTCAAGAGCCCTCTCTAAACTCTGGGCTTAATTTTTCCCCTCTTTGTCAGTATTTTCACGTATCTTAGGCCAATACAGAAAGATATCAGAAAGAAAATGAAAAAGGAGGTAACACAAGTGTCAAAAGACACTTGGAGTACAGATGAAAAATTTTAACCTCCTAAAGCATATATGCAGCCCTACAGCAACCATGCTGTGTGGTAACTATAAAATCGGTGTACGATTAAAAGTAGGCTCTATGTGTTGTAAACCTTTCCCTTTAGAAATCAGTAGTTAAACATTTATTGAAAACAAATTTGTGGCATTTGATAAGAAAGGTCAGTGCTGGTTGATTAAACATTGCTGAAACACCTCACCTCTATACAGAAGAAAACACGGTCTTGTTTGTGAACTTCTGATGTTCAACTAGACACGGTTCGCAGCTGTTTTAGAACTGTAAGCATCCAAAACCACGTTTCTTTGAAATAAACTTTTTTCCCAGCACATAAAATCCCAAATGTGTAGTTATTTTGAAAATAAGACACAGGCTGATGGGCAATCCCCAGGTATTTTATTGTGAATGTTGCCTGTTGCAGGTTCAAATGACAGCCAAAAAGACAACAGGAGTGAAACGCCTTCACAAAGGCCTTTTTTTTTCCTGAAGTGTGTCCATATGGGAAAGGCAGCTTTAGATCCCACTTCTGTTGAGAAAAAAATTTTCTTTGTGCAAAAGTCTCACAGCTGCAGAATTTTCATGCTGGCTGGGTGGACGGAGGGTAACATACAACAAGTGACACTGAGATTCCTTGCAAGGCAGTGTCAATCCACCAGTGCAGATGTTCTCTACCTTGCTATGCCATGATGTTTAGAGCTGGAGCAGTGTGAAGGGGATGACTGAAGCTGGTCCTGGCTGCTGCAGGAGATAGATCTAAAGGAACTGCAGTAGCATGTCCAGAGCTTCAGGTGGGGAAGAGTACCATGTGGGAAACTACCAGGCTGATTTCTAGCTAGACAATTAATCTTTCGTCTCTTTGCTTCAGAAAGTGCTTCATTTTGCCTACATTAATTTCCTGTGCTGGGACAGCATACCAGAATATTTATTTACGACTGTGATAGCAAAGCACTTCACATCTCAGGACACAGGTGAAAGATAGCAGACGGTATAAACTTACATTTAAACTTATGTAATTATGAGTACATATTGGCTAAAAAATAAATTCTCAGCGTAGTAACTGTAAAACGGGATGCATTTGACATTATGCATTAAATTACTGTGACAATTTGTAGGGATTTCCCTGTGATCAATAAACCGAATTGAACTATGAGGTTGATATTAACCAAAATCCAGTGTGAAGGGATTTTCCTGTACCGTGCTTGCCTAGTGCCCCCTTGTGGAAGAGTGAACATCGTCAGCATTTTCGTGTGAGACTAGCTTTTGTGAGAGTACATTTGCAGTTTTCTGCAGGGTGACAAAGCACCTAACCTGCAGACAATAGAGTCTGGAAAGGAAGTCTACATGCCTCTGAAATACGAATATTGAACTGTAATTTTTAAATCTCTGTATTTTTACTTATCCACAAAAGTCTACCAGGCAAGCAGAGCAAAGAATATGCTACTTGAATATTATATTTGCAATCACTTCTCATCTTGTAAAATGTATAAACCAGAAGTCTTTTAAGTAATCATTCCAAATCTATATCAACAAAATAATAAAAAAAAAACCAACTGCTAAAAACATGTAGAGATTTCAGTGCACTCAATACTAAGCTAAGAAGGTAATCAAAGTGTAGTTATAATTTTTGACAGTTCACTTTGCAGAAATAATTTTTGTCAACATTGAGTGATATAATGTCATGATTACATGATACAATTTGTCAATATAACAACCAAATGGAAAAAAGAAAGATTGCTTTTTTACATTTGAACTGGGATCCTGCAAAATTCAAGACTGGCAGAGGAAGAACACTTGGTATAAAAGGTCAAACTCTGTTCTCAGATTCTGATCCTAGGTTAGATTGCGAGGACAGATCTCCCATTAAATCCTTGTGGATTTAGTTGCTGGCTCAGGTACCTAGTTATACTGCTGAATTTCAAGGTACATTCTGTTCAGGTTTTTCAGATACTGCTATTTGGGATGAGTTACATGGACACTGTCACAGAGGTTCAGCTATGAATGACTAACTTAGGCATCTTTTCAGCTCTGGTAATTTTAACTTTATGTGATTCAATTCAGAATTTCTGGATACTCTTAAATGTTTATCGGCACAATTAAAAGTATTTTCTTCCATAAAGGTACAGAAGAAGGAGTGGTTGGCTTTTCCAGCTTTATTGGCACTGTGAGGAAGGTCTGACCTGAAACTCTTCTGTCATTGAGATGGTTACTATAGACTATGATGCAGAACTGCAGCATAATATCCACAAAAGACTTCTTTTGTGTAAGCCTTTGAAAAATGTGGCCAACAAAGGGGTCTGGGTGACTGTTTACAGGGTTATTCCCTGTTGTTCTTTACCCACATGTATTCTGTTCAATGCCAAAAGTACAAGCAATAAACCCATTTAAAATGACTGATAACTATTACATTTTAAAAATTAACTTTATCCATAGTTTGCACAGTTTGCCACAGCTTCTAAATTCTGAATAAGCATTAGCTAATCAATATAATTGCCTTGAGATGTAGGTAGGCAAGTAAAGAAAATCAAAGAAAAAGCTTTATCCTGGGCCACAGAGGACATTTGTGAGAGAATGAAAAGCAGGCTGATTACTTTGGGAGTTCACATAGTTTGAGAGAGAGTGAAAAAAAAATGGGAAAAGGAAGCATATAAATGAAGAATATAAGAATTGCATTTCTGTGCATTCCCTTTTGCTGTACTAACTTGGTGTTTCTTTGGTGACACAACTGCAGACAGTACAGAATAAAGGAGAGAAGGGACATGCCAAGCACATACTGGGTCAGCTCTGGAGAACTAGCAAGAAAGTTCAACCCATACAGCTAGAACACCACTGCAAGATGGTATGACTTTAAAAATGGGAGCGAAAGGTGTGTAGAGAGAAACCTATACTTTAGATTGCTATAGAGTTCATTTAGTTGTGAAAGGATTAATAAGCAGTAGCTCAAAACCCTTTTCCATGCACTAGTTTCTAGACAGTTATAAAATCCTGTTCTATAGTCTGATTTTATCTTACAACTTCCCATCATTGCTGCAAGTAGGGTCAATTTACTGTTGGCGGTAGTAGCAAAAATATTTCCTTTAATAATAACAGTATCACACATGTAAGGCCATTTAGTGCTTTCTTTGTACAGTCTCTAGCACACAGGGGATCTAGTCTGTAACTGGATCTTGCAAGCAGTTCTGCAATACAGAAAAGGCACTGTCATCAGTCTTGCTTGAGATGCATACTAAGCAACTTTGTCTTGACTTTTATGTTTTTCTTCTGATAAAAAAATCTGCTGTAAAAGTATATTCACCTGTGCATGAGTACACATGTAGAGTTAAAATGAAAAGGATAATTTTTAAGACTGCTTGAGAATTTAGTTTCATGACTCACACAGGTATGAATGAGTTGTGTAGGCTAAACCCCAGTCTTTGCTTTGCAGATGTGCTAGTACAGTTCCCAGTGCCTGTTCATCACACAACACAAGGCTGATATCCAAAACACAGTATGCATCAAGACAGGCAGAAAACACTGTAGGTGGCAATATCAGAATCAAGCTTCTGATCACTGGGAAATATATTTCAGCTTCCTCAACCTCCATTATCCAGGTGTACTGGTTCCCAGTTGATTTCAGAACATCATAGGTAAGAGATCTGAGGGGTGCATCTAGCCTAGGGTCCACCTCCCACAGTAGCAGTAAGAGGTGGTCTTTAGGAGAGGGTGTGAGCCTGGTCATTCATGCACTCCTTTCGCCTCCTACTCCCTCCATAAATAACTGGACTAAGGATGCTAGAATATGCATCCCTGTCTGTTGCTTTAGTGCTCACTGTCCGGGAATTTTTCTCACAGATAGCTTAATAGTAAGCCATAATACAAACCCTAGAGCATTGCAAGATATGGCCTTGCCACGCTAGGGGCCTCATAGCAAAGGCAGGCATTGTTGGTTTAATTAATTTCTATGAGTCTGAGGAATGTAGCATGAGCACGTGGAGTAGGCAACAAGAATACCAAGGATCCAGCTGGAAAAGCACTTTTTAGTGTGACTCTGAGGAAGCAGAATCAGAGATTTTTATATGTGTGCTGGCTGAGAGAGATCTGAACAACAAGCAAAGTCTCCTTCCTGTTCTTGAATGAGACAAAATGTTACTGTGAGGTTTCTATAAGGAAACAGGATAGTAATCAGTGCTTGAAGAAAACAAAAAAGAAAGGCATGGATGCAGCTCTGAGTGTATCAGAGGTGTCTTGACTGGCTCCTACATCCTGTGGCACCTAGCAAGAGCCACCAAGAGAGCCAAGATCTAGTCTCCACATGAGGTGGTGTCTCCAGCTGAGCTGGGAACTCAGCACTGGTGCTTAGCCAGGATCACTTCCCTTTTACTGAGATGGTATCTTCCTACTGTGAGTACCAGTGCACTGCCCTGCTCCTTTTAAGCTCCAGAGTTAGTGAAAGGTGTGAGATAGTTGCCCTTATCTGCAAATCCAAAAATTAGCCAACTGTCCAAGCTAGCATCTGAAGTAATGATGGGGTGAGGCTTGTAGAGCCCATAGCACTGGATAGGTTGTGGTGAAAGAGGTACTCAAGACTGCTCAGTGCTGACCGTGGGAGACTCAGTATTGACTGGAGAGAGCAAAAAGGGATGCCAGCCCATTACCTCAGTACATAGACATGTTGCCATTTTTCCAGTGCATGTTAATTCCACAGGGGATATTTGGCTGTTACATCATCCACCTCAGCCAAATATATCACTTTTGGTGACATGTTTTCAATGGTTTCTCCAACCCCTTTCTTAAAAGAGCAAGTATGAATGATTAGAGGGAGAGACTAAGAAAGATCAGAAGTGCTGTGGCACTGAAGGAAGTCTTCCACTAGGGCCAGATGCTGCCACAGTGTGAGTGGGGCCAGGGCAGTGCAACTGCAGAGCTGACACTGAAGCATGGCAGAAGCATGCATGCACACACTCACACAGACACACAGACACTTCTAGCAGGGATGGTACAACTGGCAGCCTATTAATTTTCCTGGGTTGACGAGAACCAGAAATTTTGAGGCAGTGACATGTGATGTCTGCCCAGACACAGAGCACCTGGAATCTCATGAGAAGTGTATTATATCACAGGAAAGGTGAAAGAAACCTGATCTCTCATCTCAGATGAGAGACAGAAGGTGATGGAGCAGAAAGTGGCTCAGAAGGCCAAAGTCTGAGAAGGTGCTGTCAGATGATGGTAGCTGCCAGCTGGGTCAGTGGGAAATCTGGAAAGGAGTGTAGGTGGAAACAGCTAACATGATGAACTACCCTCATGAACACTGAAAGAGAGAAAAAAAGCCCCTTCAGGGTAAAGACACCATGACAGAGTAACATGCAGCTATCAATATCTGTGTTCGGTATTGCGGCAGATAATTGCTGCCTTCATGAACCTGCCAGGAGGAATACCCAATCAATATGCGGGAAGAACTGACACTCCAACACAGACCATCTTTGGTCTGTTCATGCCCAAGGCAGTCAGGATAGGGACATATTGCAGCATTACACCTGCATGATACTAACCAGCATCTTGCCTGCAGACAATAACCAGCATAGAGATTTGGAACTGCTTTCACCATGGCAAGCTGACTTACGAAAAACCTTTCATGTTAATTCCATCTGATCTTTACCATGCAGAACACGCGGCTGCTTCAATCATCCTTGTAGACCAAAAGTTAGCTGTTTCCCTGTAGAAAGTCACAGAACATACCTTTCTTTCACCCTGTTAAGCAGCTGATCATCTCACACATATGACATGCATGTTAGAGACAAAATCTGTTTTCACACAGGCTGAGACTAAGATAAAAAAATCACGGTGGGGTGGAGAAAATTTCATACTCACAGCTTCCAACAAATGGGATAATGATGCTGGTATGGGTAATGATACAGGTGCAAACAGGTAACTCATACACATCTGTATCACTTGAGGCCTTGCTTCACTTACAGACATCTTACTAGTGACAGAAAGAGTAACAGCGATAAAAAAGTATGGTGGAAAAAATATAGTCTCTATTTTTTCCCTTTCTTCTGTAATACTGCTTAAGGTTTGTGAACTATGAGGTGTAGTTCCCTTGCCTGAAACATCTGTTGGAAAGGTACAAAATAATAAATGAAAATTAACTGTATTCTTCACAGGGAGTCTTTTCTGCATTGTTGTTAGGAGAGCATGACTACAGATCAGTATGGCTAAAACCTTGAAGTTCAAGTTCATAGTGCTAACGGAGACAAAGAAGCATGGGGAAGTTAAAAATCAACCAATGGCTCTGAAATGTCATCAATTTTAATGGCAGAGTTCTTTGTTTTTAAATAGGATAAGAATGTATTAGTGATGTTGTTCATAAATTAATCTGACTCATCCTCTGTTTTGTACCCACCTTCATATGATATGCTGTGCACGACCTCGGTAAGAGGAAAGTTCAGTCTGCAGCATGCTGCAACAGGTATGTTACAGAATCATGGTTCAGGGAAACTTGGGTGTTTTGAGTACAGGCCATAATGAAGATGCATTTTTTTGTACACAAGGCTGGAGTGGATGTATTGAAACACAGTACTCAAAGCCTACTTGCCAGTAGGTACTTAGTCTGTTTTCCCTGTCTTGCATTATTTTAGTTGCACTGCTTATTGCCTATGATGATGATTGCAGTCTGGTTTCCATGAAACAGAAGCACCTCAGAAAACCTGGAGGAGCAGCAGTGCATCACACTAATGAAATGAGATAAATAGTGGGGAACAACTTACAAAACTAAGCAAGAGAACATCCATGATCTAGCAGAGCTGTTATTCTTAGGGAAAATGCTCAGACACAATACTTTGAAGCAGCCTGGGGTAGGCTGAGGCAAAAGGTTTGTTGAACAGATTTGGCTCATATCTTCACTTAAATCACACATTTGTGCATATGAATGAGAGCATACATCCGACACCTCTGTTTTCATGCTCCGGAAAGCCATTAGTACAGAATGTCATAGAGCATCCTGAGCATCATGAGCAGATATCCAGCACTTATGGATAGCACTGTTCTCATCTGAATGCAGTATCTTTTTACAAAGGTGAGATGGTACTTTCCAGGTGACAAATTAAAACAGAAGGAGCTCTTATAACAGTAAGTCCATGGATAACAAAGGATGGTAAACCCAAGCGTCAAGATTTAAAATGGTCAAGTGACTAAGGTATCTTCCAATTTTCAAAGGACTGTGGGTTTTGCATATGTGCATCTGCACTACAATAGAGAATTATATATGCATTGGTTTTAGACTTCTTAGGTTAAATCTTGCAAGCAGCATGGAGCTCTGCAGGAGCTGATAAACATTGTTTTCCAAGATACTGGAATAGCCTCAATACTCATTTCTTATCAGGACGAAATTGGTAAGGCAGGTACAAAGTTGTGAGCACCATCTTCCAGACCAAGGAATTGAAAAGTTATGTGCTACAGAAGTTGAATTATTTGCCTGGTCTTTGCTGTTGCTTTCAGAAAAATGCGATACATCAGAGTTGCCTCACTTACAGGACAGGCAGTGAACATAATCAGTTAGTAAAGAACTTTGACATCCTACACAGAGTATGATATAGAATTATAAGCTACATATTCTTCTCTTCCTAAAATAAATTAGTAGTAATCAATCTTTTCCCTTTTCCAGGTCCCAAATACAATGCTTTTTTAATCTGGCTCTGTTTAGCAGTAGCACCAAGAACACCAGTATGTCTCCTTCAAGGAGAACTGACCTTCAAGTGGGACCAAAGTTCTGAATGGAAGGGGCAGGCTTCCCGTGCCAAGCAGTAAGCCTGGCAGCGTTGGCAATATCAGCCTTACAGTGGTGATGCTGAGGCACAGTTATGCAAACCACTGTCAGAAGTGCACAGTGGAGAATGAAACCACCACTCTTGACAGCTGAAATACACTAATACGGTCTTTATAAGGAGTGTCTGTCCAAGTACAAGGCATGCTGGCACCTGAAACGATAGCATGGCGCTCAGTAAATGCCAACAATCCAAAATCACAGTATGTGCACCCAAAGAAGTGTCACTGCCTACCACCCCGCGCTTGTCTGAACGGCTGTAACTGACACCACAGGGGGCCAAGAGGAGGAAAAAACAAAAACAGAGCAAAAGTTTCCAGCATCCTGTCTCTAAGGAAAAGCTAGAAACAGTGATCAGGGATGAAAAGGGTTTTTAATGTTGCAAACATTAAAGCAATCTCTTTCCTGCTGCTTAAATCCTGATGAGTTCAGGAAAACAGGATTTTCATAATGAGAAAATCATCACTGAATGGTGTTGGAAAAAATGAAATCTGGTGTTTAGTCATAGACACTTCCTTTGAGAAAAATCCACTTGCTTTAATGTCAGCTTTCCACTGGCAGGGAGCTGCTGTGCAGTTCCAAGGCTCCGCCATCAGATGGCAATGCTTAGTTATGCCAAACTACTGCAAAACTAGAGCCTGGCGCACAGAATGATCTGGGCAGCTTCACGTGTCTCTCCCTACAAAAGAGGTTGCGAAGCTCTTAGCACTGGTGGTGACTAAGTAAACGGAGGGGAGCAGAAAAGCTGTCTCTCTTCTAAACCTGTAGAGAAGAGATTGACGCTGTATTTTGAACCTACTGCTAATACAAAATTATAATGTAAATCCTACTGGAAATGGTGTATTCACCACCCTGAGGTCTCTGCTCCTGCTAACTGAATACTTCCTCCCAGCCTGGTTCCTTCCAGGCAGTTTGCAGTGGTGAGTGAAGCTGTTTTAGCAGTACAGGATTATACCTTCTGCATTTCATATTCCTAACTGTTGCTGCTCTGATGACTGTGATTATTATTTTTAGTACAGTTGTCGTTTATTATGAAGGGCATAATTCTGTAGCAATGGAAGTAATTATTGGCACCATACAGACAGAGAACAAAACCACAGTCCTTCTCCTATGCAGTCCACAGTCTGAGAATAACAGAAAACAGAGAAAAACAGGCATATGAAGATGCACCTGGTTTTACAGCTGAGCTGCTGCAATGCTCATTTGGACAGAATTTCCACTGTCATTCAAAAATTCACTGTCAGTTTTTCACCTTTTCCTCTTTGTATTCTGCAGTCTACAAGTCATTCTGCAAATGGCATTTTGCTACTCTGTCCTGAATATATCACCTTCAGAAGAAAAAAAAAGAAAAAAAGATCAAAATTCAATAAAGACTTGAAAAATAAAAAAACCTGTAACCTGTAAGAATAACATATATTGGCGTTGGAAAAGATAATTTTCAATGCTCAAGTTGGGTGAGGTTGCCAGGTAACATATCCCCAACTCTTCCAGCCTTACATAAAGAAAAGATGGCAAACTGTCCATGCACATTCAGTGCTTCCTTCTGCTTGTAAGCCCAGATCATAGGTTCAGCCATTTATAGGCTGAATATCAAAACCAGTTAAATAGGCCCATGTGCGTTCTGTGACATGAACTCCTTATGAGGTAGCAGGAGTCAAAACATCTTGCCCTCAGCTTCCAGTGTGTCTTAATGGCAAAGGATGAGCAAGCACTGCACAACCAGGCACAGCTGGAAGTTGATTTAGCCTATTTTTATAGGGGAAAGAAGATACTTGTTTTTATAATGGCTGGTAGGGTTTATCTTTTATGCCACAGATACAGGCCTAGCTAACTGAATCATTCCAGTTCAATCGTAAATGCAACCCACTTCCTAGCACTTTCCTGAAACTTGGCCCACTGCTGTTTCCACACCAGACTGCAATCTAGCCCAGCAGTCCCTATGGCTGTCAGAAGTAATAACAGCCCTCCGGCCAACAATAGATCACGTATATCCTAACCCCAACTGCAGTTCTAACTTCTCAGGTTGAGCATACCCATTTCACAGCCTCTCCATCAAAGAGGAAGCAGCTTTGACATTCATACATTGAGGTGTGGATTTGGGCTGTCATTATACTGTTTGTGGCACAAATACTTAGGTCTCTTGACCTAACAAGATGCTCCTCCCAAGCACCGTGCACACACTGCGTGGCCCCATGCAGTATGTTCTCAGCAGCTTGCATCACTCCTCAAGTGGAACCAGAAGGGCCCTAACCCTTTTGCATGCTCTGTGTACGTTTTCAAAATATGCAACCATCTTATTCCAGATACTTTCTGAATTTGCAGAAGCTGTGCCTTGGTGAAGAAATTCAGACTTTCAAAGGAATGAAAAAAATGGTTATGAGAGTTGCAAAGAAGTTTGAAAACATGATCTTAACGTAAGGAGCCACTTCCCTGAAATCTGCACAAAGCTTAAAACAATGATAGTCCGCGGCTTGGAATGGGCTTAAAAAGTATTTTTAAACATTGCTCTAATCCACGTGTGTTAGCTGAAGGAATGTGAACACCATTGGGGGATGTGCTAGATGGACACGGGCAAATCTTGTTGTGGCAGGTCACAGGGTCACTGGCCTTTGCTGTTTCCCTTCCCCTTCTGCCTGAGGTTACAGTCCCAAGAGCAGGCTGAGCAGAAGCTGTCATGTGGCTGCAACTTTGTGCAGCTCCAGCTCACTTTGTCATCTTTCAAGGGCCTGAATTCACCTCCCTCGGTGGTCAGCAGGTCACATTAGACCCCAGGTTATACAGAGGAAAGCTAGGCACAAACCTGAACAAAGAACTGTCTGCTACAGAAACTTCACAGGCAAGTCTTACATGCATTTATACTATAGGGTAACCTAATTATTTAAGATCATACCTGACTAACTCAGAGCAATTTTTTTGGTATATGATTGGATGAATGACAGTTGAAGCTAAAAAGGAAAACAGCATTAAGTGACAGATAAACTTCTTGGCCTCCTCCTGCATTCTTCTTAAGGGCAAAAGCTGCAAATGAGCTATAGGCAGTGGAAAACTCTACCCAGTGCTTTTTTGGCAACCTGCTATTCTAGGAATGCTTAATGATATATTTAAAGTAAAAGGAAAAAAAAAACAACCCAAAACTGTTCTCACATTTAGCCCAATTTTTCTTTCATTAATTTAGCCTTTTCTTGTCTACAGCCCAAAGTAAGAAGTTTTGGACCTGGAAAAGGCCTGTGCTGTTCCACATTGGTTTTCACCAATAATCTCTTCATTTTTCATTTTCAACTAATAATATGCTTTTAACTCACTTTTAAGTACTAACATTAGTGCCAGAGAATGCAAGTTCACTACACAAAGGCCTGTCTGAATAAGTACAAAAAATGTCCTGATTTTTCATTAATTACACAAATATTTAGCAAGTGTATTCTTGCTTCCCACCCAACTGCTTTTATTTGAATGTTTCTTACAAAACCTTTACTATCTAAAATGGCTTGGGGAATGTATGGCATTACGGAGCTCTTTTTAATAAAAAGGTAGATCAGGAACTCTAAAGGGAGAACTGAAACTCTGGTGTTTCAAATTCTAATGTCACCTTTGATGCTGGTCTCATTGAGATAAAACAAAAACTGTCTTACAAAGTTGGCTGGTGCTTGACAGATAAAACTGTGGCAGGAGAACACAGGGTTTCTGCACAACACCATGCACGCTTCCTCAGCCCATGTTCCCCAAGATATTGATCTTCAGACCCTGGTCACAACTGCCCCTTCCTTCTTGAAATGATGCTGGGAAAGGTTCATAGAGGCAGAAAGAATTCGAAGAAGAAAGTACTGACAGGCTGGCACAGCATTACAACAGGGAAAAGGCAAAGGGTTTAGTTGCCTGATGCTCTGAAGAAAAAGAGCTCTGAAGCGATGTGAAGTGAAAAAATAAGGATCCATAAATAGAAGAAAAATAACATGTTTCTCTAAAATAAGGGCAGTGTTTGAATCCAGAACACAATTCAGTGGAATGTTGGGAATCTCCCTCTCACTGAATGTCTGGCCCCCTCTGTACTGGATTTAAAAATCTTATTTTGGACACTTGTTTTGGAAATGTAGCTCTCTGTTTTCTAGATCTGAGTTTTGACAGCAGGAAAACATGCACTGCACACATTGGGATGATGCTTACTAATTTTTTGAACAAGCTTCAGTGTGCTGCTGGCAGAACAGCACTTGTGTGCTGTACCCTCTCTCCACCCTCTTCTCCGCCAAGACAATCTTTGCCTTTGAGACACTGTAATTTTGTCTGGTCAGTGAAGAGCTCGCTGTTAAATTTGCCACAGATGACACTGTCTTAGAAACTGTCACTGCTGTTCAGTTTTTACTTTGGGTTCTGTTTTGGATGGATTTTGGTTTTTTGATTACATTTCCACCCCTGTAAGCTCAGTCTGCTGCCTAAGCCGGGTTCTTACTGGGTCTGCACCACTACTAATAAGGAAGACTCCATAGCTCAGACTTTGTTAATACGTCTGTAAACTGGGGAAACAAGGTAGGATGCTTGGTCTTCCCCTTAGGTCTCAACCTGCTCTATAGGTCTAAGAGTAAAAAGCTGGAAAAGGTAATTTTACCTACAAAAGTATAGTAAGCAGCTGGAATTCTATAGAAGAAAGGAAGGTAAAACCTTGGACAAATGAGTGGTTACCGCTTTCACATTTTCCTTTTATTTTGCAACTTCCAATTCTATTCTCAGTCTGTTAGTCAGTCTGCACAACAAACTAAAAGCAGAAGAATGCTGGAAACACTGATTGCTTTGGAGAAACAGAGTAGAGTTACCGTCAAGGTAAATGTGCTTTACTGAACCAGCAGTGTAGCGGCTATCTGGTGGCTACAATCAACACATGAACTCAGGTAAATTGTGGCACATTTTAAGTTCTATGACCCTATAGGAATTTCAGGATTTTTAAATGTATTAACAGGAAATAAAAAATAACAAGGTTTTATTTAAAGCCACAGGCTTTGAAATGAGGTATTATAATGTTTCAAAAATCAGGGACTCATGGTTACCATGAATAGGGGTAGTGTACAGACCAGGATATTGGAACAAATTACTGGCCTGGTGTCCACAAACGTTTTTGCTGTTTCTCTGTATTCAGTGAAAGTCAAAACAGTAAATTATCAGAAGAAAGCTCCACACTCTCCGTAACTGAAGAGCCAAAGGCCATGGCATGATTGACAGCTGGGAATATCCCCTGGGCCATCAGTTTCACATTTAATCTTTCAGTGGAATTAAAAATGAAGAATAATGCAAGGAACACTTAGGCAAAACATGACAATCGGCTATGTTACTACAATTTTTCTTTATTCTTACACAATTCTTATAGTCAAAAGGTCAGGCTATGAATCCCCATGGCTGATCTGTTAATCCTGGGAATGCGTAACAAGGATTGCACGGGCAGTCATAAAATTTTAAAGAGCTACGGTAAATCTCTCTGCAAATACTGCCTTCATTTTTACAGTAAAGCAGTTAAGTGAAATAGAAGCAGGTCACTCATCACCAGTGAGGAATCCATTTAGGCCATAATAGCTAACACCTTACTTCAACTCCTCTCTCCCGATGTCTTTTGCCTTCTCAGCGGTGTTTCTGAAAGAAAAACCACGTGGGTTAAGAATTTATATTGTCAACCATTAACTAAGTTTTGTTCACATTAGCTTTGTCCATTGCAGGAGTAATTTAATTGTTTTCTTGTCGAAATGCTTATCTGCAGTTTTCTGGCACAGCTGCTTAACATGCCAGTTTGATGTTGTTCAGAGGGCTTGCTAAAACTCAGCTCCATCTCTTCTGCAGTTCATCGGCAGCAATACTTATGTGCTAAGCAAGAAGGGTAGTTCCTATATGGCATGAAACAGAGAAATGACAACTAAGGGAAATAATTTCATCATTTTCTCCCTGAATTATAACTGAGATCTCACATGCAAAATAACAGTTACATTTACAAGAACAAGCAATGGCTTAAGCGACGTTTGTCCACTGAAAAAGTGCTTTTAAGCTCCACTTTTCTGGTTAAACTTTCATGAATAAATCTTTATGAATGAAATTCCACAAAATTGCTGTCTGCTTTTACTTTTTCTTTCTGATTAAAAAATGTTAATGTATAACAAGATGGTTTCTTCTTGGCCTTTCATTGACTTCTCAGGTTAATGGGGAGTTCCAGCTCCCTCCCCATCATTAGTGATATTTATTTGTACAGGTACGTGACAGAACTGAGACAAGGTGGCTCCCTTTTCCTTAGCATTTGGAGTCTGTGCCATTTGTCCTGCAGTCAGATCCATAGGAGCTGGTTTTTATACAGCAGTGTAATTCAAATTCTGTCAGTATGGCTGTCCACTGGACTAAAAGCCAACCATTTTTGTATCAGATTATGGGCCCCGGGTGTAAATGAAAACCCAAGGTAAAGTAGTTCCCCAGCTAGAATTTAATACTGGAAAGGACTCTGCCTGAGTGATCAAATTCAGTTTCCTCATAGCTACACACCACAGATAATAGTTATCAAATGTCAAACCATATACAAATACCTGCTCGGATGCCAATCTACACCACATGCTCATTTCTAACTTGGAGTGTTCAACAGAAGGATGATGTTGGCAATTGGCACAGACAATGTGCTAGTCGGATGCAACAGCAGAGGTCTGGGAAGGCAACAACGCTCACCTGGCCTCACAATGCAGACCATACCCTGTGCTGTGGAGCGGGACAAGGCAGCCCATCTGACTCCCACTGAGAGATGTGGGCAGCAGAGGAAGGAGTGGGTGGATGAGAGAAAGGTAAAAAAATGTAAGAGTAACATCACATGGCTAAACAAGGAAAATTCATAAGCATAATTATAACAGCGATGTCAGCCTCACTAATTCCCTCAGTTATCGAAGAATGTATCTCATGAAGTATGGTAAGCAGTGGAAAAACAGAGGGGCAGGAAGTCGTGTGAGGTGCCAAGGTTCTGTATTAATCCAACCCATCAATTTCACTGTTCATACCTACTCGCTACCGATAATGGCCACTCAGAGGGTTGCAGGAGAGGGTAAGGCCTGTCAGAGTTCAGAGGAGAGAAACTATATGGGCTTCATGTATATCACACCCTGTGTATGCATCTACTGTCCAACAGCAGGAAGAAGCTGGCAGAGGGCAGACCTGTACCCATCTCCCTTCCACAGCATTGCTTTGCTCTGGAAAGGAGACAGCGATGTGCAGACCTGGTGTGGGGACTTGGCAGAGGTCTAGCAAGGGTATTTAGAACGTAAACTGTTTACTACCTGAGGAAACACCACAGTGACGCCCCATGTTGAAGCAGGCATTCAACTCCCTAGGCTTAGTGAAAAAATATACTTTAGCTTGTGAATCACAATAGGAATTTTACTGAGGAATATGAACATAAGAGCTCAGTAACTCCTAATAATTATCCTGTTCAGCCTTAGCTCGTTCTGTTGGATGGCCAGTTACTTCTCAGGACACAACGAGTACAGAGTATCCTTCTTCTCAGTCCAAGACTAAAATCCACCACCTTTACCTGCATTTTTGTCCAATTAAAGCAGAAAATTTGGCTGATCTTGCTAATAGCTCCTTCCATCCCACAGAGTATCTTCCCAGTCAATAACTCCTGTCATCCACTTTGTTCCAGTGCTGCTCGGAAAACATCAGCTCCATTCTTTACCTTCCTTCAAGTTCCCACCCCATTAAAACTAGGAGAAAGCTATGAGAGGAAAGACATCAGGAAAGCTCTTTATACCAGTCTTTTCCTTCTTTCCATAAAGAAGAAAAGACCAGGCCTCCAAAAGCCTGCTTCTAAATTAAAAGTGTTGCCCAGTTCTAGAGGAGACAGATTCTTTTTATGCTAGAGAAACATTTGGATGCTCATCAGAGAGCTGTGATCTCCAACACAGAAGGAAATCTGTGAAATGTTATGGGGGACTTCGTAAAACTCAGTTTCGAATTTTGTCTGCAGGCAGCAAGTTTTGAAATCTTCCTTTGCAAAGTCCTTTATTCAGTTCCCATCCATTAATAAAGAATTGTCCCACACACATCTGTGGTGCTTATTTTATTTAAAAAATCCAATGTACAGAAAAGATAAAGGGAATGAGGAAATGAAGATATTATCAAAGTGTCATTGTTTATAGAAAAAGAACAGATGGAAAAATGAATATATATTATGTCAATAATGCACCAGCAAACATTTCAGTTTTGAACTATGACAAGCATTTATTTTGTGGGTATTTCTGTGTTATGGTGGGTGTGGGTGATCCCATGCTGAACTGATGGTACCATGGTAAGCTCTCAGGATGCGACAGTCGTTAAGAGTAACAGAACAAACTCACCATAGATGTAAGCAAACATTCAGAGCTGTAATTCTCAGTTTTCCAGAGCTGTGCTGTACTATCCAGGACTTAATTTTGACACAACCAAGTGATTCTAACTCTTGCTGGGATAAATATGTAGAAACTTTGCATAAGCTAAACCTGATTCTGAAACTTTGCTCTTTTACCTTCTTATAATATCTGCAGTACAATAATATTGCTTTGGTGGAAAATTTATTTTATTTTAATCTATTTGTTTATATCATTACTCTTATAGCAATTAAAAATCAATTCAATACTGGCATTATATTTACACCGCATTTGTGTGCCTTCTGTCCCCTTGGGAGGTAAACATCTAGAGACATCTGGAGAGGTAGTGTCTTTCCATTGTCTGAGTCTCTGTGTGCCACTGCAATGTAAACATTTAATAATAAATTGGAAGTTACAGAGTTGCCATGACAGCTATTGCCTATTTCCAGCAACTAGCATGGGATCTGTAGCTATTAATATGTACCCAGGACACAGTACTGCCTGTAGCTTTGTGCAGATTGTTATTCAAGTTAGCACTGAACTGAAATGAAAGCATTAGAGATCAAAGCAATTTGCTCTCTCAGTGATAGTCTTTTAGAGTATGTTAGTTAGCTCATGATTAGTTAGCATGACCTTTACCGCATGGTTCTAATAGTTTAAGACAATGTTGTAAACCAGCTTGAGTTACTTTAGGATTTGTAAGTCTTAGGTTTTACTGATTATATATACTATAAATATACATCCTATATATTTAAAAGAGCTATGAATTGTGTTTGTGCGTAATATAAACATGGTTTCTATAGACAGGGGATTAACTTCAAAATAGAGAAGGATGAGAAATTAATTTAGCAGATATTATAACATAATAATGAGACACATAGAGGCAATTCCAGCTAATTTATGATTAGTAAGTGAAAATTAAACCATGAGTGACCTATATTTTGACCTATATATATTTGCAATGGTCCTCAGTAAATTAAATTATCAGCATTGCTTTGCTTCATTGTGTATTTTATTTATATCAGATAAAATCTTAGCTTCTGTGCCTTTTCCCTTTTTATTAGATTTTTTTCCAGATACTGCGGCAGCTCAGTTTAATAAAAAAAAAAAACTACTTGATTACTCTGCCAGCTTCAAGTCAAAATGCTAGTTCTTACTTTTATATCAGGGTAGACTTGCATCATGTTAGCATTTGTTATGGTTAACTACAGAAGGAAAAAGTGCTATAAACTTTGAGGTCATGCAGCTGCACAGACCATTATACCAGTGTAAGCTTTTACTTGGAAGGTTGTGCACTCTTCTATTTAGTCCTGTATTTTACCCAGTGACTATTTAATGTAAACACAGAAACAGTCTGGAACGGAAGAGGAGTGGGAAAGAAGGACTCCCTCTTACAAAGCAAGTATCCTCTTTGTAAGCAGGCACACAGCTTCAGAACTTTCAAGTAAGACTGCAGGGGCCTTTGGGATTTAAGCAGCACCTGAGCAAGAGTCCTCAGGTTCAGTGTTTTGCATTTGCATACTGGAACTTGGCCTGACTTCCCTTTTCAGTATGTTGACTCTGCATGATACTGTGCAAAGATCCTCAAGCTAGTGACACATGACCTAATGTTTCTTTCCATACAATCTCAAGAATATGGCAAGCTCAACATCTCTAATTCTGTGCAGTGTATTTCGCTGCAAATACATAGCCTAAAATCTTTATTGAATTTTGCTTGCATTTCCTGAACAGCAAAAACTCAACAACTCAAGAGATTAATTTTCTCAACAATTTAACACCCCCACAGACAACGTATATGCAAAAATACTCCCCTTCTTTCCCACTGAAGGTTTTTCACAAGTCGCTATTGATCACATTCAACTGCTTTTTTGGTTGTGATCTAGAATATTGCCTGTGATGTCATTTCCTAGTGCCAAATTTTAAAATCAACCTGTAATTTCCACATTGTGAGCTAAGTCACCTCTTCCCGCAAAAAGCCTGATTCCAGCAGGATCAAACAGCACAAACTGGCAGCAACAAACCACCGCTCAGAGCAGATGAGAGTGCCTTCCCAACACCTCCTCACTCACATCATCCCCACAAGCAGCAAGTTCTCTTATGAGCTCTGGCAAGTGAAACAACAGTTTTTTAAAGTAAATTCTCAAGGATCATTTTCACATATATTCAGACCATAAAAAAGTTAAAAAACCCTCATACACACAGCTGTATCTACTGCAATACATTCAAATACACGTTGGAAAAGACCTCTAGGATCGTCAAGTTCAACCATCAGCCCAACAAATATGACTGCATCAGTTTGCTCAAGGCAAGCAGAGGTGTTCCAGGGATTTCTCAAAGCTTCCCAGATTCCCTATAAAACATGCATGTGTAGCCTACTTCATTAAAATGGAGCTTATGGGAATAACAGAAAACTTCCCCCAAGCTAAAGTTATGAGACTGGGACTGTTCACCTATGCAAAATCCTGGGTGCACGGTGTCTTATCTATGAACTATGAAGCTGATTCTAACCCTACTTGAGCAGTGAAGCCCAATGGGAAATACCTACTGTCCTTGAGAAGTGAGTTAACCAGGTCCTCTATCAGAAAGGCAAGTTGTCAAGTATTGTTGAAAGAATAGCACACACTAAAAAAAGCCTGTGTGTCAAGCAGGCTTACCAAATGACACACACTTTCCTGTTTTCTTCCTTTTCGTAGGACTGTTGAAAGTTCAAGCCCTTGCAATATCACCATAATCATACATATCCCCCAGTTATGCTTTTCACCCCTGCATACACCAAAATAGTCTCAGGAATGCTGCCAGCAGTCCCATGACTACGGAATTTTTTCCTTCTGATCCTCAGAAATAAACATGCTCCTTTGGTGATACCTTAGACATCTCTGCAACCATTATCATACAGTATTGGCGGCAAACATATATGTCACCCGCAGAGTAAATCAGACAACACACGGAATTCTTTAATTGCTAACAGGTTTCATTAGAGAATTATACATGGGTTTCAGAAAGTTATTATGGTCACTTTTTCCCTGCCAAAATTTTCAGCTTCTGAATTATCACCATTCTATACCTACACACGATTGGCTGTCTCTTCTCAGCTGGGAACACCAGAGAGGCTGTGAATTGCAGATTAGTTTTGGGACAGAGATCCAGGTCTTTTCTCTGCCTCATCAGACTTAGCTGCAGAAACTTAGTATCAAAGAAGCACAGGGCTTGTAAACCAAGCAAAACATGAGCCAGGCAGTGATAATTCCAATTACACTCATTGTTCCCAAAGATAAAAAAAAAAAATGCGTAAAGAATCTGATAAATCATACAACAATGAATTACATTTTATTAGCAAGGGCTGAAGGACATGAGTTAGTCTTAATATTATTCCCAAAGCATGTTCATTAAAGATATTATAATTTTCTGTCTTTCAAATATTCAGACACTTCATATTGTCAAAGCAGATGGTGAATCATGTTTAGAATTCAAAGAATTCATCTTGATTAATGTTCTTCTTATAACTTCAATGTAATTCCAGAAACTCTATCCAAATTTGCAACATATAAAAATGTTATATGTTACATATATATTATATGCATGTTAAAACAGTATAAACAAACCTATTTGTTTTGTGTGTATTAATTCTTTGTAGATTATGAATACATCATAAGAGTCTAACTCATGAGAATAAAACCTATAATTCATTGACAAGTTGAGGAAAATTATCTTTCAACATTTACAGCTGTTAGTTAGAATCAGTTAGGTCACTTAAGACATGTAATGTGTGTATCATGGAATTATGTGTTGAGCAGTATGTCCTCCTCTGGAAGCCCCAATGTACCTTTTTTGGAAAAAGTGTCATTTTACCGCTCTTGTGAATGCAGTGATTAGTACATAATCTGAACACCTTTTCAAGGAATTGGTTTTCACATTATATACTTCCACACAGTATACATTTTTGTTTTTAAAATCTTTGGCCTGTGTCATGCAGAAGATTCAGCTTAAACGTTAATTAACCCTCCTTGCATTCAAGGCTATAACTTACTAGAGAGATATTAAGTTAGGACAAAACTTACTCTTGAGTCCTGTGAAAGCAATGCTGAGTTTTGCTCTCTGATCTAGGTGCTTCAGGGTTTTTTCCCCTCCCCACTGGTGCTGACATGATGGACTGATTGCCCAGAAGAGGCACAGGGTGTAACAGAGATCCAGCACATGTTCTGTCAGCCTCCCCAGACACAGTCCTCCAAGCACTAATGAAAGGATTTTCACAAACAGTTGACCCAAAATGCCACTTTGAGTTCAAAAAGGGAACAGCTTTATTTTGGTAAAAAAACATACATTTATTTCCCTCATTAAGTCTGGCACAGTGGGTTTTATAAGTCACCAATCACGCTGATATCTCAACACCTCTAAAATTATTTATAGTCCTGGGGACTGCTCACTTTAGGTTTGGACCCAGTCACAGAATCACAGGATCACAGAATGGTAGGGGTTGGAAGGGACCTCTGGAGATCACCTTGTCCAACCCCCCTGCTTGAGCAGGCGCACCCAGAGCAGGGGGCACAGGAACACGTCCAGGCGGGTTTTGAATGTCTCCGGGGAAGGAGACTCCACAACCTCCCTGGGCAGCCTGTGCCACTGCTCTGGCACCCTCACAATATAGAAGTTTTTTCTCATGTTTAGCTGGAACTTCCTGTGTCCGACTTGTGCCCATTGCCCCTTGCCCTGTCATTGGGCACCACTGAAAAGAGCCTAGTCCCATCATCCTGACACCCCCCTTTAGATATTTATAGGTATTGATGAAATCACCTTTAGTCTTCTCTTCTCCAGGCTGAACAAACCCAAGACTCTCAGCCTTTCCTGATAAGGGAGATGCTCCAGCCCCCTGATCATCTTCATAGCTCTCTGCTGGACTTGCTCAAGCAGTTCCATGTCCTTCTTAAACTGAGGGGCCCAAAACTGGACACAACACTCCAAATGTGGTCTCACCAGGGCAGAGCAGAGGGGAGGATAACCTCCCTCGACCTGCTGGCCACACTCCTTTTAATGCATGCCAGGATACCGTTGGCCTTCTTGGCCACAAGGGCACATTGTTGGCTCATGGTCAGCACTCCCAGATCCTTCCCAACAGAACCACTTTCCAGTAGTTCAGCCCCCAGTCTGTACTGGTGCATGGGGTTGTTCCTCCCCAGCTGCAGGACCTTGCACTTGCTCTTGTATTTAATCAGGTTCCCCTCAGCCCAGCTCTCCAGCCTGTCCGGGTCTCGCTGGATGGCAGCACAGCCTTCTGGTGTATCAGCTACTCCTCCCAGCTTGGTATCATCAGCGAACTTGCTGAGGTTACACTCTATCCCATCATCCAGTTCATTGATGAATATATTAAACAGGACTGGACCCAGCACAGACCCCTGGGGAATACTACTAGTGACAGGCCTCCATCCAGACTCTGCCCCATTGATCATGACCCTCTGAGTTCTGTTGTTGAGCCAGTTCTCAATCCACCTCACTGTCTACTCATCCAACCCACCTCACTGTCCACTCATCCAACCCACACTTCCTTAGCTTGTCTGTGAGGCAGCTATGGGAGACAGTGTCGAATGCCTTACTGAGGTCAAGATAGAAAACATCCACTGTTCTCCCTTCATTGACCCAGCCAGTCACGCCATACTAGAAGGCTATCAGGTTGGTCAAGCGTGATCCCCCCTTGGTGAATCCATGTTGACTACTTCTGGTAACGTTGTCCTCTACATGCCTGGAGATGACCTCCAGGATGAACTGCTCCATCACCTTTCTGGGGATGGAGGTGAGGCTGACTGGCCAGAGTTTCCCAGGTCCTCCTTCTTGCCCTTTTTGGAGATTGGAGTGACATTTGCTGTCCTCCAGTCCTCAGGCACCTCTCCTGTCCTCCACAACCTTTCAAAGATGATGGAGAGTGGCTCAGCAAGAACATCCGCCACCTCCCTCAGCACTTGCGGGTGCGTCCCATCAGGGCCCATGGATTTGCAAGGATCCAGTTTGCATAGGTGATCTCTGACCCAGTATTTCTCAACCAAGGGGAAGTCTTCCTTTGTCCCAGTTTGTCCTCTCTTCTCTGGGGGCTGGGATGCCTGAGGGCCAGCCTTAGCAGTAAAGACCGAGGCAAAGAAGGCATTCAGTAACTCTGCCTTCTCTGCATCCTGTGTCACCAGGGCCTCCACCTTGTTCAGCAGTGGTCCCACTGTATCCCCAGTCTTCCTTTTACTGCTGATGTATTTAAAGAAGCCCTTCTTGTTATCTTTGACATGCATTGCCAGATTTAATTCCAAGTTGGCCTTGGCCTTCCTCGTCGCATCTCTGTGCACCCTGACAACATTCCTATATTCCTCCCAAATGGCCAGACCCTTTTTCCACATACTGTGAACCTCCTTCTTCCGCTTGAGTTTCTCTAGAAGCTCTTTGCTCATCCATGCAGGTCTCCTGGCTCCTCTGCCTGACTTCTTCCTCCTGGGGATGCACCAATCTTGAGCTTGGACGAAGTGGTCCTTGAATACTGTCCAGCTCTTTTGGACCCCCTTGCCTTCCAGAGCCTTAACCCATGGGATTTCTCCTAGCAGGTCTTTGAAGAGGGCAAAGTTGGTCCTCTTGAAGTCCAAGGTTGTAACCTGACCCATGGCCCTGCTCCTACCTTGCAGTATCCTAAACTCAGCCATCTCATGGTCACTGCAGCCAAGGCTACCCCCAACTCTCACATTCTCAACTAGCCCTTCCTTGTTTGTTAGGATAAGGTTGAGCAGCACATCTCGCCTTGTTGGATCCTCCACCACTTGCATCAAAAAGTTGTCCTCGATGCTCTTTAGGAACCTTCTGGATCGTGTATGGCTCGCCATGTTGCTTTTCCAGCAGATATCAGGATGGTCCATGAGGACCAGGGCCTGTGATTGTGAGGCTACTTCCAGCTGTCTGTAGAAGGCTTCATCAACTTCTTCTTCTTGATCAGGTGGCCTGTAGGAAACACCCACAACAGTATCACCCATGTTTGGCTGTCCCTTAATTTTTACCCACAAGCTCTCAACGTGTTCTCCTTCTACTCCAAGGCAGAGCTCGATGCATTCCAGTTGCTCCCTCACATAAAGAGCAACTCCCCCACCTCGTCTTGCTGGCTTGTCTTTCCTGAAAAGCCTGTAGCCATCCATGACCACATTCCAGTCATGCGAGCTATCCCACCATGTCTCTGTCACTGCAGTGAGATCATGGCCCTGCAACCGCACACAGTCCTTCCAGTTTGTCTCTGCCATGAGGTTTGGTGGTCTGAGCACAGTTCAAGAGCCAGAGATTTCTTTCAAACATTTTTTCAAAATGTTTTGAAATAGAAATGCTAACCCCACTACATCTACTCTCTTCCCTTCCAAAATGTGGAGTAAGTAACTTGACTAGTGAGAGTAAATAGCTTGACTAGTTCACAGCTCAGTTCCTAATTGTGGGAAATGTGGTGAATGTGCTGAAGAAAGCTGCGACAAAGAATTACACTTGTTTTTTTTTAAACTAATTCGGGATGCAATCACATTGCTTTTGAAATTAAATTACCTTTTATGATATTCTCAGCAGAGTTCCGAGTTTTTGGTTCCCAGATTCAGGAACCGGAAGGCAGTTAAGAACGTGGGAGATGACTTTGTCACACTTCATGCTAAGTTACTTTACATTCACTTTCAATCAGTGCCTCCTCAGACAGGTGTGGCTGTCACCTAAATACTGAGATAGTGCTTACTGGCCTAAAAGAGACAGAGAGTTTTACACAAATATTTCTGGCAGGCTTTCCCACTTATGTCCTCACCATCCCTGCATGAGGTTTCTCGTGGCTCTTGAATCAAACAATGTAGGGAGCGGAACCTCATATGGCTGCAGATTTTGGTGTTTTGGTGTTGTCTGGAAAAATTGCACAGGCTGCAGCAGAAGATTCCAGTGTATTCCCGTGGCTTCTTGTGGATGTGATGGATGCAGCTGGTGATGTGCAGGGGCACAGCTGGCAGGAGGGTGAAGGCTGCCAGCAAAGCCAAAGGGCCAGCAGCCACATCTCAGACGCCCTCTGCACCCAGGCAGCCCCAGAGGCTGGCAGCTGGTTCTGAAAACTGGACTTTGCCAGCTTTCTTCACCTTCTTGCTTAGGAAAGGGAGGATACATACTGCACGCTTGAGAGGTCTCCAGGTAATGAGTTTGGCACTGAGCAACCCATATCCTTCAGGACTGCAATTTTCTTTCTGACATACAGGGAGCTGGGGAACTTACAGCATCATAGGCCATTCTCTGCAGCCATTCTCCTCCAGTTATGTGTGAGAAGATTTTCAGCCTATCTGTCAGATTATAAAATATTCTCTAGACACTCATTTGCTTATATTCAGTCCTATCCTGCAGCAGTTTTTGTGCCGCTGAACCTTTTCTTTCAGTTTGCTAGTGGCAAGCCACTTCATATTATTAACAGTCATAGGTCTACAGGAAAATATTAAATTATGCATATGTTTACTTACACTCTTTGTTTACATTGTATTTGGAGATCAGAAAGTGAATAGATTTTTTTTTTTGATGATGATTCACTCCATTCCTCTTTCCTTTTGTTTACAAGCTGGAAGGGTTCACTCCACTGAGTATAATGAAACCCACACTCTCAGGAGCAACAAATAATTTTCTTGTGTCAGTTGAGAAAAGGTTCTTGAAAGCAAGAGTTTTCAGTCTCTTTATCCCATATTTGAATGACCGTATTAGGATTTTATCAGGCCAAATTGGTATCAAAGCATGAGGCCAAAATAAGACAACCATTGGTGTTCATGTGGAGGAGGCATTTTTCTGCTCTGGATGATAAGAATCACTGCAGCTGACATAATAGACTGGATGGAAGAAATAATCCTTTTAGGAGAAGACAGGCGAAATTAGATTGCAACACTCTTGATGTAGGAGTAATTCCATAGAAGAACATTCATATTTAGCAATTATATCAATGACTAATTCGTACAAGTGATGAGCTGGTAGCAATAGCCACTGAATCCCCACAAAATTTGATCCTAAGATCAGATGTCCATTTTTATCTTCATATTTGCTTCCAAAAAATATCTTCATGTGAGAGATACCTTTGGAAACCCAAAACTGGAAATGCTATATGTGTCTAGCTGAGATAAAACACAGCATCAGAGCTTCATTTTTATCGTCTTTGGTGTCTTTTAATATTCCTTTGTACTATTTTAAAATGTGCAACCAAGGAAAGATTACCAATTTTTTTTTCTAACTCTCCTGGAGCTTCAGGGACATCTCCACAGCCAATTTGCTTTACAGACTTACACATATGATATACTTAACACATTGATTTTGAAGAAACCACTTGGAGAAGAGCCTCCCTTTGTATTAATCAAAATACTGACAAAGTAGGACAGTGGCTTCAGCTGTTGGCTGCAGAAGCAACTAAAGCAGAAAGGACTTTCTTGGAAGAGGATAAAACTTAACCACAGCAGGGCCACACCAACACTCTGAACTGTACGGGGAAAAGTTTTAGTGTCAAGTAGCATATCAGGTGGTACTTCTGTTAACTCTTTGTCCTAATCAATGTGTAGCATTGGGGAAAAAACCCACCCAGCCAATAAATAACTGGTAACAGCACCTATGAAAGCCATCAGAATAAATAAAAAAAGACTGAGGTCTGCCAGCTTCCCAGGCTTTTAAATTCAGTTTCACACATATCTGCTTTTACACCACTCCTCTACCATGCTTCCTTACTCACTCTCACTTTTGTTTCCATTTATAACGTTTATAAACATTTATAACATTTGTTACTTACATACCACTGCTACTAGAGTGGAGGTGTGTGTGAGATCCTTGCTGCCATCACACTGCCTATGCTGTCTCTCTGTTAAACCCTTTTCCCCTGTCCTGTGAGTCTCTTGTTTCTTCAGACGATAACTCTCTGGAATACAGGAAGCCTTTTCCTCTATGTTGGTAAAACTTTTAGCTCAACTGGTTTTTAGGCACTATTGTTACAAACATAATAATTAACAAGGCAAGCCATATGTTCAAACAAGTTTGAAAGGAGCCAACCTCTAGTTTCAAACTATGCCTAAAATTGTGCACATCTTCAATCAAATGCATCTTCATCTTCAATCGTCAAATATAACCTTCAACTAATATGTAACAGCTTAGGTTGCTGTGCCAACAAATTGCCATACGCACATGTAGTGTTGATTTTTCTGGATCTAAAGATGAGGTCATTTTTTAACATGGGCTGATACTGTTCTTGAACAGTGTAACATCATAGTGTAATTGAAAAAGAGAATCTATGCACAAACTTTAATCTACTTAGATGCCACAGGATGGCGAAAATATTAGTTACAAGATAATCTAGTTACTAGGTAACTGGCATAGTAATTAGACTATTAACTAGGTTAGTTAATGGCAATACTAGTCACTCCAGAGAGCAATCTTCAGGGGTCTTTCATTTCTTTGTGGTCAGCCTCCTGTGATCAGCTGAAAGTTGATCTGTAATGATAGGTTGTGAATTGTAAGCAGTCAACTCAACTTGCTGGACTGAGTTGTGCCCTCTTCTCCATGTTTCAATTGTTCCTTCTATAGAGCAATTGCTCCAAATAATTGCCACTGCTGCCATGTTTGGCACCAAAATAAAGTTGGTGTGGTACCAGTGATAAGATTTTTGAAAAAGTATTTAGCAGTTACTTTCAGTATTTTTTAGTTTTAGAATTTGTCTTAAGCCTGATTGTTAAAGGTGTAAAACATTAATACTAATTAAATATTGCCCAAATAAGCTGTTATAAAAATACCCCTTTATGTAATTTTTTTTTTTTTGCCAAAGTTACAGTAATGTTTTGACACTAAGTTTTTCTTTTTAATGGCAAATAAGCTCCACCAGTGGAATCACAAGCAGGTAACTACTTTGCTCAGGTTTAAGGCTGAGTAATGCAGGCCTCTGATATTCATGTACATCAGGCTATCCACTCTTCACCTGATAATAGCAATCCAGAGTGTTTAACTGTAAATGGGAAGGATGATGATGATGTGCCACACTGTTTGCCTTTGGACAGCAACAGGAACTGGTATTTGTCAGAGAACAGCTCTTCTTTCAAGAAATAAATAGGTTTGAGGTAAATGTGGAGCAAAAGAGGTTCTGGTTTAGCTTTTTCAGGTAAGAACAATGCATTCCCTCAGTCACAGGAAATGGCTGCCACGTAAGCAAATAAAAGCAAGAACAGTCAACAATGCTGACAATCCACGATCTTTAAAAAAGCAAAGTTGATTTCAAGAGCTCTGTACATCACCATTGCATCAGTAGGAAACTTGTTCTATATTGAGTACTGAAAGCCAAAAAACCCACTAAGGCTGGTGCAGTGCAGCTTTTGCTTAAGCTACAGCATTCCTGATCAGAAAAAAAATACTGCTTTTCCAGTATTTGCAAAGTAATGTGTATTTTTATGGTCATTCACTCTTGTTTTTATATATATATCTGATCTTCTCAAGCAGAACTCATATAAATATTGGTTTCACCTGGCTTCAGAACACAGACTTAATCCTATCCCAAGTGATACACTGATTTCAGACTCAGCCTTTCCTTGATTACTGCAGATAGACCTAGCCAGAAAGGCCTTCCTAAGTATGGGTAGTGTGGCTGTAATCCTGAAAGAGAGGACCCTGTACTGGATCTGACTGGGTCAGAGATATTTTCTATTATCTTTCTACCAGTTCCAGTATGTTCCAATTATTTTGGAAAGACTGAGATCTCTAGCAGGTTTTGACACTTTAAAAACCATCTCAGTTAGACCTGCTCTGAGTAAGTTTCCATTTCACAACGGCAAGTAGGCATCCAAATGTCATATAGGCTCCCGACTCCAATGTTTGTGAGCCTCCAAACCCTTAAAATTTCTGTTCAGTTGTGATTTGAGCTCCTAGCTACCTAAATTTCTGCAAGGCAGTCTTTAAGACCACTTGGAGTAGATTTACTTTGCAACTGAAGCAGAGGTCCTTAAACATGAAACACATAGGTTAGGTCTGGAACCAGCACTTTCCAGCTGATTGCGAGGTGGAGACTAAGCTACTGAAGCAATATAAGGCAGATACATCGCTTTCAGGGTCCAAAATTCACCGCTGCACTGCTTTGAGTGGATATGCCTACATTTTCTGTTAGCGGGTATTCGTGAAACTGAAGCAAACCCTTCTCCTCAGGATTCTCAAACTACATTCCCAAATTCCCTGCCCAGCATACCCTGTCCAGTGGGGACAGGAGATCTGCACAATAGATGATCTCTGTGTTTCTTTCCCTGTAATCCAAGGAAAACAGCATCTGCTTGCAGGGAGGGAGCTTTGTTTGCAATTCTCCTTAGTTAGCAAGTATCTGAATCCAAATTTCCCACCTCCCTTGAAAATGACCCAGAAAATGCAAGTGGGATTTCAGGGAGAGATTCTCCCAATTTCCCCTCTCAGTGTTTTTCCACTTTGCGTAAATAGTTAAACGTTCGCGGGGTTAAGCTGTGGCTAAGGCGCTCACATTGGAAAGCCCGTTTGGAATCCCTGTTCTAATGAATATTTAATTACCCTGTCGTTACCAAACAAGCTACAGAGGCATTTCCATTCCCTCCTCCCCAGCTCCTTACGCCAGCTTCGTCAAGGAGCCTGGGTACCTGTGGACCAAGAATTTAATAAGCAGCAAGACTCACAAAACTGAGCACTACAAAGCTAAACTAGGTATTTCAAAGACCTTCCTTCATGGTCCCGATTTTAACAGCCGGCTACCATTCCTAGAAAGCTGCAGAGCTGATTAAGTGCTAGCACCCCTTGGATATTTTTGGTGGCTATTCCTTGTGCTGACAGTTTGCCAGCAGGAAGCACCCTTGGCTTGCCCGGGAGCCAGCTGACAGCGCCAGCACCCAGCCAGCTCCGAGGCACAGGAGCAGGGCAGCTATGCCAGCAGCTAATCAGCGATTAATTGCTCCAAGAGCTTAACCATTCTCTGCCAATCTAAATGACAGAAAAAAATACCTAATTAAATATGCGCTGTAAAAATACATCCTTTCACTCACACGCTGAGCTGCAGTCAGTGGGATTTTCTTAATGATTCTGTGATTTTGGCCGCCTCGCATTCCAATGACAGGGCCGCCGTTAGCGTGCAAAAAAAAAAACAAAACCAAAAGAAAAAAACCAAGGTGTGCTTCTCCAGCCCGTGATCTTAACGCGCCAGCAAAGCACGTTAACGAACGAGCGGCCAAGCAATGCTGACGCTGGAAACTGCCACCAGTGACCTCAGAAGGCCCGTTCCTGCTCTCTCCCCTCATCCCCCCCGCTCCCTGCGAGCGGGAAATTCAACCCGCAGCCTGCGCGACGACTGCCGCCCTCCCGGGCTGTGCGCCGCGCCGCTGCCGTGTGAGGGCGCGGGGCGGGGCCGGGTGGAATGAGGTCATCAAAAGGCGCCGCGACTGGGGTGGAGGGCGGCGGGTGCTCGGCGCGGGAGCCCGGCAGGTAAAG
Organism: Phalacrocorax carbo; assembly: GCF_963921805.1. Lineage (NCBI taxonomy): Eukaryota > Metazoa > Chordata > Aves > Suliformes > Phalacrocoracidae > Phalacrocorax > Phalacrocorax carbo. The sequence goes on from NC_087548.1 coordinate 45,233,321, forward strand.
CCGTGGCCATTGGGCGGCCGCTCGCGCGCCCGGCGGGGTTGGCGAGGGAGGGGTCTCGGTAGCCACCCGGTTGCCACCGCCTGTCACCGTCAGAGACCTCCAGAGGCACCGCGTGGCCGGGGAGCCGGCCGGTCGGCGGTGAAATGGCCGCCGGTGGTGGCTGCCGGCGTAAGCTTGCCTCGTCCGTGCCCCCCCCTCCCCGCACCCCGTCGCCTTGTAAAGTTGCCCTTGTAACTAGACGGCTGCGGCCGGAGGGTGGCCAGCAGCGGGGCCGTGAGAACGCAGAATGGCAGGGCACGAGCAGCCAGCACGTACCTGTCGTCTCTTTTTTTTCCACGATACTTATGCAACCTAAATCGGTGTCCTTCTTGTAGGGCTCTGGTTTTAACTATAATTTTCTGAAAGAACTCTGAAAGTAATTCTCTTCAAGCTTCTCAATGCTGAGTAAAAAGTTTCTCACTGCTTAGTAACACGCTCCTCCGCTCGTTGGCCTCTTTAATGCCTGGAAATGTACAGGTGAAACCCCATAAATGGCATTTTGTAATTCATCTGAGGATTTCAGCTTAGCTGTGTGTTAGGTCCTTTGCTCAGGATCACGCTTAGTTGCGCAGAGGTCAAGTTGAGTGGCTGAGGTGGCTTGCCACCGTCAACATTGGAAAGAGAAGACTTTTGTTCTGATTGCAGACTTAAAAAAATAGTTCTTTTGCGTTGTAGGTGGTATTTATAAATGACGGCTGCATTGAGTTAAAAACAGTCATTCTATTTCAGCACAGGCTTCATTTGGACATTTCCTGTGTATGGATATCTTCTCACTTGCATGCTTCATCTTCTGAAAATCAGAAACACACACTCCCCCTTAATTGCACCCTCCTTGGTGCAGATGACACCAAGTTGGGTGGGAGTGTTGATCTGCTCAAGGGTAGGAAGGCCTTACAGAGGGACCTGGACAGGCTGGATCGATGGGCTGAGGCCAGTCGTATGAGGTTTAACAAAGCCAAGTGCCAGGTCCTGCACTTGGGGCACAACAACCCCATGCAACGCTACAGGCTTGGGGCAGAGTGGCTGGAAAGCTGCCTGACGGAGAAGGAGAGCAGCTGAACATGAGCCAGCAGCATGCCCAGGTGGCCAAGAAGGCCAACAGCATCCTGGCTTGTACCAGGAATAGTGTGGCCGGCAGGAGTAGGGCAGTGATCGTGCCCCTGTACTCGGCACTGGGGAGGCTGCACCTCGAGTACTGTGTTCAGTTTTGGGCCCCTCACTACAAGAAGGACATTGAGGTGCTACAGCATGTCCAGAGAAGGGCAGTGAAGCTGGTGAAGGGTCTGGAGAGCAGGTCTTATGAGGAGCAGCTGAGGGAGCTGGGGTTGTTTAGCCTGGAGAAGAGGAGGCTGAGGGGAGGCCTTATCGTTCTCTACAACTACCTGACAGGAGGTTGTAGTGAGGTGGGTGTTGGTCTCTTCTCCCAAGTTACTAGTGATAGAACGAGAGGAAGGGGCTTCAAACTGTGTCAGGGCAGCTTTAGATGGGATATTAGGAAAAATTTCTTTCCTGAAGGAGTGGTCAGACATTGGAACAGGCTGCCCAGGGAGGTGGTGGAGTCACCATCCCTGGGGGTATTTAAAAGGCATGTAGATGTGGCACTTCAGGGCATGATTTAAGAGGCATGGCAGTGTTGGGCTGACGGTTGGTCTTGATCCTAGGGGCCTTTTCCAACCTTTATGGTTCTAAGTTTCCCTGTGCGTTTTGAGCAGAAATAAAATGTAAGGTAGTTTTGCACCTCTTTAATGCTGTTCAGCATCTCCACAGAATCACTGTGTGGTTGGAGGGGACTGCTAATGATCATCTAATCCAATACCCCAGCTCAAGCAGCGTTAGGTATAGCAGGTTGCTCAGCAGTATGTCCACATCAAAATAATTTTGTAAAATAAAAAATTTAAAATTCCATCCTTACACAAATGGGTTTTCTATAAACATAGTAATTGTAGATTTATGGGCAGTGTAAGATGTTTAGCTCTACGTATTTGGGTTCTGCTTAATGTTTTAAGTAGTTGGTCACTACTGTACTACAAAGAACAACTAATGGACTGAAGAGAGTTTATAGGGAATATCAGGATGCTCTTCCTGGCTCATTTACTGATAGTGAGCTATGCTTCTGTCTCAATCTTTTCTTCAGAAATGTTTTTTTTTGGGGTGGAAAGGGACTTTGAATTTTTTGTGTTTCCCTTTTTATTTCAGCTGAAAGGAGTTTTATGTCTTGACTTGTAATTTCAACTCAGGGGAAGCAACTTCCACTGCTGCTAACTTGTAGTTGGTAAAGAAGGTCTTCCATTATGCTGATTATTTCTATAGTTTAGACTTAAAAGGAGGCTTCTGGAAAGGCACCCAGGTGCTTTGTCAAGGGTTATTACCAATTGAATTAGCTTTTACATCGAAGCCTCACTATGATGTGTGCTGGTTCTCTTGTGACACAGAGTGAGGTCTGCAAGCTCTTTTGTATGGATTGGTTTACAGTAGTTTAACAGTAGTGACTGTTTCTGTTAGTTTGTTTAAGCCTTACTTTCATCTACAGAACAACTCATTCCTGCCTTAGAAAGGCTTAAATTGGCTTAGCTATTTGTGTTAAGTATACGGAATAAAAATCAGTGTGTAATTACTGAAAATTATGTATACATGTTACTTGATATTTAAAGAGTAAAATTACTGTTTATGCTTATGTTGAGAACTGACTTCTTGCTAAGATCTTAGTGTCTTACATTTTGTGAAAAATTTATAAAACTATTTGGAAGAAGATTCCTTGAAAGAAGATTCCTTGAAAGCAGTTTAAAGGGAATTAGTTATAAACCTCTTATAATTATTAAAGAGAGTCTACATCCAAAAGACTTTTTTTTTCATTTTTAATTTCTTTAAATGCTAAGTGGAGAGGGCGTAGGTTATAATTCTAACACCTGCATGTTGAAAGCAATTTAGTTAGCTTTTATCTATGGACAAAGCAAATCATGCTTAACTGAAGGTGAAGAGAAACCAAAGATGGCTTTATTTTGCACTCTTTTACATGGGGACAAAAAGCTGGTGGTGTTTAAATGTGTAGCAGCTAGATGCTGGCCAGGGGTAGGTAAGGAAAGTCTGTGGTGCTGAAATACTTCTACACCTTTTGAAGATTCCAGTGAGTACATAATACAAAAAAGTTGGTGTCCGTGCTTCAGAGATCTTTGTTTGCAGCTCAGAATATTGGCTTAAATTACCAGTTCGGCTGCATGTGCCAGGCTCTGGGCTGGAGTGACTGTGGCTGGAGACACCCGTCTCTCTTGACTCTTGTTCAAAGGGGGGATTCTGTCAGAACCAGCAGCTGGGGTAAATATCTTCAAACAGACCTAGCATAAATTGGTAGGGTTTGTCTGGCCATTCTTACTTTTCTAGGAAATTCGATTTGTGTAAACTTCTATTTAATTGCTTTAATAGGCTATTATTTCAGGGAATGAGTTTGTGTACTGCCTGAAAAACAGAAGAGCTGAGATAGAAATGGCTTCTGTCTTGGGGATTAGTGTCTGCTACTTGTGTCATTTGTGCGTGAATAAGTTTGTGCAACTCTGATTTTGCACAATAAAAATATTAGTATGGTTTTTAAGGCATTAACCACCAGTTAATATATTAAAATTTTTGGAACAGCTTTAAGTTGGGAATTTTCCAGGGCTTGGCAGACGTTAAATACAGAGTTGTAACTGCCTGGTTTGGTTGGAGATCAGTTCTCTTGATCTTCTGTCATACAGCCCTCTCTTTCATTCATTTTTTGCTTTCTGAGATCTTGGAAATGCATGAAAAGAAACAGCTACAGTTGTGGTCTGAAATAAGAGGTATTTTGTGTATGTTTACAAAAGAACATGTTTGGCATAGTCCAACATTTTGCTGTGAAGACATAGCTTAGATGACTGCCTTTTGCGCCTGCCTTTCACTGTTGTGTATTAACAATGTAATTAACGATGTCCATTGCTGGCTGATTGAGCAGGAGTGCAACGAAATAAAGCGTGTGCTTGGAGAGGGAGTAGATGATTCAGTGCATTCTGGATAGTACATTTCTAGCTTGTGCCACTGTGTTATGGAGTAATCTCTAAAGTCCGCGTATCTCCTCTGTTTTTCAAGGGTGTTTTTTTTAAGTTTGTAAGCCTTTCCTTTGCTACCACCTTGTAGTGCCTGTGCTGGACCTCCCAACAAGTTCAGATGGTTTTCTGATTTTCTCATGTGGATTATTAGTGTTAGAGTGGAATTAGACTGGAATAGTTAGTTGTTATCAATTGAAAATAACAGCTTCCTGCAATAATGGAACATCAGCATCAAGTATAATTGATCATTCCAGTTTTTAATGGACTATTTGATTTACAGGTTTAACTAGACTAATTTATATAACAGTTATTCTCACTTTCTTAGTTTACTATTTCTGATGGGTATATTCCCAGGGTAGTGCAGGTGCCTGTGTTTTTTCTTTTCCACTTTTCCCTGTCGGATCGGATTATGTTTCCAAGTTCTTCTCTTCTCCTGTCTCTTTATTTCATTTTCCTTTTAACTGCAGCAACCAAAACTGTGCATTACTGTGTATTTATTAGCACAAGTAAACATGTTTTTTTTGCTACAGATATTTTTAGGAAGTTCATTCTCTGATCTTGTCTACTTTGCAACTGTGTTTTATTTTGCCTGGAAGCTCTTTTCTCGGGTTTGCTTTCAGAGGCGTATGATTCTAATTCAGGCCGATGCTTTCTGTGTCACATGGAAAAGCAATGTTATACAAACACCGTTCCATGAAGGATCACTTCTCCCCTATTTCCCATTCTTTGTGCCTTTTATGCAACTCTATTATGCACAGATGGTCAAGAGTGATTCTATTCATGTGGCCACCATCTGCTAGCTATTATTGTTGTTTATTCTTTTGTGAACACCTATCTTCTAAAATACTAAAACATATAAGCAAACAATTAGCTTGCCTTACATTTTTATGACTTACGAAGTACATTTGATAAGAAGGTGCATTGAATATGAGATCTATTTTTAAAATGTACTAGTAATTTATTATATCTTTGTGTGTAGAAGTAGTATAACATGAAACAGTGTTTATAAAATGATCATAAAGAGTTTGTGGTAGCATTACAGTGCTTGATTTGTTTTCATGTTTAAAATCCAGCTAGTGAACCTCCTTTTCTAAAGGTGAAATGCATTACTTTCCAAAAAATGGAAACTAGATATTCAATTATGGACAGTATATGGAAAAAAAATGGTACAGAAGACAATGTTGTATAAGAAGAGTATCTCAAAAAAAACATGACAGAAATAATGGCTTTAGTATCTTCTCTGTGATGACAGTACCTTGGTATGTGCGTAAGGTAGCAGGGAACTTGTCATATCAAATCCAGGGAATACTGACTCAGAACAATGTATTTAGGAAGCAGTAGTAAAAGATAGACTATTTGCATATACAAAGCTTGGATATGTTTAGACAACTTCCAAGGTGTACAGCGAGGATATTCCTTAAGCAGCTGAGGTAGTGTGTTTCTTGTATTACGTGACCAACATGATTAAAATTTATTCTCTTAACCTGTTAAGGAAGAATGAAAGGAAATGAGAATGAAGTTCGGTTACAAGTGTGTATTAGACAGCTGGACCACAAGATAAACCAAATGATACCTGCATGCTTTGACACTTGTGTGCAGGATGCGTACCAATGCCCTTTGATTGACTGGAAAGCACTTCAGAGGTATTTAAACCACTCTAGTAACAACGCTAGATACATTACATCATGTTCAAAAAAATACATAAGGTATGACTATATAGACAAGGGTTTTCATTTCTGTGTATTTAGCATAGGCAGTTCTTTTTGTTTAAAACAAAAGCCCAGTTTCTCTTTGTATCTGTCTAACTCCGACTCCTTCTTCCTGTGGAAGTGAGGAAAATGTTGAATGTCAAATGCTAGTCTGAACTAGTTCCATGATCATGCACTGTCTGGGAGTCAAGTTTGTTACACTTTGTCTGAATCTGTATTCAATTAGTCAAAAGTAGGGAAGCATCCTGCTTTTGCACACTTAGGCTTAACTTGCAAATTTACATAATGCTGCAGCTCCTGTTGATGTTGCTTAGGATTTTTATAAGCTGTATTGTAGTACTCTCAGTAGAAAATATGTTGGTGGGATAATTATGTTATTTTTGTACATTTTTGGGAGGACTTGATTGAAGAAAAGATCAAAGCTTCATTTAAAAAAATTCAATTGGAATCAAATGGTAAATAGAATCATTATTTACAGCCTGTTCTGTTAAACTCCCCAAATTATGACATATTTATGAGGAGACATCACAGTTCAAATAAGAGGAGAGCATGGGGTTTACAAGCATGTTTGATTATTGCAGCTACCTTTTCCTTTTTTTTTTCCTCACCTGTCTCTTGTACCTGTCATTGCAACTTTTTCCTTTTGTGAGTGCACACGTACTTTCTGTCTTATCTCTCCGATTTAGTCATGGTGGACCAATGAGGGACAGTCTATGTGTGGATGTTAAACTTCAAACAAAGTATCAGCATGTTTTTACAATATTGTTGAAATAACAGCGCTGATTGAAAGCAAAGATACAGATGCCTAACATTTAAATAATACAACAATATACTTACATATATATCTTTTGGTCCTGTTCAGTTGTGGGTTTTCACAATGGTCCTTTTAAGAAATTTAAGAAAAAAAATCTTTTAGCTCTGATATTACATTCTGCAGTAATTTTTATCCTCCTCTTGTTGAAGTGCATCCGTCCTTTATCAATTTTTGCTTGTCTTTTTTTTTTTCCACTTGGTTTGATTTCTGGTTTGCTTTAATGCGATTGCTACATAATCTGTTTCATTCCTACAGAGGCTGGGTGCATAGTCAGTAAATGCCTTGATCTTCTGCATTTTTTTCTTGATACTAAAAAGGCTGTCTGTTTATGTGACCAAATAAACAGTTCATTCCTGTCTTCTTGGATAAAACCGAGGCGTTCTCCCAGGGCGGTTGAGATCCAATATTTGATAAGCCAAGCATAGCCTGAAGGAAGAGATGATGTCCATCTTGTCTAGAATGCAACTATTTGTCCATGTATTTTAATGTCATGAAATCAGAAGTCCTTTTGAAGACAATGCATTTGTACATATTATGTCAAGTTAATTCTTACGTAACATGGCTTTGGGCCTAAATGAAACATTTAAATCATCTATCTCTTAATCAGGTCAATATCATGTATATATCTTAAAATATTTCTGCTAGATTGTTCTATATTCTGGATAGCCTTATACTGTTTTTCTGTATTGTAGATGCTGTGTGCTTTCCAAAAACGCATCATTTTCCATTAAATTTTTTGTTAATAAAGCAGGTGTAAATAAAATAGGATTAAAAAGCACAACTTTTGCAGCTCTATTAATATTTGCTTTTTTAAAAAGTCTGGAAACTGCATTGTTTTAGCACTGATCATACTTCTGTAAATTTTAGTCTGATGTGAGCCTGAAGTTGTAAGATTAGTTTAAAGGCAGCGTGTGTTGTTTGTATTTTATAATCACTTACAATTTTAAAGAGAGAACTTTATCCATAGTTATATATTGCACATATTAATTATTTTTATAATTAATACATAATAATATATTAAACAATATATACATACCACATATGTACCCAACCAGTTTAATGTGTGGTGGTGTAACATTACCCACACACAAGAGGGCACACTAAGCCCTCTGGAATAGAATTATGGAAAACCTTTTCAGTTAGGGTAAATTAATATCTGCAAAGAAAATTATAAAAGCATACCTTGAATGTGGCACTATGTATAATTTTTAACAAATGTTTTGTATGAATATTTTATGTATGTGCCAGAAAGCTTAACTAATCTTAGCTGAAACCCCTTTTGGTTTACTTCAGTGAATATTGTGAAGTTTTGCAACTTAAGATGAGCATTGTTGTTTAAGCTGCCTTAAAGAAAAGTAGAAAGAAATCTAACTCACATCATCATTTCTTTCTTCACCATAATGTGTTATAGTAGAAAAAATATAAATACAAGAGTTCCCATAGTGAAGTGAAGTGAAGTTCCAGGATTCAAATACAAACATTTAATGATCTGAAAAGTTTTTAAACGTTGTTGTTAACTTTTGGTAAAGTTCTTCCCTGTTCACATCACAGGTTTTATTTTGTATTCTCTCTCTGAAACAAGCACAATGCTTCTCTGCTTCCATCTTTAAAATTTATGTATGGAATGAATTTTTTTTGAAGATACGTTAGTGTCACTTGAAGAGTTTTTTGTCCTTGGACTCATGGTAATTTATTACTGAAGTAACGGTTTTTTTAAGGACCATTTTTCCCTCAGTATTTTCTGTACTAGTGTTAGCTTTGTAGTTCTATTTTAGAGTTTTTTAGAGTCATTGGAGGGAGTAAGTTATTAGACTTCATTATGCATTTGGGCTTATGTTCATCTCTCCCCTTTTCCCATCCCTCCCTTCCTAAGAAAACATTTAGTGGTCCAACCTCCGTTAAAAGCACTGGATATGATCTCTGCATATCTGTATACCATCTGAAAATCTGTCATATAGTTTGCAGAAGTCTTAAGATGCCTTTAAAAAGATTCTTAAGGAATTTTCTTTCAAAAAACAATGCAAACACTATTGTTCAGGAATATAAATCATACTGTTTAGGCATCTTCATTGTTACAGACAGTTAACATTTTTAAGTAGCCACCCTGAATACTGTGCAGAAGATCACCCTAATACTACAGCAATGAAATACATACTAAAGCTAAATTCTATGTGGAAAATAAACCAGCAACTTCAGAAACAGTGATGTAGTCTGACTACTTCTAAACATATCTTGCAGATCTCTGGTTAACTTGACCTTGGAGCAGAAGAGTAATATTTTATTTGTTATTTCAGCTACATTCTAGACTTCTGTTGAAAACGTAAAGAACACTGTTTCCTGGGAGTACATTTTGGTATACTCCTTCTTAAAATTATGTATTTCTGTTCTTTATTTGCTCCTTACCTTTTCATTTAGTGTTTCAGTTCAACAACGAGTGCAGCTCTGTGGAATATAAAGATGACCATTTTTTTGTATTTTTAAAAAAGTTAGCTCTATTTGATGCAGTATAATATGGAATGTAGCTGTGTTTGCAAGACAGCTTAATATCTTTTTGCTTGTCTTTTCTCTGTGCCTCTCTAAAAAAAGTCTGGCTGCATCTTCCGTACACACCCTTTAGGTACCGGGACATAGCAGGTAATCTTCCCTAGCCACCTCATCCCAAGGCTGACGAGACCCAGTGCCGTCAGCCTCTCCTCCTACATTTGTCTGCTTCAGTCCTCTGGCCATGTTAGCGGCTCTCTGCTAGGCTTGTCCTGTCAATGAAATGGCAGTTTTTCAATAGCCTTACTATAAAGTTAGTTTCTTTCCAGTCAGTTAAGTTAAGCTAAGTGCATTGTTAGACAATCAGCTTATGAATATTTAGTGGAAAAAAAAACATGCAGTAGAGGCTTGTAAAAAGTTAAAGTTGTTAAAATAATCTGATTGTTTTCTCTTACTAAACAATTGAGCCATTAGGGAAACAATGATAGAAGTTTTGCTTTGCATTTGGAAGGTCTTTTAAGTCCTATATTAACTTTTTTCAATTTAATTTTTAATTTTCTTTTATTTGTTTGTAATTTAAAGACCCTCCAAACAAAACTCTCAAGACCATCTTCAGCGTTCACCAGTGATATAATTTTTAAATCTGAGAACATTTTAAATTTCTGTCAGCATACTTAAATCTGATTGAGTCTGTCCTGGATTTTGCTCAAGTTTTGTTAAATTTGGATATGGCCTTATGCTGGTTTAACTCTATCCCAATCTGGACTGCCTCCTGAAGGGTGATCATACTCTGTCACGAGCTGTGTGTTCTCGCCCCTTCCCTTGAGTTGTCCTCTGCACTTGTGCAGCTTTATAGGAAGGGATGCTGTGCAGAAATTTGAGGAAGAAAGACATATATTTCCTGTTGTGGCATCTCAGGCTAAGATTGGCTTCGTTTTGTGTGAATACATAGCCTCACGTGTTTTACGGTTGCATTAGCTGAGGGATTGGATGGGGTCAATCTGGAGCGTTTCCAAGCACTTTGGAGTTCAGGATATGTGTTTTTTAAAAATAAATTGAAATCATTACCTTGAAATGCAATAGCAGTAAGTACAAAGTATTACAGAAGAAGAAATTCAGTGTGCAAATAAAAAATGGGGAAAAGTTCAGAGAATTGTTTTGTGGTTATAGTGATAGTAGCTCATGTTTAATAGAGCAAACACTGAGATTTAAAGCCTGAGGTTACAAAGAAACACCACTGGTAGCTTTAGCAATACAATTATTTATTGTCTTTCTTGCTGGGGCTCTGCTGCCCCTGTGGATCTGTTGAATGATCAGGCTATGTAAATGGTCTTAATTTATTACAGGCAAAATGAACTGTTTTGTTGCAGAGCACAGTTTAAACTTGATTTTTAAAATCTGCCTATTCTGAATTGGTGTCTTGAGTGATTGGAAAGATGGAAGAGTGACCTCTGCGTGGGGGTGGGTCTTAGCCAGGGTGAGAAGCAAATTGTAACCAGGGTGATGAAATTAACCAACCACGGATATCACCATACTCCTTGGATAGCCCTATCCAACTGGACATCAAGTCTGGAGGCATGGAGTATACAAATTAGAAAAACATGAGCAAACACATTGGGGTGTAGATGCAATGGTTTTGAGTTTAAAAACCTCAGTAGTGTGAGTAGGGATGACAGGAATAGTTAAATCCATAGTAGCTAAGTGTCCAATCTGTCTTAAAAATAACCCCCTGACCCAAAAAAAGAAACCACCTTTAGGATTAACGAAACAAGGAAACTCTCCTGGAGATTACTGGCAAATTGATTATTCTGAGTTACCCAGACAAAATGGATATAGATACTTGTTAGTGTTGATTGATACATTTTCTGGATGGCCAGAAGCTTTCCGTTGCCACACCAAAAAAGCTAGAGAAGTAGTTAAAATATTGCTGAAGGAAATAATACCAAGATTTGGGGTGCCAATGGGAACGTCCTCTGATAGAGGACCACATTTTGTGGCAGATGTAGTTCAACAAGTTAGTAAAATTTTGGGTATAAAATGGGGCCTACATACCCCCTGGAGACCACAGTCAAGTGGGAAAATTGAGAGGATGAATCAAACACTAAAGGGGCAAATAAGTAAGATCTGTCCAGAAGTATCTTTAAAATGGCCGCAGGTCTCACCATTAGCTCTCTTGAGAATTAGAATTCAACCGATCCGAAGTTGGTGTAAGCCCATATGAAATTTTGTATGGCAAACCTTACCAAATTCCTCTCATCCCAGGGGATATGAAGGTAGCAGGGGAAACAGGTTTAAAACTGTATTTGGTTTCTTTAGGAAAAGCTCTTGGAGCTTTCCAGAGATATATTGTGTTGACTAGATCTTTTGCCTTGGATATACCTATATATCAGTATCAGCCAGGTGATCTCGTGTTCATAAAGACCTGGAACTCTGAACCACTGCAGGAGGAGTGGAAAGGACCCTTCCAGGTACTGTTAACCTACACTGCAATCAAAGTATAAGGAGTGGAACCATGGATACACGGCACTCAGTGAAGAAATCACCATCATGGAAAATTGTCAATAGAGACCCAGAGATGGCTAAATTGACTTTAAAATATGTATAAGTTTTTCTGTAAATGGGTGTTTGTTTTGGTGCGGAAACTTCTTGATAGGAAAAGAGGAGATAAGAGCAGAGGATCAAAAAAAGGGTGATTATTTTTATAAAATGACATTGCAGGTTAGGATGGCCTTAGGTATGCTCTTGCTAAAAGAGCATGGAGTCTGTGGATATCTGAAGGATAAAATAGATCCTTGCTGCATACATATCCTGAATGTTAGTCAGGATGTTGAACATGATTTGAGTCTGTTCGGATATGTACAAAAAGACGCTCACAAAATTCAACAAGGTATGGAGGAAAACTAGATTGAAAAGGTATTTAATGGACTGGGATGGAATCTCAGCTCTTGGGTAAGATCTATAATAAGCATGGTGTTGCTCTTGCTGGTCATGGTTCTGATAATCCTCCTTGTCTATTCTTGTCTAAAGAAGGTTCTCGCAAAAGAGATGGCAATGAATAAAAAGGTCACTCTTGCACCGGCAATTGGAAAATATGGTCCAGAGAATTTTGATAGGGAAATCCCTATCGCGTAGAGGTTAACAGGCATTAATATTATAGGGTAACTAGAGGTAGGATATTGAGTAGTAGTTTGTACTGAAAGTATTGAGAAAAAAAATCTCAAAAATTTCAAAGGCGGGAAGTGTAACTAGGGTGATGAAATTAACCAGCCATGGGTGTCACCATACTCCTTGGATAGCCCCATCCAACTGGACATCAAGTCTGGAGACATGGAATATACAGATTAGTGTATTCTTTGATCTGTATTTTAGTCATTAGTTAGTCATTAATGTGAATGAAACAATAGACAATGTGTTTCTGTCAGAACCCCTCTTTTAAGGCTCAAAGCCTAATTTTTAGATCCCAAACCCTCGCTTTTAGGGTCCAAACCTCTGTTTTAAGGATTAAAGCCTCATTTTTTAGGTAGGAATGATTCAGGGAATAAATGGTTGGGTGTTACTAATGTAATCTAGTGTAGCTCAACTCATGCTGGGGCCCGGAGCCAAAACTTAGCCAGGATCATGAGGTAGCCTTAACAGGAACAGCCAGCACAATGACTAAACCTTGTTGCTTTGGGGGAGTCAGAAAGGCCTCAAGATAAGAAGCACCTAAACAAAGTTACGATGACATTTGACCTTAAGAAAAGCAGATGTACAGAACCATAAAGATAAGGACCTGCAGAGCAAACACTAAACCAGTACAGACCATCCCTCAAGGACAGTACATACGTAATCTCAGAACTGAGTTTGCGTGAAAGCAAGGGTTAACTAGTGGACACAGTGAGGAAGAGTATATCCTTCATTCAGAGACCCCTGACGACCACCCGGAACACCAACAGGCATGCGCAAATGACATTGCATATGATGAACATGTATATCTTTTATCGGAAAACTAATGAATATGTATACGGAGCATGCACTTAACTGGCACAATTAGATCTGACGGGACGCATGTTAGGAGGAGCATTCCCCTGTGCATCCATCACCATAAATAAAGAATGCCTGCCTTTTAACACTACATTGGTGTTACGAGGTTTATTCCCAACTTCTGTGACAAAATGAGTGCTTCCACAGTATAACTAGGTCATCGTTATTAAAAACTTTTGGAAACATAGACTTAGTGAACCTTAGAGGTGAAAAAAAATATTTACAGTAAAGAATATTTAACTAAATATTATGAAAAAATGGATCATACTAACTAGTGAAATAGAACAATTCCCTTCTGCAGAGGTATTTAAAAACAATAGAGGAGTGTTTCGCATGCTTCTATCTCATCTCAAGGGAAAGAGCTAGATTATTCCACTGCGGACTCTTCCATACAATATAATTAATCTGTCAGGTATAGGAGGTATGTATGCAATAGTGGAGGCACAAAAAATAGAGCAAACAAACAAATGTATTTTGAGAATATTTTAAATAAATCTAGAGTTTGGATGACATGGATAAGAAAGGCCAAATGTCATCAGAAATGACACAGTTGGAAAATGAAAATACATTTTGTTCTGAATGAACGGTAACATGCCAAAATTCTAGTTCACACATACAGGGCACATTTTAAATAGCTCCCTCCGTGTATTTGAAAATTGTTGCTTTTAATGAGTATTGGGTGTGTATTTCGAGCAGTTCAAGTATTTAGAGTCAGGTTATGAACTTTCTAAATATTTTAAATGAAGTACACTAGACAAGAGTGCACAGTTCATTCGGGCAAATATGAACAGGAGTGGGACAAGAGCTGAGAGTCCCATGCCTTATCAATACTGTGGGACCCTGGAGAGTGATATAGCAGGAGCGTTCTACTAATACCTAGCATTGTTTTGTACAGCTAAAAGTTTCCACAGAGGTCAGTCTCTAGTCTTTATTTTTCTTAAAAAAAAAAAAAAAGGTATGAAAGAACATTGTTTAATGTCTTATTGGTTGCCCATAGGGCTGAGAATGCTGTGGTAGTAAGTGTCTGTTAACCAGGTACTCCTTTCCAAATGCATTGTGATAGCTTCTAATAAAATGATCAAACCATTCCTCAAAAATACTTGATTTTTGACTTTCAGAAATTTCTAATCAGATACATTTTATTGAAGTTTTAATGTTTAGAAGTGTCAGCAACTGATAAAGCTAACGGGGATATAGGAAATAACTCATTACTGTTATAAAGCGAGTATTATATGTGGCTGTTTCTTTACAGGGCTGTAGTGCTAGGTGGAATGGCAATGAAAGATTTTTTGTTGGACTTTTTTCTTTTAAATTACAACTTGGATCCAGTCTTAATAAATGTTTTTATCCATCTTGTCTTATTTTGCTATTTTTATACTATTTTGTATTGTTGCAGGGATTTCGGCTTCTGCTTTTCAGGAGGTAGAAGAAAATGTCAGGTTCTGTTAACAAGCCTTGCTAATGAATTATTATATACTTCTCAGCAAGGGGCTTTGTCTCTGCAGTTCCACCCACATACTCCCAGTGAGTTTTTGAAATTCTATGTGAGTTTTTCCTTATCACAGTGATAAGGAAGTCATGGCAATAAATAATACAGAGTTCCTGCCTCCAGAGGATGGTAGTATATAGTGGAGATACAAAATCAAGGAGAGAGCTTATGTAATAAATGATCAAAGCAATACACTAACAGCAGCTTATTTACAATTTGTCTTAAATGTGATGTTTTTGTATATGCTGTGCATGGACTATTGCTGCTGGCAGAAAGATGCTGAATTCTGTGTTAGCAAAATTTTTGTGGATGAGTTCCTCACAAAGTTAAGAACTGTCTAGTGCAAGAATGTTAGTGGACAATCTTTTTTACAGCAGAATTAACAATTAACAGCATGTGCACCATCTCTGGTGGTTATTTAGAGTTTAAAGGTTGGACTTCCAGGACCTTTTACTGCTTTTTAACATTTACTTTTGACCATTTATTTATATTCTAGAAATAGATATATCTAAGTTACTTGTATTGAAATTACACAGATGACCAAAAAATAGTTTTAAGCTAACCTCTAAAATTGAATTTTTGGAAATAGTTTCTTTTCTTTTGTTTGATAGTATGTTTCTGATATTTCTTAATCTGTAGTACTATGCAGTACTACGAAACTGCCTAAAACAAACATGCTATTGTGCATGACCGTGATGAACTAGAGAACAGAGAAAGGAAGTAATTTTGTTTTAATTTATGTTAACAGTGGATATTTGGCACGTTATTTAGTGAGCTGTAACTCTTTGGAGGCTCCAGGCATAGACCAGATAGTATAGAAATTACATTTTTTAAAAAATCATGCTTTTTGTTTGGTTTTTTCCTCCTCTGAATTCAGGGTATGTATGTTTGCAGTTGGATATTGAAAAAGTAGTGGTGAAGCTGTTAGCAAATATGTTTGGTTTAGCTGGAAGCAGGTGCATTATGAAGTACCAGAACTTCAGTTAACATCATATAGACATAATTTCACACTGAGGATGTATATGCCAAGATGGACAAATAAGTTCATAGACATATATTTAATTGGACTTCTTCAGTGTTCTTTTAAATATAATTTTCCATCTATTGTTGCAGATTATACCATCTGAAGTCGTTATATTTAGAAACTCCACAGATGATTAGTGGAGTTTGCTGTACCTTCATCATGTAATTCCTACTTTGAAAAAGCTAAAACCAGTGAAATTATTACAAAATTAACATTTAAATTAAAAGCATGCATGATTAACCTGTCTTAAAACTGTGGTGTGTTAAATGCAGTTTCTTTCCTGCTTCAGGGAGCTCTAAATAGGACTATCTAAAATTACTTGAGACACCACCTCATTTCACAGGATGCAACTTCCAGCGTGAGGCTTTAGTGGTGAAGTAAAGTTATCATTTGCAACAGAAGCATGCTTTGCACAGAAAACAGAGCTTTTTGCTAATTCAATGTAAATATGAAATTATCAAAATATAGTACAAAAATACAAAGATATTCAAATGAGTGTGTCCCCAGCACCATCAGGATAGAATAGCATTATCAGCTTCTTTGTTCACAGTTCTAATGTTCTGTAGACTTCTTAAAAATATTCAATTAAAAAATTCATCAGAGGTTCAGAAACCAAGACACCTGAAAACAGGCATTTAAGTTCACTTACTAGTGCTTGGAGATAGGGTACCTGCAATTTTTGACCACTGAGATGTCTTAAAGTTGAGGTGATTTGAGATAGTATTAAACAAACAGTGTTACATTTGAATTAAAATTCAGTGTTAGAGTGTATGCAGGAATAGTTGTTACTTGTCTACAAGTGTGTTCCTCTTGTCTGTTGCTGTGTTTGTAAACATGATCAGATGTGTTATCTCCACTAAACAGAAGTGTTGATCTGAAAATTTCAAGTGGAGAAAATGAATGTCCGCTCTACATGTTTTTTAGCCTCATTGGCCTTTGTTTTGAATTCTCTCGTGAATCTCATTGTTTTAATGTTTTGGTATTAATAGTTTTGAAGAGGATTTATATTTGTAATTTTTTAATAATGCTTCAATTAAATGTGTTGTGTTTTTTTTCTTTTTTTGGACTCACTTGTATGGCACTATGTGTCACTTTTAATCTGCCCTGTTAATTAACGTTAAATAAATCTGACAGTCTTCTAAATACAAAGTGTGGTTCTGTAGGTATTGAACTGCAGCTTTACTATTTATTTTAAGGTGTTCAGAGGTGCTTCTTACCCATGATAGCTGAGAATTTAATGTAAGTTACTGTAATTAATGTAATACTTGTGAGGTAAGAAATTGGTCACATCTTCCAAAAGGAAAGCAGAAAAACAGGGATATAAACACTTTTTATTAGTACAGCATGAATATTTATTGTATCATACTCATATTATATAAAAATGTATCAGTATTGTATTATACCTGATATTCAAATTAGAAAATCTAAGTATTTGTGCAAAACAGGGATTCCTGAATGCCAGTTGAGTGTTGTGTTTTTTCCCCACCAAGTTGCTTTATTTCTTTTCTCTCCGCCAATGCTTAGCTAACCTGTGAGAAGTTGTAAGGGTTTGGTAGTCAGAAACAAAGCCAGATAACAGCCAGTTCAGTCCAGAGCATTACACACAGACATTGTAGATGCATTGCTTGTGTCATAGCATTCAGATCCTTTGGTGGCTAAACAAGGACATGATTGTAACGGCCACCTACTATTTGTAGACATTGCTCATTCACCAGGCTGAGGTTTCTGAATCTTCCCTCAGCTTTTCTTATGGGTCTTCCTAAATGCTTCAGTTCCACTTATGTACTAGTTCTGGACTTCCTTGATTTAGAGTAGAGAGCAATCGCTATGATATTAGGGCCCAATATGCATTACAGGGAACTTAATTCTTCATCTTCCTCTTGGGTTTTTTTGGGTTGTTTTTTTTTTTTTTTTTTTTTTTTTTTAAAAAAAAGTCAAACTGGCAAAACACAGATGAACATTGGATATATATCTGTATGATAAGCAGTTTTTGGAAAGCCACACTGAAATCACTGGGACTCTGCAGGAGCTCATGAATCTGTTTTTGGATTCTGGTACAAGGTTGAATTCTGAAAGTACACAGATGTACACATCAGTTAAGGCAGTGCAAGATGCAAGTGTTTTCTTGCAAATATATGAAGTTTGTAACACTCAAAATAGTAAACTGTAATGATGAACAAGATGATGATTAAATATGGAGAAAGTTTATGAAAACTCTCAGAGAACAGAGAACTCTACTGGAAGCAGTTCGAAAGATACAATGAGTGTCTCTTGCAGGCAATCTTCAAATTATTCTGAATTGATTGGGATATTTTAGTGAAAGAAGGACTTCTGAAGTGATGTTGGTGCCCTGGTATGTTTGCGAAAGTGCAGGGGGATTGATGATAAAAGTGAAAGATTTTCCTCAGCTTGTCTTCGAAGACATCCCTGTAAGAGCTGTTTCTGACTGGTAGAAAGTCATAAGGCAGGGAAATATTTGCTATGTTTTGTGTGCTTTGTGTGAACTAGTTCAGGCAACAGTATAGATAATTTCTTGGCCTGAGTCTTTTCCTGATACTAGCTTGACAGCATGCCCTGGATTCCTACAAAAGAAATAGCAAGTCTTGGGGGAGTCTGGGTTCTCCTCTGTGCTGACTTAGAGAGCTCCACTGAAACTGACTTTGGACTCTGACGCCTCTGATGAGGCTGTGAAACTTTGAAACAATGTCACAAGGGAGTATCTGTTCGCTTAATGTGCTTAAAAACAGGCTCGGCTGCCTGTCATGAAAGCGTCACGGAACTGGCAGGGAGAGAACGGCAGGCCTTGAAGAGTTGCTTCTTCCTCTGATTTCCATTTCTAGTCTAGAAAGTAGGCAAAAAGGACTTCAGTGAGCTAGAAGTGCATAACTTTAGCTCAATGGTCATAGCAAAACTGAGGATGCGTGACAGTTAAACTTCTGTGAGGAGCTTCTGCCTGTTATTGCAACAAATGCTGATGCATTTTAATATTTTCTTGCTTTTATAGGTATTTGCATATTTTCCAGTGAGAATCCCTTTTGTTTTCTGTAAGATGCTATTATCCCAAGTGTTAATGGGTTTCCAGCTATTACGATGTAATCGTATATACCATAAGTATTTAGCTATAAATTTGAAAAATCTTCTTAAGCAATCTCAGTGGAATACTTGGAATGCACTCATAGTAAATTGGCTCATTTTCTTGTAATTTATTAGAAGTGCTGGTATGAGAGTAGTTGTAATGTGAGAAGTATATTAATCGGTGGAGGTGCATTGTATATATGAAATTATAACTTTAAAACTTTAAGACAGATGAGGTGATCTAATCTTAGCTTTGTTACTTAGAATCACTGTAGAAAAAGACCTCTATTTTTTGAGGTAATGCATTTGAAATAAATACAGCAACCTTAAAAACAAGCAGTGCAGTAAGAAATTAAATTAGATGTTGCATAACCGTGTATCTTTTCTAAAGGATTATTGTGGGTGAAGAGAGTTAACAGGAAGCCTATAGTAAAGTTTGTTTCTTTCAGTTTATAAAAGCTGTCTAGAAATATTTTCACTTGAGATCTTCTCTGAAAAATAAAACCAGTGCTTCTTGACAGCAAATCCTGAAGCAGCTAGCTTGGTGCCATTCTGTGGAGACACAGTCACTCTTTGGATGTACTAGTTTTAATTAAGACAACTGGACTTTAAATAACTTCTAGGTTTAGTGCATTTCAGAAATGATTGTGAAATTATCATCTGATTTTATATTTTTTTCTTTATAGAATGTGAGAAGTGGAAGAACTGCAATTGATTTCAACACTGTAATATTAATCAAAATCATTTTTGGCACTGGGAGGCTGAATAGCCTTGCTTTTTATGGAGATACCATATGTAAGAAGTGTCTAACTCTTTGTAAAACTTTTGCCCAATAGACCAGAACATGGAGACACAGCTGGACCCCATGAAGGATGACTTGCCCTTAATGGCCAACACTAACTACATGCTTGTAAAGCACTATGTATTGGACTTGGATGTGGATTTTAAAAGTAAAGTTATTGAAGGCATCATAGTTTTATTCTTTGAGACTGGGAGCCAGTACAGGAAAACCAGCTGCCTTGACAAAGAGAGCTGCCAGTCACAGGTTGATGAAACCTGTAAAATGAGGACATCTGAACCCTGCCATATTCCTGTGACCAATGTGAGAGCCTGTTCATCTAAAACGGCTGTCTGTGGTAAAGGTGAAGAAGATACTTCTGATAAAAATGGTAACCATAGCAACAAGGAACAGGCTTCTGGGATTTCTAGTTCACAGGACTGCTGTGACATAGAGAATCACGGGAACAAGGATTTTCTGCTGGTATTGGACTGCTGTGATTTATCTGTGCTAAAGGTTGAGGAGATAGACGTTGCTGCTGTGTCAGGCATTGAAAAATTCACAAGGTCTGCCAAGATAACTGATGTTTCAAAGGAGTTGGAAAATCTCAGGAATCAGATTGTACATGAACTTGTGGCTTTACCTGCAGATCGCTGGAAGGAACAGCTATACTATTTCACTCGCTGTAGCCAGGCTCCTGGCTGTGGAGAGCTTCTGTTTACTACTGGCACTTGGAGCTTGGAGATAAGGAAATCACGAATTCAGACTCCAGCAGACTTTCCTCATGCAATAAGAATATGGTACAAAACCAAACCAGAGGGAAGATCTGTTACGTGGACTACAGACCAGAGTGGCAGGTATGGAACTATTAGCTGAAAGCTTTTCACAGCAAAATTTTAAACATAGGTGCAAGAATGTAAAATCGTGTAATGCTGAGCAACTGTGAAGATGATGAGCATTCCCTTCCCTTGTTTTCATTTCAGCTTTGGTTTTAATTCTGTTGCTGTCCTGCAGGAGAACAAACTCTGCTCAAGAAACCACGAAGGACTTGCAGACCTCAGGCCAGTCTAAGTGATTGTGTCTTTGCTCACTCTGATTGGGAGTAAATAATTGTATATCAGAATAAGTGTGTGCAGGGAGTAGGGAATTATCACTCAGGGGAAGGGAAGGTATGCATGACAGGTTATTTTTACTTTAATACTTTGTGTTCTTTTTCCTTCCTGGTTTACACAACTGACCACACAGCATAAAGATTGGTATACATAATATTTAATAGAATTGCTTCACGAGTAGTCTTTCATCAATACTGTAATAAGTTTAGAGATGCAGTCTTTTCCTGTTTAGACTCTCATAATCAACTTTTAAAATCTCCTTCATCTGTTAGGTAAAGTACATTGATGTTAGCAAATGTTAGAAACCAAAACTGCAGGAAGAATTGGCATTTTATCTAGCGTTTGTGAAAGTACACAGTGGTGCTTTACAGAAATCTTCAAGATAAGCTCTTTATAGGAGGGAAACTACAGTCCACTCTTGACTTCTACAACTGTAATTGTTTTACTGTTATGTTCAAAGCTGGATTTTAATGGCTGTTAGTTTTTTGTGATACCTAAAAAACAGGAACAAAGCTGGAAGATGGGGAAGAAATTTGGTCTAACTGAATATTTGCTTTTCATTCCAAACTAGAGGTATATGGTTACCTTCATTTCAGTTATGCTAATAGAAATTAAGAGTCTTCTCACTGGCATCCACATGAGGGAGGAAAACAAGGTCTTTTAATTGTACATTTGTTAGTCAGGTAATTCTACTGCTAAACCATGAGCAGCATCAAGTCCAGGAATGTCTCCGTCATGTTCATTACTTGTTCCCCTTCCTCCTCCCTTTCTCTCTCCCCAAGGAGTTATTTTTAGTATGAGTTTAGGACAATTAACTCAATATAGTATCTTTAGTTATGAAAATTCTGAATTTTGACTGGCAGGCAAATTGAGTGTTAGGGCAATTGCCTATGATCACACAATATGTCCATGTCTACCTGCCCCTGATGAAAGTCTCTGAGACTAATGTTAACAACACTCGGTATAGAACTCCTCTGTGCGTTGTCTGTGTGTTTTGAGCGTTTGAAGGTTTATTTTAAGCATCTATGTCACTAAGGTCTTTCAGTTTTGATTCTTCCCTTTCATGGCAAAGCATTATTCTTTAGAGACATTTCATGGCAGTTGTACACGAACACACGGAATTTTATTAATCCATAATGTAGTAAGAAAAGATGGCTTGATGTGGGTCATGCAGTCTGATGGTAGCAAATAGTCTCAAGCAGGTTTATTTTCAGTCTTTTGTAGGGTATTCCAGAAACTAATGTCCGTCAGAAAATAAATTTTCGTATTACAGTCATTAGAATCTTTCTTGCTACATTTTAAAAGTTAAATTCTGTATGTGATGAACCACAAATACAGTCTTAAAGCTAATTGTACAAAACACTGTCATACTCCTTTCCTTTCTAAAAATAAGGTCCATTTATAATGTATGGGGGAAGTACTATTATATTATATTCTCATAGGGGAATTCTTCAAATTGTTCCTAATTGTGTGTATGATGTTTTTTTAGACAGATGTCAAATCCTTTCCCAGAGGAGTCTATATTCTATGGTTCTAACCCCAAAGAAAAGTGAAGCAAATAACAAAGTACAAGCATTATGTGGCCACTTCCAATATGTTTCCTGTAATTTAATGCTACTACAATGTTTTGAGATTTAACTTACGCACTGTTCTATAAAGAATTCAATTTTATTTGTTTTAACCAATGATGTATTATAATACACACACAAAAGAATTGGTTAAAACAAAGCTTTCTGGGATGAGTTCAGGCAAGTTGAGATACGTGTGTGCAAACCTGATGTTAGCAGGGCAGGGCTCTCTTCTGTTTTCAGTAGAGGAACAGAACACATGGAATTTCAGCATTTCCCTGTTTGGGCTTTTGATACTAGAAAATACATTACGGATTAAGAAGGAAGGCTTTCTTTAGCATTAGACTGTGTCTTTTGCAATAACATGCTTTTTGGGGCCTTTATGTAGAAGTACTAAAAAGGGGGCAAAATAGAAGAATAGAATAGAATATATCTCTGAGTATATGCAGGTATGCACATATATATACATGTATGTCATAAATAGACACACTCCTTTATCTCTCCAAAAGCAATAGTTACAAGGACTATGACAGTTCTTAAAATTGGTAGGCAACTTTTAACAGTGATCAGTAACATAATTATTAAAATAGAAAAAAAAGTTGATTTTGATGTTTGTAATATACTTATCATGAACAAAGAATAGTTCTGTTTCAAAGCTTTTCAGTTGTTTGCTGGCACAATACAGCACTGGGGTTTCAAACTAAGAATGTAATGTTGCAGTTTTAAAATCATACTTAAAATTATACTTTTCTTTGAAGTATTCTTACTAATATTAAGTATTATAAAATTATTTAAAGTAAAACTTACTTTAGACACTGTAATAACTGCTTTGTGGAGGGAATAATATGCATAAAACATCTTTCACTGCTGAGAAACTTTTTGCCAGCCCATCAAGGTGTTTAAGCAGTTTTGCCTAACTCAGGAGTATGTGGCAGTGTAGAGTCAGCACAGCTGCCAGCGTATTTTGAATTAAATGCTTTCTCATGGTCATTGTTAAGAATCCTTATTCATTTAAATATCCTGGGATCCCACCTCTTTATTGTTTAAGAATAGGATTAAAAACATTTGGGTTAAAATTAAAGAGGTAATTTTCCTAGCAGACAGACTTGTGAATTTATCCCTAATGGGAGATTCCTGCCACCTTTTTCTGCCCTACTTATTGTCATTTCTACTTAAACTAGTCTTCTACTCTACTTCTACTAGTCTTAAACTAGTTCGTGGTTCTGTTGATATTAATAAGTGACTGGAATGGAACTCATTTCCTCATTGTGGGGTTAGGAATGAAAGAGTATCTTTGATATGAAAGGCATCAGTGAAAGACATTCCATGACACTGAAACCTTTCAGTACTCGGTCCTAATCCTGTAAGCTACCTGTGCATTATTTACCTTGGCATACATGAATAGGTACGTGAATTGGTCAGGCACGTGCATTTATTTTTTCAGGTTGGGGCCTACATATCAGATATACAAGAAAGGAGAAATTCTAGGAAGTAAAAGGGATGGGTTGAATTACTCCAAGTGTATGATTTTCATGAGAATGCTATGGAAAAAAAGTATATTTTTAGAGGCAATTAAAGGATGATTGAGCAGTGTTGGGGAAATGCTATAGAAAGAGTTAACCTGATGCTAATTTTCCGAAGTGGGAAATATGGGAAAACGTTAAATGATCTCCTTAAAAAATGGTTATGATATCTTGATATTTGTTTGACCAATTTAAATGCCTTACCTTTTAAAAATATTTTGTACCTGTCTGCTTGCTGATCTTGATGATATCTTATTAATGGATTAAAAAATCAATGCATTTTTAAAGAATTCAGGAAAAGATTTTGCCTTTATGAAAGTTATGAAGGTGAATACAGTGATTCAGGGAATAAATAGTTAAACATTACTAATGCAATCTAGTGTAGCTCAACAGTCATTGGGGCCCGGAGCCAAAATTTAGCCAGGATAATGAGGTAGACTTGGGCTGTAAGATAACAGGAACAGCCTGCATGATGACTGAAACTTGTTGCTTTGCGGGAGTCAGAGGGGCTTCAGGACAAGAAATGCCTTAACAAAGTTGTAAGGACACTGCAGAACTACCGAACTCCTGTCTGGGAACCACCCCGTGATCCCTGAGGTTCCACTCAGAAGCACCCAGGACAAACACACAACAGTCCCACGACTGCCACTGTTGTAAGGGGCCTCAGGCAAGAATGCACTCAAGGACATAATCTTCGCAAGCCTGATGGGGAACGTCCTGGTGGGACGCAAACAACTGGCAGCAGGCAGCAATCGAAACCAACACCAAAGGAACTAAGGGCATCTCCATTTAGATAAGAGTCAGAACACCAGTTGAGACCAACACACCTTGCAATACACTGTGACAAGATTACTTGATGGGCCAACTCATGACCATATGTGGAAGAAGGGACTTAAAACGCATGGGTAATTAAGATGCAAGTATTATAATTAGTTCCAGGAAATCTAATGCATATGTAAATAACTGAGCAATATAAGCTTTGTCCATCATGACTTGCGGTGTGCAAGTTAGGAGGAGCAATCCCCCTTCGCCCTGCAATAAACATATCTGCTTTATAACTCTCTGTGACTTACGGAGTTGGTTTCTGTGCCTCAACAGCAAGCATAAATGTACAGTTTGGTAGAAGTGCTAATGCTAGCATATGTTCTGTAAGTAATGCTTCTTTTCAGATGGAGCATTCAGCTGTATCACAGACATCACTGAACTGCATGGTTCGTCATTTGTTACAAATAATCTTGCATTTCTGTAATGTGCAGCTGAAGCATTTAAGCTAGGTAGGGACTGGGAGAATATCCAAAGAGGTGGTACCTAGTGTAGCAATAAAACAGACTTTGGCTTCCAGTTTAAATAATTTGATGTTACTGAGTCTGCTGAAACAGCAAAGAACTAACAGAAAACTTCTGCTGAATGTATCGTGATCTGTGCACCTGCATCAAGAGTCTGTGTCAGGCTGGATCTCAGTGGCATGGAGACTGGCACAACTCATAATTTTTTTGTCTGCAGATAAAAAAAGAGAAAATTTACTTTTTCTGAAACTAGTTCTTTCAAGCCTGCCTCTCCTTAAGGCACATATGTTTTGAAATGCAAATCATGTTTGAAGAGAGTAGTTGCAATTGTTCAGTGCATTGTGATAAGAGCTATTAATGAATTTGGGTACTTCTGAAGATAAGCTCTTCAAGAATCATACTCTTTGGCACTGTAGTCAGTCAGACTGTATTATGTTGTATGTTGCATACAGTAAGGACTAAACTGTATAAAAGTATGCATAGCAACATTGAAATGTTTCATTTTTTACTATTGTAACATTAGTTCATAGTTGATAGTCCCTTTTGAAAGAGACTGACATTTTCATAAATGTCTAAAATTAAGATTTTTATAAATATTCAGGATAGTGGAAACATGCTAAATATGTTTCTTGAATATTTAGCTAAAGCTTGAAGCTGGAAGTGAATTAGTGAGCAGTGATCTCTAATTTCCAGCAGATTACACATAGAAGTCCATGTTTATGAACTTTCTGTATATGGAAATATAACCTAGAAAAAACATTTTGTGTAGTTGTGAGCACCATGTTTCTAGTGTCAGTCACAACAATGATATTTACTAAAAATCAAGAAGTGGAGTTTAATACATTTTAGTATATGTAATTTTTTTAAGTTTCAGAACAGTTTGCAAGAATTATGAAATTGTTTTGTTTTATCTAGAGACTGCTGGAGAAGCAAAATGTCACCATTTCACATGTGGAAGGATCGTCTTCCAAACATAAGTCTTCAAAGCTTTGGTTTAGAATTGTTTAAGCCAGTCATCTTTTATGTCCTGCAGAGGTCAAATGACCATCTAAAGGCTGCAAAATTGTTCTTTGTGTCCTAGCGATTGGTACTTAAGAGCGAAGAATTGCATTTGACTACAGTGAGCTAGCAGTGTGCAGTGGATATTGTCTGGGCATTGGCTACAAGCTATTCCCTAATCATACTCACATACCTGGGCATTTTAGGCCATACTTAGAACATGTTTGCAGTAGGCCTGCAAAAGAAAGAGTAATTGTACTGATTCCCAGGCTGGATCACGTGGTTTCTCCGTACTTAGTCTGAAGTCTTTCTGATTACCTGCGAAGTTCAGTATAATGCTTTGTGTTTGTATTTTCTGTCTCCAAAGTGTCAATCACAGAGCTATTTTGTACTTATGAGAAGAGGGAAGGAAGGAGAGCTAAAAAGGAATGAGGGAGAAGCCTACCAAAATACACTTGCTGAAAGAGACACTCTTGACCTCTCTGAACCTGGATGCTGGTTCCCTCCACCACTGGTATGGTGACATAGGTGTGTGTACAGCTGGGTGATAAGGAATATTAGGGAGCTACACTAACTGAAAATAATCAGGGCAAAGGGGAATGCCTTATAGGAGTTGATTGGAATATGCTACTAAAGTTAGTTTGGAAGTTGGAGTTATCTGTTTCACTGGTGATACAGGTTCATGCCAGTGCAACCCTGTATCTATAGCCTTTATGGGCTCTAAGGCATCCACTGATTTTTCATAACGTATTTGATATTTTCAAAGCAAATTTTTTTCCAGCACAGAAATTGGAAAAATGAATAATTTTCACAGTTTCAAACTGCAAATTAGAAAATGTGTCATGAAAATAGATGTTTATTTTTCAGTGGCATGAGTTAGCGTGATTCTGTGCTATTGGGTGCTGGTAATGCAGGAAGGGAATAAAGAGCTTGTTTTCCTTCATGGGCAAGGCTTGAGAGAATAAAATGCTCCAGAATCCAGGCAAGTCACAGCCTAAATCCTAAAAGGCTACCATCAGCTGTGGGTAATTCTCTCCTGTTATTTTGTGTAATTTCGTTCCTAGTGATGAATATTTATAATTGAGTAACTAATGAAGCAGTCTGACGTTTGTTGATTACTCATGTCTGATGCAGTGATTTCTAAGGAAGAACAAATGGGTATCAGGAATAGAATGGAGAAGTAAAATAAACAACAACAAAAAGTAGGCAGGCCTTGAGTAGAAAGTGAACTGATTTGATATTTCTGGAAATGTGGATGGCAATGAACAAATATCTCTAAAAAAATCTAAAATAGCTCTTCTGATTGTCCTAACTAAAAAGGAAGATGATGAGAAACAAGGGGGGTTTTAGTGAACTTAATACTTCTTCATAGTTATAGCAAGTTTCATGGCCTGTCAGGACAAATGATACTCAGATGTAGGTGGAGTAAGTGGATGCCTACAGCACAGGACAAAGGAAGGAATTGCTGGGCATTCACAGAGGCACTGCATACTGGAGCACGGGGGACAAGGCTGATGATACTCCTTCACGAAGAAGGAATACAAAAGGCAAATTTCTTCACTAAAATGTGCCAATGAGAGGATCATACTAGATCAGAGGAGGCTGAGAATGAAATAGTACCAAGAAAATATCATTATCCATATAAACAATAAAAGTGTAAGTGTTTTAATTGTCAAATTTAAAAGGGAGGTGAAAACACAGAAGATTAAAGATCCAGTGATGTGGGGAATGATGAGTCAAACCAGCAGTTGTGTGGTTGTGAATTGGCTGGCCAAGAAACCAAAGCAACCTTTGATTTCAGAATAGAGCTGAGAAAGTCCAGCTGTATCACAGGTCATATCTATAGGAAAACTGTTGTCTGTTTTTAAAGACAGAGGCTTACAAGAGGTTGGATTTTTTTTTGTTCACTGATGTGGAAACCGAACAATTAGGAAATCTCCTGTTTTCTCTGCCAACAGTTATTTCCAATCTTTACTACCATTTAAACAGGAGCTATGGCTATGAAATTACATTTTGTTTAAACACAGTCAGGTGGTACTTCCTAAGGTGTTACAGAATTAGTATTAAAGGATGTACAGGGAGTGGAATACCTAAGCGATGGGTCAGATGTGTGATTTCAAGTTTAGGAAACTTTCTCATAATGACACTGAAGAAGCTGTTAAGTGTATTGCATTTGCCAAAAATAGAGGTCAAAGCAAGTGAAAAAATCCTTACTGTTAGAGGCAAAGTGGGAGCACAGTAAGTATTAAGTTGATTTACTTTAGATGAAAAAAGTATGTCCTGTCTTAACCTTATTATCCTTGCTTCCCAGTGATGACTGTACCAAAAGATAAAACTTTTGAACAGGAGACTGTGCATGTACTATGTCTAGAAGAATCAGGATTGGTATACCTGATGTGGTCCACAAGTAAGTGGGCAAAAGTCCAAAAAATTTACAGTGAAGTATCGGTTTAGAAATGTAGCTATCCAGCTGTTGGAAAACCAGCATCAGAGTAACAGAGGTTACTGGACAAGTCAGCAGAATCACTCATCTCATAATCACATTTAGTACTTTTAAATTGAGGATTGTTTGAAGAGGCATGCCTAAAGAGTACATGCTCTGTTGGAATCTGTTGGCAATCACTGGCACCTTGCAGATATGCGAATTGATAAGGCAGAAGTTGGGACTGATTTAGGTGCCAGGAAATCCTGCCACTTTGTGGAAATTACACTGTAATTTAGAGTAAGAAACAGCTGCAAACAGCGATGGTTTTACAGGGACTGGCCTTGTAGTTGCAGGAGGTTGCCACTGTACATCTTTGCATGCAGACAACCCTTGAAGAAATAGGGAATGTATTTTTTCAAATACAGAACAGGGATAGAGTTGATGAGCTGCGCGTTTTCCTTCAGAAAGCCTGAAACAGGCACTAACCAAAGCAGGCTGACATGGCTGAGCCTTAGGACATAATTCAGGTGTTTGATGGCCAGTAGCTCAAAGAGGACCTGCAGATTCCTGTTTGGAGAACAGACTATCAACTGAACACTTATTAGCTTTAAGGTAGCAGTTTAATTTGTTATTATAATTTATATGCTTACATGGGAGAGGGAGATCTGCCAAGAGCTGGTTTGAACTGGTTTTGTTATGTTATGAAAATGTATGGAATACTGATGAGTTAGGATTGCATGAATCAAATTTTCCTCAGAACCCTTGGCTCTGGGAGATTAGTGAACAACAGACAGTCCTGAGTCTCCTCTTGGAGTAAAACCAAACAATACCAAAACTAGTGCTTGATTTCTCCAATAGCCTGGGTTGTTGATTACTGGGAATTACTAGTCATAAAGTTGGTCAGGTGAATGACCAGAGACGTGTTTTGTGGGTGCTTGTTTTTCCAATGTAACAAGTAATTAGACGAATAGTTTGAGTTCTGTGTTTATCTTACTTCTGCTGTATTCAATTTCCTTATTGCTTCCAACCTATTGTGGCAAAGATTATGGCTGGCATAAACAACATATTACATAAGTAGATTATTTGAATGTTATGAGGCTATTAAAAGTGAAAGATGAGAGATCGAGAGGATAGATAGTGGGAAAAAGGAAATTAACTGGGAGGTTTCTTGCTAGCAGTGGTAGGGATAAATTAGAATCGAGGCAAATTTTGTATCAATTGACCAAAGAAGTCTAAAATCAGTTATTTGTCATTGCTGTTCTTTGATGTACCTTGGTTAGCTAGTAATTTTTCTTTTTCTGGATCAGGTGAAAAATATAATCAATATCAGGGTAAGAGTTGTGTTTCTGGTACTCTTATGTGCTGTAATTGTGCTGCCTGACCCGAACACAGAAAACTGTCAGCTACAGTGGGTGTCCTGAAGTAATGCTGGACTGTTACCAATGTTTTATAAAGAAATTACTACTGTAAATGAAGTATAAAAAAATTAGTGAAGTAAAACATGATTTGTCAGGGGAAGCAAAATATCTGTGGAGGTATATTTTACAGTGAGAAGAAAACAGATTCAAAATTCCAGTGAAAGAAGAAAAGATGATAAAATAATGAGTTCAACTTATAAACACGTCTCTAAAGCAGAACAGGAGAGTATTCAATGTTGGCTGACACCTCAGTTAATAGCGTGCTGTCAGTCAAGCCTCTAGGTGATCTGGCTATGAATGTATGAATATCTAATTGAAAACTGATGTAATTGTTGTTCTGGTAGTTCCTCTTGAAATTTAGAACATGTATGTTTCACTACTATTTTCATAGCAGACTTTGACATATTTGAAAATAATTTTGTTTGAAATAATTAAGTTAATAAGCATACCTGGACAAAAATGGTATTAAAATGGGTGAGGAGTGGAAAGGAGACTGAGTTTTGAAGAAAAGATTATGTACTTGACCAGTCTTTCTCTACTTTTCCAACTCCCTTTCTACCTGGGCCTTAATTGTAGAGACTTATGACCTGCCTGTGTATGTATTTTAGCACTAAAATGTTTTAGAAAAGCAGTTTATTATGTAATATGTCTTATTTCTCATAATGAGAAGCTTCCTAGTCCAATGTTGAAAACATAGCTTTTTAAGCTTAGGGGTGTTGTTATGCAAGTACTAGGAATTAAGACAAAACTGCAAAATGCAATAAAAGTAGTAAAACAAGAATTAATACATCTGTGCACCAGCAATAGCAAGCTAGAAGGACTTAATGAAAGGCCTTGTTACTTTCCCAGCTGTGGCTAAGCTGCTAATAAGAAATTGGCTGGCATCAAATATTGCAGCTGAAACTGGAAAGGGGCAGTAGATGAAGAGGCTGCCTAGGAGAGAGGAAAACTACAAAAGAGGAATTCTACAAGGAAGATTGCTGTGTGAAAAGGGAGGAGGCAGAGGCTGATAGGGAAGAAACGCTTTCTTCTCATTATATGCCTTGTGGTTGAAATTCTGAAAGGCAGGTGAGCTAGTGTGCATTACCTTGATGCAAGAATAAATATAAAAGTGTCAAGGTTTATTGAGGCTTGGACTAAGGAAGGCTCATGGCTAGTTTGCTGTGAGTTTGGATTGTACAACCTCCTCCAGGTTGTACAGAGGAATGGGATTGATCGTAATGAAAGCAGTACTGTGATGACAGCAGGGAGGTGTCACAGGTGTTGGTGAAGCCCTGCAATGGTGTCTTCAGGAGGTATTCAGAAGCCTTATTTGGTCTTACGGGTTCAGCTGAGAGCTATTGTATGAGGCTGGAAGGCTCATGCAGAAGCAGGAGGGGGAAAGACTGGAGTTACTCTTTTCTAGTTTATGTAAAGGTTATTGTGGTAATCTTTTCTTCATCCTGTCTTAAATGACTTAGATTGTACTTTGATTAGTTCATGTCATACAGGCTTGAAATCTACATAGCTGAGGTTAAAAGAAAATCAGTAAACAGTAGGTTTGATTTTTTTACAGAAAACTTAATTCAGCCTTTCTTACTGTAACTCCAACTTCAATCTCTTTTCCTTCCATCTAGGCCATGTGTTTATACGATGGGATCACCAATAAACAACAGAGCCCTTTTCCCATGCCAAGAACCACCCGTTGCCTTGTCAACATGGCAAGCCTCAGTCCGAGCAGCTGCAGGCTTTGTTGTGTTAATGAGTGGAGAAAACTCAGCAGAACCAGTCCAGCTTCAAGAAGGTGAAATATATTTTCTATAGCAAATTATTTTCAATAATTTTGTAATTAGAAATATAGCTTAGCAAATATATGATTTTTGAAAGAATGGCGTTTCTAACCATAAAAGAACTTACATGTCTATCTATAATCTCCATGTCATTCTGTGGAAAAGTTAGCTGCTCAAGGCCTCAGGATAACTTAGTAAGAATTCAAGGCATCTACATTTCACAGTGTTACTTTTCCTTACTTCTCTGTTTTTATTCATTTTACTTTTTCTAAACCTAGACTTCACTTGTCAGAAATTGGCTTTGTTTTAATCACTCTGCCGCTGAACTTGTCATAGACAAAGTACCTTATCAGACCCTTGACAACTTCAGGCATTGGTAGATAATTAACTTTCAGTTTTAGTTCTCCAGTCCAAATGTAGCTTAGCATGCCAATGATTAGAAGCACTCATTGTGTCATATCTGTTTCCTGAAATATATGGAATAGATAAAGAATAGCAGGTCAGTGCTCAGAAAATCTGGTCTTCAGGGGTTTTTGGCATTGGTAGATCATGCCTTGCGCAACAGTAAGCAAGCAAACAAGCATTTTTCTCTGTGTCGGTGATACTTTATTCTCTGACCCTCTGTCTCCGCAGAGGAGGAAGTTTTTAAGGCAGTTCTACACATAATGATACAAAGTATGTCCTGCTCCAGTTAGTTTTGAGATAATCTGTCAAGCAGGCTCAGTATTTTCTAGTGTAAGTAGTTCTGATGAAAAGTAGTGTATAGGAAAAGGTTAGAATTAGGTGTTTCTGGGAAAAAAAGAATGAAAGTCTCCTTGATTTGAGAGCCATCAGTTAATCCATTTGCATGGAATTGTCTAGTTATTTTTGGCCATATGTGAGGCCTGATTCAAGCCTTGTCTCTGCTGTTGAAGTATGGAAAACTGCCATGATGAGCTGCTCAGCTCACTTGGACAATAATACTTTCCTGTCTTGGCATCAAGAAAGCAAGAGTGCTCTTGAATTCAGATGAGGAGAATAGCTCTGCCATCATTGTTTAATTAGTTTAATCCACACTTACACCTTGCAAATGAGTTGTTGCCTGCCTGTCCCTCAGTGGTCTGAAATATTAAGAGGAAGAGGATGCTTATGTGAATTTCTAGAAATAGAAGCCATGGGAAAAAAATTCAGACAGTATAAATTGGCATAAGTCTATTAGAATTGATAGTCAGACCAGTTAGGTTGTTGAAAAGGCTGTATTGTGAAAGAATTATTTACTCATTAACGTCAGTTTGTCATTCTAGTTTACAACATCCATTAAAAATTTATACTTGAATGAACAAAAAACCTATTTGTGGGGAAAAACATTTTTTAAATGCTGTTGATGGAGTGTTGAGAATGATATCAGGGTACCATATTAATGATAGCACTGGGGCTTAGTCACCCAAAGTCAGCCTTGTCACCCTGTGGAGAACAGAAGGGGATTTTGTTTATCGTTGTAGTTTTTGCAGTGGGTCAGTTTATGTTGGTAATTCATGTGTCAGCTTAAAGCTTAGTTTGTTTTGAGTGGTTTTTTTTAATTTCCGAAGGCTAACCCAGTGTATTTTCTTTCCTAAAAACTCTGTGAAGGCAAGAAATACTGTAAGAAGTCTTTAATGGAAAGACCAGTAGGGAGGAAATGACTCATTTTAGCTTTACTGAGCTAATGAAGCCTTGAGTGAGAAGTGTGAACTGGGAAGAACCAAATGTGGCATTAAAGCTGGCTCCTTTAGGAGCCATGTGACAATGGCAAAATTTTATGCTGAACTTCACTGAAGAGAAGCAGCTACTGCACTTAATGCCCTTAGAGTCTTCCTTCTGCCTTTCCTCAAGATGGAATTCCCAAGAGTGTGGAAGGTTCTGCTTACAGATCTATGCAGCACACACAGTTATTCATGCTAATTTTGATGTTATGATGAAGGGTTGCTGGATTTCTCTAAAGGTAGTAGGTATTGTGTTCCTGTAGCTCTCAAACACTCAATCATGGATGAGACCCTCCTTATCTTGGTACTCATAGAAACAGTTGGAAATGACAAATGAGTGCTAAAGAGCTGTTTGGAATTGCAAAATTTTACAAAACTGATAAGAAAGAAGGGAAAGGAGCAATATTGTGAAGAATGTTTTAAACAAACAAATCCAAGGCTTAAGTGCTAATCTGATGCCTTGAATAAACCCTTAATGAAATTTAGAAATACAAATTCATTAGTCTAATTACTAGAACTTTTAAGAGTTCAAAAGTTCAAAATAGTCTGTAGTGTTAAATAACCTGTCCCACATAGATCTTGTTGTTAGACAATTATGCAGGGAATATGAAATCTTTCCAACTTAAAATTTTGTCTTTACATTTAAAAAACACACCTAAAAGCCTTTCAGGGTGGCTTCAATTAAAGTAACTTTTCTTTGCCGAATTATTTACATAGAGTATATTATTGCTGTGCTGCATAATTACAAAATAATACATAACTGGCACACAAATATTTTTTAAAAATGCGATTTCTCAGAAAGGATATGCATTTTGGCAAGCAGTTGTGAATGAATTTATTCTGAATAGAATTACAAGCTAGCTGAATATTTTTTCCTTTAAAAGCCAATTGTGCAGGCAGATAATAAAAGAACACCAAGTAAGGATGGCACCTTCATGCTTTTCTGCATTCTGCTTCACAGACCCGCATAGCTAGACTAGGTGTCCTCATTTGCCACTTGTATTTGCAGGTTTTGGTAGTACTGTACTTTCTCCTGTATGTGCCATTGTTGCATTCTGCCTCCTATGAAACTGGCTCATCTTGTCATATGAAAGAAAGTGAGGCTACATTTGTTTGAAAATACTGATATGTCACTTACTCAATTACAAACAGTACCTATTTGAGTATGACCTAAAAGTGTTTAAAAATACCATGTATTCTTTATGGAGTACTTAGAGAAGAAAAATTTATCAGAAAAATGCAATTGACAATGCCCTTTGGGAGAAAGCTTTACAGGGAGCACTACGTGTGTGTCTCCGTAGTGAGCCATTTAACCATTGGATTCATTTTTCAACACTTGTCATTTTTACTTTCTCTCAGCATATTACCATAACACATAGGTGCAAATGTATTTAGTCACAAACACCTTTGCGTTTGTTTTGATTCATGTTCAAGAAGCAGATATTCAACCCTTAAGTGTGAAATTGACTGGCTTGCTTTTTGTGTGTTTACCATTATGTAGTCCTTGATCTTGTTTTGCCATCTCTGGTTCCAGAGGGGTGTATTCTGTTACTGAGAGGAAATGTGGTGCTAAAGAAGCCACTGCTACTGCTGGGGAGCTAGCTGCAACAACAGTTGCTTTTGTTTGTGCTCCTCTATTTTTCACAAGGCAAAACAAAAGCGTCCAGTGCTGGTGTTGATTGACCTCCGACATATATCAGGAGCTACAGCATGGGAGTTGACAGCTCATCACGTGCTACTCATCCCTCTGAGCCAGTGTTGAACTCATGCTCTGGCATGAATTTGAGGGTGGTCTGTGGGAAATTCTGGCTTTCAGATCATAGATGAGATCAAAGATCTCAGCAAGTTACAAAGAGTTTCAGAAAGCTGGAGGGTTCTTAATCCTGGTGCTCCAGCCAAGTAATAGTTTTGGTATAACTGTTTATTTACCTGATGTTTTATGTATTAGCGCTAGCTCTTACTTTGTATATCGAATGCTGTGCAGGGATCTTTTGCTTTTCCCCTACAGGTAGCTGAGTTTTGTGGGTTTTGGTAAATCATGGACATCATTGGTATTTTGTGGTGTTTATAATTGTGTTAGCGCAAACTCTTTGAGGGAAGATACAAGTAATAATACTCTTAATGTTCTTGCATCTGGCATTAACAGATACTGACTTGCAGGTGTTTCTTCAGTTATAATGGACTCCACAGGGCTCAAACAATTTTATTTTCAAAGATAGCTAAATGCATTAAAAATTCTAGGAAGTAATTATATCATTCATCATTATTATCTCAAGTAGAAGAAATAAACAGCCTTAAAATTGTTCTTTTGCACAATTATAAATAGATTATAATTTCCTACCCTTGTAAAATATAGTCCTAAATTTTGCAAGGGATGTTTTCCAGTTACACCTCATAGAATAGATGATTGTTGTTGCATGGTTTGTGCAGTTACGGCATATTAGATTTGTTCTGTAGAGCTAAAAAAATTTTTTAAAAAATTATTTTCGAAGTTTCCTGTAGAGAAGATATTCTGAAAGTATTAAAAGTACCTAAAATAATTGTGTGTAGGAATCAAGCTGCTTTTAAATTAGGTCTGGTTAAATTAGGTAAGGAGAGGGTATAAGCATTACAAATAAAAGGACTCTTCAAATAAAAGGTGTTCTTCCCTTTTTTCCCATTGGACTAACCTCAGCCTAATCTCTTGTTGTTCCCAAGGTTAGTTTTAAGGTTGCAGCTTAAGGTTGCTTAGTCTGAAAGTGATTTTGTGTTACAAAATCTTGGGTTTGTGGTACAAAATGTTATTCGTGGTAAAGAAAGCCATCTCCCCGTTTCAGCTGCACTGTTCTGTCTTATCCTAGAGGTGGTGCTGTCTCCAAGGTAGCCACTGGAAAGCAGAGGGCAGCCAGGGGAAGGGGAGAGATGGGAGGAGTGGAGCTTGTGATCCCAGTCTGTTCCCTGGGATAGAGGTAAGGTTACCGATGAAGGAAAACAAAACAAAGCCCACTGACCTGAAGAAAGTTAAAGAAAGGAAGTGAAGCTTTGGGAGTAAAGGGCAGGCTGGGAGACAGTCTTACCAGAAGTGAGAAAAGACAGAAGATAAACGGGGGTTAGACTCTGAAAGAGTACTTCATGGTGCTTGCTGTAGAGAAGTATTCCCAACATAAAGACCATTTCAGTCACCGATCAGTGAATGCACTATAGAGGGAACTCACTCACTCATGCCAGTGCATGTGATTTCAGTTGTTCAAGACAAAACTGTAGGATAAATATATAGTTATCCTACACAGTTCTAGCATATGAATGTAGATGGCATCTAAAAGCCCTGCGGGAAAAGGATTGAGCCCCA
The DNA here is from genome assembly GCF_963921805.1 of Phalacrocorax carbo. NCBI lineage: Eukaryota > Metazoa > Chordata > Aves > Suliformes > Phalacrocoracidae > Phalacrocorax > Phalacrocorax carbo. The sequence continues at coordinate 45,269,960 of NC_087548.1, forward strand.
ATCCATTCAGGTGTGTAAAGTCAGTATAAATCTTGGATCTTTTTCTGGGCTTATCCAGAGTTCACATGGTCTCTGTAATACCTGCAAAATAAAAAGGGTTTGGAAAAAAGACAAGGATCTGTATGTTAGTTGCTTTTCTTTTCTTTGGGAGGTCCTAACTGAGATAAATCTGAAAACACATACTGAGAAAAACTTTTGTCTTTGGTACCTTCACCCTTCTGCAAGGTTTGTTCCAGCTCAGAATAGCATATGTTTGTTGCTAATTCATGTAAATTTCTGAATGCAGTACAGGCTGTTCTTCTCTCTGGATGGCTAAACTGATTCTCTATTCATTTTGACATCGTGTTCACATTACCCTTGTTTTTTAAAAAAAATCTCTGTGGTCTTGCTTGCTCTAGCCTGTCTTGCTAAACTTGTTTCTCACTGTAACCCTCTCTGCTCCCTCTGTTTGCATAGCAGGCACCCTTTCCTTTTAGACAACCTCCTTGCTGTTGTGCGCACCTTCTCCTTTACATCTTCTGCCGTCTGGAACAGTTTTCTGTGACTGGCTTTTGACTTTCATGCTTGTTTCAGGACTCAGTTGAAAACACATTAATGTTTTTCCATTAAGATTCCTCAAATTTTCACTCTTCATCTGCTGCTATTTAACTCTTAAGGTTTTAAAATTAACATAACTTCATGGAGCATTCTGTAATTGTTTGTATATAACAGATGCTACACAAAGCAAAGCACTGTAGACTACCTCTGGACCTTCTCTTGTATGCATTTAAGTCAATGGTAAAGCTGCTATTAACTTCAGGGTGTGGAGGCTTGGGCCTCCAGCACAGTTTATAGCAATGAAACTCTCTACATCAGGAGTTTGGTATTTCAAAATAATAAATTGTTGCTGTCCTGCGTGACCTCTTTCTCTAAAGGTGGCATTTGTTTGCCTTTGCTCATTTGTAGCTTTGGTAAGTTACTAAAAAAGAAGGTGGGGGAGGATTTGGCAAAACAGTTATCCTCTTTGTTCCTAATGTGTTTGGACCAAATAAGTTCCTTCTGCTCACATACTGACAGGAGCCATATAAGTTCACCTGACAATACAGAAAAGATTTTTGACGGTAGTGGTGAATGTTGCCAAAAGTGGAATGGAGTGAGTGAGTGTAAGTGGCTGCAAGTGCGTATAACAGGCAGAGACTTTATCTGCCTCTTAAAAGACTTCGCAAACAGTATTGTTTTGTCATACTAAGTAGGTGGAAAATTTGTTGAGGCTAAGTGTCATGGTTTAAGCTGGGATAGAGTTAATATTTTTTTTCTTGTATTTTGTTTGGACAGCTTGGTTTTCTGTGGTCATTAAGGTAGGAATCCCAGAGATGCTTTGCTGCAGTTGTTTATTTCCTTTCTTCTATGCCTTGTGGTCTCCACTGGATTTATTTCCCCCTCCTTTTTTTCCTTTTGATAGAGTTTCATAGCCCTGGTCAGAATACTATTGTAAAAGAACAAGTATTAATGTTCTCTTAAAATAACTGAAGTTTGTATGTTCCCACAGTTGCCACAGCTACAGTTATTTGCACATGATTCAGCAGGTTGTAACTCATGCTAGGGTCTTTCCAATAGTAATTAACCTATTAGTACAGTGTAGTTATTGTACTTGTGACCATAAGTGAGTACTTTAATGTGACCTTTAAGCTATACCCTTTTTAAAGGAACAAACAGAAACCCTGAACAACATTTAGATTGATGAAAAGTATGCTGTCCTAAAACATCCTCCAGTTCATCCAAACGTCTTCATAGATACATTCATCCTATATTGTATTCCTTGTCTTCCAGTACTGTGTTCCCATAATGATAAGACTAATAATCTTTTTATGTTTTAATAGACTCTCTAATCTTGTTCTAGCAGCTCCTGGATTATCATGACCAAATCATTGACTTAGGCAATATCCCAACTGATTCTGAGCTTTGATTTCTCACTGCCTGGTTGGCACATCATGTATCTCAGATTGCCAGGTCCAATTCACAAGTGCTAGTATTGTTTGTTAGAACTTACCTATCAGTCTGGTACTGTCCAGAACACAAAGAAAAGGTTTAATTCTGTGTGAGATAATGCAGTTAAGACAAAACCATAAACTGGTTGATCCAGGGTTGAAAGAGTTAAATTTTAATCTTTTTCTGTGTGTGGATTTAAAGGTGCTATTAGATTTCACATCAGATCCAATTCTTGGGCAGTAACAGTACAATCATGTTAAGCTGCATTAATAACATCTCATCTATAGATGATTTATTTATAGATAAAGACATCAGCAGATAGAGGAAAGTTGCGGGTTTCAGTAAAAAGTACTGAATCCATGGTGGTTACATATGACTCCCTGCAAAATTATTTTTCTTTCCTCAACAAAAATACCGGGGTGTAAAGTGGGAAGTTTGGCCCAAAATCTGAAGTACAAAAAATGTCAAGTACTGAGTATGTGCTGTGACTGATGAGTCTGTATTAATGTTCTTTTTATTTAACAGGTATCTTGAGCTGGTACTACTATGTGACTATGCCAATGCCAGCATCCACGTTCACTATTGCTGTGGGCTGCTGGCAGGAAGTTAAACAGCAGTCCTTCACAGCTGCCAACCAGACAAATGTTGAGTTTCCCTTGCCATCTTCACAAGCTGATTTCAGGTTGGTGTTCAGAATATTGTTGAAAAATTAGAGATATGGGTAGCATTTTCACTTACTCTGTGAAATATGAAAATGAGTCATATTAGCACAGGAATCAACATAGAACTTGTTTAATCTGAACAGAAAAGTCTTGGCAGGAAAATAATTCCAAAGGCATTATTTCATGGGTAAGGGTGTGGTTCTTTTTATGTGAAAACAAGCTGCTTAGTGAGCAGTAGGGTTAATAAATCCCAGTGCCTTCTGGATTTGCATCCTACATCCTGTGTCTCTTAATGCCCTGCTGCAACAATACCAGGTCCTCCCTTGTTTCTTACAGGGTTTGGCTCTAAGATCATTTGTGATCAGTCCATTCTGGCTACCTAATGCCCCCTGCTACAATATTGCCTGCTCACTCACTTTTTTCTTCCTGTCCAGTCCCATCACAGAGTTAGAGCTGGCCTGTGCAGTGGTTTGCCTGGAGTGATATGTGCTGACAGGGTACATGAAAGACCTCTTGCAGTGGTCCTGTAAAATAAAGTTGATTCTTTTCAATAAAAAAAATACCCTGTTATCTAGTACATGTAATGGCTACTTAGCTGTCTTTCACCAAACCTATAGAAATGTAATTATTTTGGACACATCTATTCCTCCTTCCAATCCAGTCAAAACTGCTCCTTGAGTTTAAATTATTACAGAGCGATGGATGAACAGAACAATACTATATAGGCCTGCAAATGAGACTTGAGGCTAAAAATTAAGTCTCTGGAGAACTACCGCTTGTTTCCCCATGTATTCACCATAGTTAGGAGAAGCCTTAGACATGGCACTTGATTTTCTCGCATACTACTCTCAGCTTTCCAAATTCAGAGAGTCATAGAATCATAGGACAGCCCAGGTTGGAAAGGGCCTTGAAAGATCATCTGGCCCAGTCTTTTATGGGAAGGGAAGTTTAAATGAGATTATCTAGCACCAATTGCCCCTTGTCTTTTCCATGTGGCTCCTTGTGAAGAGAGAACCTCTGTGCCCTTTGATGTCCTTTAAATACTGGAATACTGTGATGAGGTCCCCCTGAGCCTTGCCTTTTCTCCTCTCTTTCTCTTTTCTTCTCAGAAAAGGCCTAGCTCCTTCAGTCTTTCCTCACAGGGCAAATGAACTTTGTTAATTTTCGTGGCCCTCCTTTGGACCCTCTCCAGTCTGTCTGTGTCTTTCTTTAATTGTGAGAACCAGAACTGGACACAATACTCCAGGTGTGGCCTGGCACAGACCACCTGGAATAGACTGGGGTGATCATGTCTCTACTTACGCTAGTAATGCCCCTGTGGATGCAGATTGGGATCCAATTTTCCTTTGCTGCTTCAGTGGTGCACTAATGACTCATGTTCAAGTGACTGTCCACCACACATCCCTGGGTCCCTTAGAGCAAGGCTGCTCCCAGACACACAGATCCTAGCCTGTGCTAGGCTCTTTGGTTATGTCATCCCAGGTGCCAGACTTTGCATTTGCTTTTGTTGAGCTTCACACTGTTCTTTCTATACCACACTTCCAGCCTGTCCAGGTCTCTCTGCAAGACAGCTCTCCCTTCTGATGTGTTCACCTCATCACCCAGTTTGCTGTTATCAGCAAACCTGGTGATGATGCTTTCAATCCCATCATCCAGGACATTTGTGAAGGTGTTGAACAGTGTGGGGCCCAGTATCAATCCCTGGGGCACTTGTGACAGGCTGCCAGCCTGAGTAAAAACTACTGATTGCCACTTTCTGGAGTGTGGCCTGTGAGTCAGTTTCCTACCCATCTCACAGACCATCCATCCAGTCTGTTATATCTTGCCAGTTTGTCCGGGAGAAGGCTGTGGGAAACTGTGATGAATGTTTTGCTGAAGTCCAGGCAAACAATATCCACTGCTCTCCCCAAGTCAACAGAACAAAACAGTTGTTTTGTTGCAGAAGGTGATCAGGTTAGTCAGGCTGCAAGTGTAAGTATTTTTTCTGTCATGCAATTAGAAACTTAGCCAAAACAATACTTGCCTTTTAGGTAGCTGTTTTGGGCCAATATTGTGTTAACATTAAGACAACGGAAGTCCTTACTGTTTTGGTAAAGCTAGTCAGACTTTGGAACTTGAGGACCTGGTAGGGATTTCTTATTTGAATTTAAAATGAAAGGATTCTGATGGCTTGCACCTTGGCTAATTTTTGTTTAAAAAAATTCTAATAAGTCTTGAGAATAAGGATTTATTAGTAATCAGTTAAATCAGTAAGACATGCCTATTCAAGCTTTAAAATGGTTTATAGGTTTGATAAGCTTTTAGAAATTGTTCTGTTTATTCCTCTACTATTTATATGTTTATAATATGACTACCTCTATAGAAATATGCTGTAGATGTTCACTGCATATTCCTCTGTAATGTACAACACATTCAATAATAGGAATTTTTATTGATTTGATGCAAAAGATTATTCTGCCAGAGTGTTAATATAATAAATGAAAGTTTCCGGCTTTTTAAAAACTTCTGAAAAAAGGGAAATTCTTTTGTACCTATTTGTAGCAAAACTTAGTGCAAGTTTTAATCAACGTGATGATTGTTACGAGTCAATCTGTGTGATGGTCATTGGACGAGTTAATTGTTGCAGGTAGTGTGATATATGTGCAGCAGTTGAGTTAGTGACAGTGGAAGAAACAGAACTAATGTGTTTTGGAAAAAAAAGTGACTGGGGGGAAAAAAAATCCTCTGCAGGTGTGATGTCCATTATGCATAGACAAAAAGTAGAGCCTGAGTGTGCAAGGTTGTTTTGCAGTTAAGTAGGGCATAAAAATCTGTCCTTAAAAATGTGCTCTTACAGTTATATCCAGTTAATCTTTATTTGGGAGTTACTATAACAGATACTTGTTACTTACTTTAGTCATTAAGATGAAGTAACCAAACCAACATTAGGCACAGTAGTAGGCATTTGTAGAAAGGGTGTGAAATGCATAGATCAGCAAACGTTAAGGTAGTGTCTTAGATAAGATAATGGAGATTAACTCTTGGGCCGCAGGAAAAGGAAGGATTTCTGAAAGAAGTTGTTGAAAAGCGCCATGTAATTTATGTCCAGGTGTCTGTGAGTTTTACATATGGAGACTGTATCAAAGAAAATGTTAAATGGTTGTAGGGTGTTAAGTAAGTTTCCTGTCTCCTTGTGGTCATTAAGGACTTGGCAACTTTTACAAGGGACAGGGTGCTAGCTTTCGTGTTCTTGCCTAAGCTCAACTCTGATAGTTAAATACACAGTTACATTGCTTTAGAGCAGAAGTATACTGGGTTAGACCACCCTTGGAAAAAAATGTGTAGTGATAGATGTAGTTTCTTTGCATATGTAATCAATAAAATAGCTTAGGATCCATTACTTTCACAGAAGGAGTTATGTAAGGTGTTAAAAGTGTTGGCACTTCAGCAAAATGTGGTCCTTTTCTACATGTTATAATTTTGTTTTGTGTGTCAGCACTCACCTGGAGCATGATCTTCCAAATGTAAATGCTTTGGGTGATGCCAGGTACTGTAAGTGCTTTGCCTGTCCAGGTGTAGTAGAACCAGGTTCCTTAAGTTGAAATCTCAACCCAAGAAGAGGCTCTGCACTGTATGGAAGACAAGCTACCAGCTGAAAACATGAAGCTGATTTCTGCTAAGATATGAGTCTGTTTGGGCAGATAAATTATTGTGAAGGTATACGACTCAGTGTTCAGGAAGGATTTGATTTACCCCTCCTTCCTTCCAGCTACAGCTCTGAATAGCCTGTAAAAGTAATGTAACGTAAGCCTGATATTTTCAGTGATATTTTCAAATGTCTAGAGTGATAAGCCTGAACCGGTAACTACTGTTGGTTTTTACTTAAGAAAAAAAAATCAGAAAAAGTTCCTGGAGAATTTTAGTTACAACAGTATTAAAAAGAAGCCCCTCGAATTTCATTCTAATTGCACTTACTATGTTTGTGTTAATATGTATGAAACTTTATTTTTGAGGTCATGTTTGAATAGGAATTATCTGAATAAATATTTTGTATTGTTACTTAGTTTATGTTTATTTTGACCACTTGTTCTTTTGATGCATATCTATTTATAAAAACAAGGTTAGACTAGTCTCTTTTTTGTATTTACGAGTAACTCTATCAGTTCTACTCAGACATGTAGTAATAAGTGTTTTCAGTGCTGCACGTGTGAATAGTGTGAGAATATAAATGAATTGGGTTTATGCAAACCCATTCTGATGTCTAGAGAATATCCTTTTTCCAGTATCCTATTGTGTTAGCATACTGAGTTGTGCACATTTCTTGTATCATATTAAACTATTTTTTCTTTTGTTTTGTTTTTTGTTATTGTTTTTGTCAGATGGCATGAAGAACTCTGTGGTCATGTGGAATATCCCTGCCGTTTCCGAAATCCTGCTGCGAGGTTGCAGGCAGTCATTCCTTATAGAGTCTTTGCTCCCTGGTGCCTTATGGAGTGCTGCAAAGAACATTTGCTTCAGCTAATTCCTCGGTGCCTCTCAGCTGCTTACACCACACTGGGTACCCACCCCTTTTCCAGACTTGATGTTTTGATAGTTCCTTCCAACTTTTCCAGCCTGGGAATGGCTAGGTAAAGAAACTTCTCATCTCCTGTATTTTGTAAACTCCTTTTTATCAGCTAGTTAGCAGTGTCAAATGGCTTATCAATATACAGTTGGTGTGCTAGTTTTTGTAAACCAAGCTTAAAACTCTAGTTCTGGCTTCATGTAGCTACGTTGGTTTGCATCCTTTGTGCTATGATTGTTAATTTTAGTTTTAACAGGGCCAAAACAAGGAAAATACAAGCTTATTAGACACGTGGGTTGGAATTTCCTCATTTGCCAAACTGAAATTCTTTTATTGGCTCTGTTGATTTAAATACTTCATGTTGCTATCACTTTGTCATGCTTTCTTTTGGCATTGATTTTACCATTATGTCTTGACAGAACAAGAGCATATTAAAATCCAGATCTAGAGTTTATTCATAAGCCTTTTGTGATTTATGAGTTTCTAGTCAAACACTGGTCTTTGGAAGCTGAGCAGGGCAAATTGTAAGGATTATGTTATCAAATTTTCATGGAATTTTGGAGAATTAAAAGCTTAATTAAATATTTTCGAGTTTACAGTATAATGTCCAGTCATTCAGTGACTAAAGAATTTTAGCTGTATTAGTTGTAAGGCAATGCCTAGCAATTGAAATTCCCCATTTGTTTTTTAGTTTTCTTAAAAATATATATCTTAAAGTTCATAAACAGATAGTGTTTGTTAATAGCGGAGAATGAAGCCCTGTTTTCATTCACTATTTGCCTAGTGCCAGCAGTAGAGTGAATTCATTTAGGCAGATGGACAATACATCCAAGGGAAAAATTAAAGGCAAAGGTCTGTATAGAAAGATGAGGACTGAAAGGAAAGGTATATTCTCAGGCTGTTGGTGTTGCATTTTGGAGCTCTTGGGGCAGTTGTCAGGTAGGTTTGATATCTGAAGAAACTTCAACAAATTGCGCAAATCGGAAGTCCAAGTACTTAGATGAACCAGAAGTTTATTTATTCTTACAAACTGAGTAATTAATCAAATAAGGAAACATTTGTTTTATACTACATATTTTGTTTCTTATTTACCTAGATTGTTTTTATACAGCTTTCCTCTTGCAGTCTTCCTTAGGGATAAAAGTAGAGAATTATGCTGGCATGTAATAATATTGTATAGTTTTTAGTATGTTTACTTTTTTTAATGAAGATCTGTAAAATTTAAAACTTAAACAGTGACCCTCCTCTGTCATATAAGCTTCATCGCTTTGTAGATAAGTTGTACTACTGAGTTTCCAATCATAGCTCTTCTCTAAATGAACTCCTAAATGAAAGCATCAGGAAATCTACATGAGTCCCAGTTGCTTTGGGCACCTGCCACAGACTATATTCTCTGATGCTTTGCATAGTGGTTTGATTTAGAGGTGTGATGTTGTGTACCATGTTCTTGAAGCCATATGAAATTCATAGAGATGCCTAGCAATTTCCTGTGACTTCAAACGCATGGTACAAAAAGGCTGACACAGTGCCTTGTGGATCATCACTGTAATTGAGGAAGAAACTGGCCATTTTACTTGGCTGTGTGCTAAGAGCAATGACCAGTGGAACCATGAAGGACAACACATACAAACAGTACAAAATGAAAGAGAAAAGGGCGAGAGATGCCAAAATGACAGCACACAGTAGGAGAAATCTTCAAGATTCAGTTGTTGATATGCTGCTGCTGTTTGGGAAGTTGTCAGAGCTTCCCCTGCATGTACCTTTCCCAGAATTCATAAGGAAAAGATGCCTGCAGCGTATTCTGTTGCAAAACCATCTGTGGTTATCTGAGTCCAGATTGTGCATTCAGAATATTGTAATTGTACTTTCTTTGTGAGGGAGATGAGAAAAGCCTATGCTTTTATTTCCCTATGCTGCTTCTAACCACTGTCAGTTCCAAGTGATCCATATCATTGAATGAAAGTAAGGGATGAAAGAAAGAGCATGCATACTTCCTGATGCTTCTCATCCAACTGTTCATCAAGCCAAGTACATTCAAATTTTCAAAATTGAAATAAGGGAATAATTTAAGCTGTTTAAATATCAAGCTGTATTTGGACAGCAAAGGAAATTAAGTGACTCATAATAGCTTGCTTGTTCTTGTTTTCTGTGATTTTTTTCAAATAGAGGCTTCTATGTATATAGCAAGCTATTTAAATGGTTAATTCCTGTGCATGCAAGGATAATTACCTAAATCATTTCAGTTCAGAATAAGCTATGTGCAAAACAATGTCCAAACCCACATTCAAAAAAAAAAAAAGTTAGCAATTATCTTGGGTTAAAAGGGTGCTATAGTATTTATTTTTTTATCTTCTAGTCTATCTGTAGCAGTATAAACATAACTCAGCATGCCAGAACAAAGGGGGTGTTGTTCTGAGAATTCCAATTGTACTCCTGTCTGCCAGGGGAGGAGGCAGTCATAAATTTTAGTCATTATCTGAAGTATCAGGGCTTTACAGCATTTGGCACTTTTCTTGGTCTGTTCCTCATTTGCTGATACTTACTGTGTTTTTTATATCTCAAAATACTTAAGGGGGATGTTTTCCCAACATTTTAGACTGCTATGAAATGATGATAGCTCTTGCATAGAGTGACCTAATTAGTCTTTTTAAGCTCTCCATTCTAGTAGCCACTACTGTGGGTCAGCTGCATTCGTCTTGAAGTCTGACTTTTTGAAAGAAACTCTGGTTGAAAGTATATTCATTTTACTTGTGTTTTCTGTACATCTTTTCCTGTGTTTTTTTTTAATTTGCTATGGACTTCTGTATGGAAACGGGATCTTGACAGTTTATAATAATTGCAATCATCCCCTCTTGCTTCCTGCAGATCCTTGAAGCTGGAGGATTTAATTTTGCACTCTCTTTTGGTTTTACACTATTTTAGTTTAAGTGATTCAGTATAGCTTCTCTCAAATTTATACTGATAAAAGAAGAATGTGGCCTTACATGTCTTTGGTGATATTATGTTAAACTGTACATAAATTAATAATGCATTGTGGAGCAAAGTTAAATAGGTTAAAAGCCAGAGATTCAGTGCTTTCTGTAGAATTTTGAGGGTGTCGTGAACACCTAGTAGCACTTAATTATCTGATTTTAAGTTCTCTCACTAGCAGAAGGGAGTGAATTGGAGGAAAGGATTAGGGGAATGTGTCAGACTGCAAAGACTCTAGAGCTCCTAGTTAGATTGTTCAGAGAAGAGATCCCTGACCTCACACTACACTGAAAGGTTTGCATCATTCATGTGCTAGGAGTGCTAAGAGGTTAAAAGCAGAACCATATTTTGGTGCTGTTGATTATGACATGCTGTTCCCCGAGGAACTGTCAACCCCATTGGCATTTAAATAGCCTTGTTAATTCATGGTTGCAAATGCTCTCATGTGAAGCAGTAGTTACTCACGTGAACAAAGCTGGCTTGAAGACCTCAGATAAAAAACAGAGTCTGTGTGCCCTGGTTGTTCATGTTCTTCACATCAGTTCGTTCCCAGTCCAGTTTTGTTGATCACATTTGAAAATGTAGTGTTTCAAAATCTCTTCCCACTCACCTGCAACTCAATTTCCTTTCCTTTTGGCAAAAGCTGAAGAGACTCCAGATTCCTTGTTCTTTTTCATTCCCTGAGGAAAAACATTCTTTTGAATACAAAGCCTAACATTTTGTGCCATCTGAGCCTGTGCTTGAGACCTGGACTTCTGCTGCAGTGTAATTAAACAATTGCAATTAAGCAATAGAATTTTATTTTTTTTCCCCCATGGAAGTAATTATTTCCATGATAACCATCGAGGGCCTTCCACAGTCACACCAATATCTTGTGTTTCTATGATGTTAGAAACTGCTTACCATCTTTTGACTTCTTCACAGCAAATGTGCTGATACTTATTTTACTCCCCTGGGGGCTGTAAGCCTTTGTTTGCATTGAGTTGAAGTACTTTTTTTGAAAAAACGGTCTTCAAAGTTTTTGTTTCCAGCATGCATAGTTTACATAAGATTACTGCTTTTTCTGTTTGAATTAATGTACTTAAGATGTACTAGCTTTGCATTAAGATTCTAGCTTTACAATTCTGAGCCAAGCACTATGTGTCAGTAACTTGACTAGTCACATCACTTGTTGCTGGGACCTAGAAGAGTATGATGAGAAAAGTGTCCTTTGGTATGTACCATGCTCTTAGTTTTTCCTTAAATACTTAGGACTAGTAACTGCTGAAAACAGAATAATGGGATAGATGGACTTCTGATCTTACCTAGTTAACTGTTCTTACAGCAATTTTGCCCAGCAGAGCTAGCAAGTAAGTGGAACCAAAGAACTCTGAGCAAGATACTGACGTTTTCTAAGCACGATCCCCGTCTTAGGTTATTTGAATCCTATTTAGGATCTGAAATTAGTAGCCTCATTTTCAAATATGCTGGACATCCTTGAAAACCAAATGGTGCATGATGACAGAAACATAGAGGATGCTTGGCATATTGGTAAATCAGGTCAACTTATATAGCTGGCTAAATATCGATTTGGCAACCCAACTTTCAATTCCTATTTATAAAGATCTTAGTCACTCTTGTCCTCTCAGGTAAATGGTCTTTGGTATTTTAAGAGGAAAGAATATCTCTTTCTTTAAAACATGGTATATCAGCAGAACTCTTGAGTCTTTCCGGGCCATGTCACTAAGGTGGTTAACTTTTTTAATTGAAAAAGGAGAAGGAAAAAAAAAGAAAGTGGGAAAGAAAAAAAGCCCAAGCAGCTTCCTTGATCTGTGCATCTGTAGACACCATTTATCCAATCTGCATGTCTGCAGTTTTCCAACAACAACTGATAAGGCTACAGTAAAATCAGCCAGGACTATTGGAAAACATCCAAGTGTCAAACATAAATGTGAGTCTTCAGTATTGTTCAGTCTTCCTGAACTGTGATTGACTGCCTCAGCTGTAGAACGCTTTTGTGAGTGTATACGTTGTTATAAACTTTTTTGCACAACATTTTCAATTGTGTTAATTTGACAAAATACTTGCAAAAGTAATCCTTAAACATGAACTCTCTCCATTTTTTACATATCATTAGTTGGTTATCCAGAGAGAAATAACAAAGTACAAAAATTAAATTGAAGAGTAAAAAGTATGATGTCTGGAGAAAGAAAGCTTGATTCTTTTTCCAACTTTTTTTTTGATTCATTATTTGGTGGAGAATCTTAACTTGAATCTTGAATACTTGTTTGCTTATGTGTGTGGTGTTTTTCCTTTTGATTATTTTTATATGAGGGACTGTAAATTGCCTCAGATTTCAGTTTCTGACCCTGCAAATGGTTTTGCATGCCCTCAGATTTACATACAAAAGTCCTTTTCTTTTCATTCAAAAGCTGTACCTGCATCTTTACTTAGTATATTTGTTGGCAGGATCATGACTTGATTAAACATGTGAAATTTGACTTAATGATGCAAGTGACTTTAATGTGATTTGAATTTAAAGAAGAAAAAAAAGCTATTGAGCTTAGCTTTCCTGGAAATATTTGCAGGTAGTAGTGTTTTGGTATACATCCAGTGGTTATTTTTAAGTTGAATTTGGAGCTTGAAATCCATAGTGGAGTCCACCTAGGATGAAATAGTATCTGTCCTCTTTGTCCTTCTCATGCTAAGATGGAGAATCAAGCAGGATATTTGGGTGAAAATACTATGAAATCCATTCATTGATGAAACGAAGTGCTAAAGCAGGATTAAGCGTAAAACATGCTTTAAATCCTAGGTTCTGTTATTCTGTTCCATTCTGTTTTCTCTATAGTTGATGACCACCTATGCTGAGTTCTTCAAAAAAAGATGCATATTATCAGCTTTTTTTCCAGAGGCAGTTTTTCCAGTTGACATTTTTTCATTTGGAAAATTATGTACTTTGTAAATCACACACAAATAAGTAAACTTTGTTTATCTTAGTATTGTGGGAATTACCTATGAAATCCCTGTTGCCTATGGTGCAAAGGCTACCATAGAGAGTTATAAATCTAGAGATTCGCTTTGATTTACATGGTCTTCCTTTTGAATAGAGGCTGTTCTGGTAGAAATTTGGCACATTTGCTAGTCTCACACACCCTGCAATACTGCTCTAAATAATAATTAAGTATATCTATGTTTAGCAAAGGGACTCCATAGATTTCCCTTGAGGATTGGAGAGGGGAAAATGTAATAGTAGTTGGGGACATTTTTTGAAAGAGTGGAAGAAGTTGGGTATCTATTTAAAATGTTGGTTTTGTTTTTAATACCAGAAAGGTGGTCAGTTGTGGATGACATAATATGCAAAGTTTACTGTAGCCTATATGGGCTATAACCTACAGTCAGTTTTTAATTCAAAGATATCTTGGATCTGTCTTCCAGTGATCTAAACATTTAGCTTATTATATTTCGCTTTAGTCTTTCCTTCCTCAAATTTGTCACTGTTGTAGGAATTTGGGTTCAGTTTTTAGTGCTGTAGAATTTAATTAGAATTTTAATGAAACTAATATTAATCTGCTGATGGGTAGCAATTTAGTAATTTTTACTTTTGCTGAAGCACTGCTATACTATTTCAAGAAAATAAAGCTGTTCAAAATTCATCCCAATTGGAGTCTTATCTGTGATAGCAGTAATTCAGAGTGTGTGGCTGTACAACACATGCATACAAGCTTAGTGATATTTAGACATTAAGAACATTTTCTGACACTTAGCTAGAGCCTGATGTATCATTTGCTAGCACTGCAATTACAGTCCTTCATCCACTTGTCATTTTTGGATCAAAACAGGATTTTGAGTACTTCGGGCACAATATATTTCTTTACTAATGTGATGAGCTGCCGTGTTGGTCTATTAACTCTTAACAGATGTTCTTTTGAATGTAAACCTTCAAAGAGAATAAAACAAGTTCATTTCTTGATGGAAAGCAAAATTTGTTTTTCATTATTTTATAAAATTGCTACAGTCAGAGAAATATTATTAAACAAATATCAGAAATAAGAGTATGTCCTTTTCCCCCTTCAGAATGATATTTAAAAGGTTAATCAATCAAAGAGATTTCTTACCTTCAATACCTCTTTTTTTTCCTCTTCAGTTTCTTGAAAATAAATACTTAAAAAGTAGTGAGTTCTTGAATTTTAACTTGGCAAATAGGCTTTCATGTGCTTTGCATGGCACTGGAAACGTAAATGGCTTGCTTTATTTTAAGAAACAGTTCAAGTTTTGTATAAGGTAGCTTCTTAAGCCAGATACTATCTGGTTTTATATTGGCATCTTCACTGATGTCAGTTACGTTTGACTGCTGCAGCACACTGAGAAAAGAGAGAATAAAAGGTTTGTCACTTTGACTGTGACAAAGTAGGATGTAGAAGTTACCTGCTGCAAATAACTTTTTTGTTATTATTGACTATTTTCCTCCTTCCATCACCTAACTGCCACATTGTTTTGCACTATGGCTTATGACATAAAAACAAAAGGCACTTGATGTTCTGGCAACCACATATTTTAAGTCTAAGGCATGAGACTGTGGTAGGGGAAGCCTTGTTTCTTTAATTTGTGGAATATCTACATAGTTTAAATATGTTTGTTTGTTTGTTTGTTTGTTTGTTTGTTTGTTTGTTTGTTTGTTTTTTCTTCCAATGGCTGAGCACCCAGCCATCTGAAAAGCATGGCCTTCTATTTTTTTTTAAATGCTTGAATGTGCAAAGAATTATATGCTTTAATACACATTTAAACCCAACATACACAAGTTACTTTTGAATTTTTTTCCCGTTAGGCTTGCATTTCGCAATCTGACAGGTTGATGAAATAGCATTTGAAGCTATGAAGAGTAAAAATTGATTTCAGCTTTTTCCACCATCCTTCTTACAGTGCCACAGCAATAGCTGCTTTTGTACTTAATCCCTAAAGGGAGATTACTCAAATGGCTTGTATAACCAGCATAGTTCAGATGATGTGTCCTTTTGCTTTAGTGTGATATCTCAATGTAACATCTGTGCAAGCGTGTATATTATTTTCCTTCCACTAGCAACAGCATGAAGCAGAAAACAATGTAGTAGTCTGCTAAAACTGTGGGAGCAACTACTGCAGCTTAAGGTGGATTGAAAGGGCTCTACATCAATGTAAATTCCATGCTCCGAAACTAAATTTTGAGTTGAAAGCAAATTTCAGCCATACTGCCTGGTACAATCAGCAGTCTGTGCTGGACCACTCACAGGTCCTCAACAGACACTCACCAGGACCCAACCAGATCCATATATGAGAAGATCTCCAACCTGATCTATGATAGTATCTATGAGATGTATGACAAAATCATATATATTTTATGTATGTATATGTATATAAGTGTATATAAATGTTTGTGTATATATATTTATTACAACAATATATGTATTATATCAATCTGTCAGTCATTACTTCCTTGCCTGTCAGTTGTAATATTGCTGACTCTTTATGGACACAAAAGTGTAGAAGCTGAGTTCACAGTATTGCATCACAGGTATCTCTGATGAGGCTTCTCAATTTGTTTCAGTCTTGTGGCATCACCATCCCAGGAGGTGATGAAAAGAGGTCCTGTCAAGCTTGGCTTCTTTCTGAGATTCCAAGCCTTCATTGCTGTTACCTGCGGGACTGCTTTGGGATTTATGTTCAGTGACAAATGACACCTCTGCACTCCATGTTACTTGTGTGACATGTACATGTTGCCACAGTACTTCGAGAGCCTTTCAAGAATTAAAATGCTTAGTTTTCAGAAAATCCTAGGGGGTAGTAGGAATGTATTCTTATATTATGGGTAGCTAATTGGTGTCTGTAGATGTTACAGGAGAATCTTTTGAAGAAATATACAATTTCCTAATTCCCTTTTCCTCTCCCATCCCAAGCTAAGGTTAAGTAAGGAACTGAGTCGATGTCATTTGGACTCAAACCCGGTGTTCTAACATCGCATCAGCCTTTCCAACCTTTTCTTGTTTGTAGTGTTAAGTACTAGCTGTTTGCCAAGTTTGAAATACATACTCCAAACCTCTGTGCTGCTAGTACTAACAAAAATCAGTCTTTAATTTGAATAATGTATAGTGCTTCCTTTTTTCACTCTCTGATTTTAAAAACACTGGAAGCATTTTCATTATTACCTCTAACACTGGAAAGTTAAAATTTCACATGTAGAAGTTTCAGTACATTAAAAATAATGAAAGCTACTGAAATTGGTGGTAAGGGATGGGATCTTTAGTGACAGAGCACCTAAAATTCTGACAGAGGATTCTAATATTAGTCTTACTGCCTGTGGTGTCATCATATATGGAATGTTTTTGGAGTATGGCAATAGACTTATTCACTTACTTAGAAATTGTTTCAGAAGGTGGTTAAGCTTTTGGAAATGCCTTATTTGGTGCCAGCAAGGTCGTCCTGCAGCATGGTTAGTTCAAGAAAACGTGTGTGTCAGCCATTGTGAATGGAGGTGGTGGTTGTTTTTTTTTCTAGGTGAAATGGTGCTGGTTTTTTCTCATCTTAACATTGATTTTACTGGTTGGACTGGTGAATAAAGAGAAGTATTTCTTAACTTTTTTGGTTTACTCTTCCACTGAGAATCATTTTAGGTGCAGTAGAATTCTGATATGGGACATTTCATTGTTGGCTAGGTGTAAAGGTGTCTATGATGACTATTTTTCCAAGTCTCTTTATCTTTCAGATGATGTAAGCTGAGCTCAGACTGAACCAGCAGTATAGTCTTAGACAAGAAAAATGGCTTTAATGTCTTTCCTTCTGCCTCTTTCAATCTCCCTCTCAAAAAAAAAACAAACCCCAAAAACCATATCCATGATATGTGGTTTATGATTTAATCTGTTTTAAATTTGTGCTGGTATTTTTGATTCAGTTCTCCAAATAATGTGTCCAAGGAGGCAATTTGTTTTTCCCCATACAATTACAACTTCAGCAATCAGGTCATATATGCAGCTGATGATTTTTCTTATTTTGCATATACTACAATGAATGTTACGGTCCCCATAATGCTGGTGTAAATCATGAGTTCTGTGTGGGTATGTCCCATGTGCATGAGACCATAATTTGTTTATGAAACTTAAAATTTTACAGCCAAATACTAAAAAATTTAAAGGTAGGTACTCTTGTAAAAATTTGGGCCTTTTAGCTGTTAATGAAGGTGAGGCATTAAATGCTGTTCCTAATTATTATTAAGTATATTGTGATATTATTGAAAATAAGAGATCTTGTGCAAATCAGGATTACTTGCCTAAGAGTTTAGAGCTTGGTACAGAAAAACCAGATTCTGATGATGGCTTTCTCATCTAATTTATCTAAAACTTTTGGGACTCTGAAGGAGGAAGAATTTCACTCATTTGTCTATGCTTTAGACAGGTTTAGTCTTTGTTGAGACACTAGTCAGTTGTGCACAAAGTCACTTTCTGTAAACACAGCAATTAAACATCTTTTCCTGGAGCCTTTTTTGTCTATCAAATGAAAACTGGGAACAGAGATGGAGTTTTCTGCTACATCTGTCAGCTACAGGCATTCTTGGAGGCGGGTGGGGAGTGAAAGGCTGCGTTGAGATTGCCTGCCCATTTCTACTGCAAGGCTAGTAATTTGTAGCATTGTTTCTTACACATGGGAAAAAAAATACTGCGGGAAAAAAAAAAGGTGGAGATTATTCTTTCTCTGCTTCTCCTTATCTTGATTGCAGTGTATGTTATGCTAAGTGTGCCTCACTGCATTCTGGCTGAGAAGCAGGGAGACTTGGCATGTGATGTCAATCCTAACAAGTGCAGGCTGCCTCCAGTACTCACAGTAGCCATGTGCGTCTATGCTGACGTGCCTTCTGCCAGGCAGTTCTGTGCATAAAAACTGTGTTCCGAGTGCATTTTATTTAATGATTTGACAAAGGCCAAATTGCCAACTTTCTCTCGTTTCCAGCTGCAGCGGTGTAGAAATTGCCAGGAGGGAGTGTGGAGAAAGGCATAGGCATAGTAGTGAAATAGATAAATACGTTGTGAGGAAGAACAGATAGAGGATTAGCTGAGCAGTGATAACATGAAGGAAAATAAATAGAAATGGGTAATGACATAGGAACCTGTGAGGGAACAGAAAATGTTGTAGCTAGTGAGGATATGCTAAACACAACCAGATCAGTAGGTGTTTTGCACGGTTTAGTGAAAAATAGCAAATTCCTTTCTGGAATCTTAGATTGTATATTTGACACTAGTGAAGGATAAACATAATGAATTTATTAACTTGCTGCAATACCACTTTGTGACTATTATTTCTGTTATTATTTCATTTTTCTGTAGTGACCAAAAGCCACAGTAACAGAGTAAGTCTTCCAAAAGTGCCTAATTAGGGCAGGGACCACATAGCCCTGTCAAACAATTGCTGTGGAGTGCTTTTCCTTTTGGTCTTTAAAAAGTAAAGACGACAGCAATATTTATTTTCTGAAACTTGCCAAACTTCAAGCTTAGTTTTTTTTTTTCATTGTGTAAATGTATAATTTCTGTAGACTTCAAGGTGGGGTTAGTACCCTGTTGAAGGCCTCTTTTGCGCTTTATTGGGAAATGTTTGCGTGATAGGATTGCTGTTTAGGGATGTGAGAGTCCTTTTGGCATGCTGAAGTGGCAAAAGTAGATGGTGGACAAGGGAGATGAGCATGTTCAGAGCCCATTGCAGGGATCCCAATGTTAAGTGCTTTTGCTATTTGTTGGAATCTTTTATTATTGTTTTTAGTAATAGTTTGTGTCCTTTTCTGTGGGTCTGTTGAAATAAACTGCCCCAAAAGTTATTTTAATTAAGAACAAAACAAAAAACCTGCCCAAAAATGTGAAAAAAAGGCTTTCAAAGTCTTCATATGTATTTTTGCACTGATTTGATGTTTATTGTCACTTCTGCTAGAAGGGCTTGTTTGAATGGATTTCCTATGACCTGCTGCTAAAAAGCCTGTTTTTCATGTTGTTCCTTTTCCTTCTCCAAAGTGAAATTCAAAATAGAAGCTCTGATATGAGGAAATTTAAGTCTCACTTGATTGTGAAGCAATTGGAAGGACGACAGAATGTTTACAAACAGAAAGAGAACTCCATGTTAAGATTCATGTGTCTCCTAGTCTGTGAGTTGAACTCTTTCTGCTGGTTTTGGTCTTTTCCCAGAAGTGTGAGTGTCAGGTAATTTAAAGTGAGCAACACACAGGGGCTTTTAGATCTTTTGAAATACACAAATAGTGAATTATTTACTCTGGGGCAGAGATTCAAGATTTTTTTTACCTTCCAGAAAGCTTGGGAAGAAAGAGAAATTAAAAAATAGCATAAGCTCAAAATAATCCAGACAGAACATTTAGAACATAGACTACGAAGTGATGAAGATTAGGTCTTTCTCTGCAATGAATAATTTTTCTTGTAACCACGTGTTCCTCCCACATTTCTCCACAAGCCTTCTCAAATATATATTTTGGCATGTTTGTAACACTAGTATTCATACTGACACATTCTCTGGCAGGAAAGAAAACCAACTTATAAGAGCCATCTATAATTAGTGGAATCACTTATTGGTCATTAAAAATAATTCCTCTTCAATGGCCACCAACAGAACTTGTAAGATCGTTGTTAAAATCATACTCCTTTTTTTTTTTTATCATTGAGTACTAAGTGGTTGGACATAGGTTAGATGAGGTTTTTGCCACCACACACCTTTGCAGTGAGGATTTGATTCTCATGGTTTTATAGTGCTTTATGGCTAGTTTCCATTCCCCAAAATATGCAATTTCTCTAGTAAATTCTTACATAAACAAAACCTGGTGGTAAAAGTTCTGGCTTTATATGAATCGGGAGGCAGGAATGCCTTTCTTGTCACAGGGTTTTATTTATGGTTTGGTTTTTTTTTTTTTTAATTTTGAAAGTTTCTGCAAGGACTTCATTATATGGACACTGCCGCTAATAAAGGTAACTTTATCTTCTTAGACCTCAGTTTAGCCTTCAGTCTTATTTATCCTTGTCCTCTTTGAAAAGTTACCTCAAGGTGTCTTTTTTAATAGCAGTGGTGCTTGGGATATTTTTTCCCACTTTGTTCAGCTGCTGCAAGTCTATTTTTTCACTTTCATAACATTCACTCCCTCTAACTCTGTGCTATTGTATAGTTAAGTCTCTTTTCCTCATATATGTTGTAATTCAGTACTAGCTTTGATCGTGACCATTCAGCTAATTCTTCCTCTGCTTAATGGCTTGGATCCTATACTTCCTGTATTTGCTATTCTTCTTATTTCTTTGCTGTCATAACATTCTCCCAGTTGGGAAACTTCATTCCTGAAGGACAGTTTTATGAAATTCATAGTGTTCAGCAGCTTATTTCACCTTAGAGTGATCCTTTTCACTTTGACATTTTGTTAATCAGTTTCTCTCTCTGCTCAGTCCCCACGTCCGGCAGCTTGCGGCTTCACAAGGCTCTAGGTCAGGTTTCAGGTACTTTTGATTAGAGGGAATAGCCAAAACTTTCTTTAGTGTCTCATGATCCATTGTTAGTTTTCTAAGCAAAGCTCTGACATTCCCTTGCTATGCGAGGTCTGAGGTTTTCCCCTACCTTCACCAGCAATGGGATGCAAGCTGGTCTAAGGGGCCTTCGCAACTCTGAGTTTGGACCATAATCTTTGGGAGATTCCAGCATGCATCAAAAAGCGTAATTTTCTTCTGTCATGCGTTCCGTGCTTTTAGAATAGTTAATCCAGCCTGCTTGGCCAGCATTACTGTACTGACATTTCAATGCTGATTAGTTAAACTTGCTGCTGAATCCACTGCTGAGCTGCGATTATGACCTTCAATAAGCTGCTGCTGCTGTTTGGCTGAGAATGCAGAACTCATTTTTCAACACTGCCACCATCAGATGCTGGCAGCTGTGCACCCATTTTGCCAAGGAACATAATTTCTTCTTTCCTTCTGGCTTCCTTCCACTGTATACCACTTCCAGCTGCATTACACACCACTGTAGTATACCATATAATGTTTCTCTTTCTAAAAAGTAAATAGCCTTCCACGTCTTTGGTTTGGGCAAAAACGTTTGGAGGTAAGCATTCAGGTGGTTTACCACACCCTCCGCAAGGAAGTTTTGCATTTTTAGATGAAAAATTCTGGTTCTTTACAAGGTCTGATAGATGGCAGAACTGCTTTACATTTTCGGCAAAGTACATATTTTGGTAAATACTATAGGAAGCACTGGGTCCAGCAGCTGTGGAAAGGTCTTATGATCCTTCACTGTTATTTTTGGAGTGTGTGTGTTGAGGGGATTGGCTGGCTGTCTCATTTGATTTTTTTGCCTGTAACAAGCTGGGAAGGGATGTAGTTAGTAGTGCCTTGGACCTTTTGCTTGAAATGAACTCCATGGATGCTGACTTAGTGTCGTGGTTTAGCCCCAGTCAGCAACCAGGCACCATGCAGCCGCTTGCTCACTTCCCCCTGGTGGGATGGGGGAGAGAATCGGAAGAGTAAAAGTGAGGTAACTCATGGTTTGAGATAAAGACAGTGTAATAGGTAAAGCAAAAGCTGCGCACAGAAGCAAAGCAAAACAAGGAATTCATTCACTGCTTCCCATGGGCAGGCAGGTGTTCAGCCATCTCCAGGAAAGCAGGGCTCCATCATGCATAATGGTTACTTGGGAAGACAAACGCCATCACTCCCAGTGTCTCCCCCTTCCTTCTTCTTCCCCAGCTTTATATACTGAGCATGACATCATATGGTATGGGGTATCCCTCTGGTCAGTTGGGGTCAGCTGTCCTGGCTGTGCCCCCTCCCCTCCCAGTTTCTTGTGCACCCAGCAGAGCACGGGGAGCTGAAAAAGTCCTTGGCCAGTGTAAGGGCTACTTAGAAACAACTAAAACATCTCCACATTATCACTGCTGTTTCCAGCAAAAATCCAAAACACAGCCCCATACTAGCTACTACAAAGAAATTTAACTCTATCCCAGCTGAAACCAGGACACTTAGGTCACAGGTATTTTGTCACGGGGGCCTGTAAGCCTGAGAAGTTTAGCTGAGCTAACATAATTGGTTTGCTTAAGTCAGACCAGATATTAGCTAATAATTACCTTATGTCCCTGTTTTGCATTGAAATCAGACTCAAAAGCTAAATGTAATAAAAAAGTTTACAGTGACACAGTGCTGAGCTAATTTCTAGTTTAGAGATCAGCATGCTTAGAGATACAAATCAATAACTTTACAAATGCTTCTGCATGTGTCTTTGTATTTCTGCCTGAAAGAGGAAATTAAGCAAAATAAAAATTAGACAAAAAGTAGTCTTAAAAACCCCACACTGTTAATGGCATTGACTTTGTTAACTAGTAATATAATGCCATTATAGTGGATGAACAGTTGAAGTGGTCGGTATGGAGACACCTACATCTAGAGTCTGTACAGCTGGAGAGATGTACTTTGGTACTTTATTATTCTGGTCCCCTGAGCTAAATATCCATTCCTAAGGATTGAATCTGTTCAGAGGAGTGCTTATTTTTTCACACCCTTATGTTCCTGTTGGGGTGAAATGGTCAACAACTGGAACAGAGAATCCTGTCTGGCGTCCTTTAGAAATAATACAGGTTGCCTGCACCAAAATCTCCCCAAGAGCTGAACCAGTCTGGAAATCTAAGTGTGAATGACTGGAGGATTTGCTTTAAAAATATACTGCGGGTCCAAACAGAAATATTAATGTGGGCATAGCCATTATCTCCCTGCATCAATAAACTCTATCAAACTGCACTAAGTAGTTTGCATACAAACTATGTGGAACAGTGTTTAACTATACTATTGTACGTAGTAACAATGCAGCAAATACCCATGGGGAGATCTTACAGGTGGGAAAGTTGATTTTACCTAAAATAAAGCCTGAAACGAAGTAGGTTTCACTCACTGCCCAACAGTCTGGCACCACAATATTTCTGTCCAGATGTTAGGCTCTGGATCAGTTACCATGACATGAAGTCCTTATGTCTCCTTATGTTCTCTGGGTTCCCTGGGTCCCCATGGTTCCCCTGGCCACCCCACCCACCCCCCGCCAAACCCATTCTAAACAGGACACATCTTTGCTTCTGCTTTTCCCCTGGAGGAAGGATCAAAGCAGAAACAGTGTGCCGCACATGGTAGTCACATGGCTTAATGTAGTGTGATCTATGAAACTGTGCAGAGTATAATTTTGCTTCTAGTTACATTGTTGTTAGTAGATTACCTCAGCTGAAATCTAGTCAAGGTAGTCCCAAATTACGCAAGAGAACAGAATTAGTCCTGCCCACACATATGGTTTATTTAGATTGTAAGGCTTGAAGAAGATTTTCCAAAACTTCATGTTGTTCTGCGTTTGTGTTAATGAAACAGATTCTGTTCAGTCATGAGCTTCTGTTTATGTACAGAGTGTATTTTCAGGAATTATTTATTCAAACATATAAAGACTGTTAAAAGATTCTGAGTTGATGACTCCTATAGCAGTCTGTTTTTATTTTATGGTTTACATTTCTTCATTAGTGTTGCTTTAAAGCTTAACAGAAGTAAGAGTTTTATATTCTACAGTCTACACATACTTTTTCTTCAGTTATCAAAGCTATGATAAAAAGCATGTTTTACCAGTGCAAGTATTTGCACTGTACCTCAATTACTATTCCAGCAAAAATAAATTGAAAATTATGTGTATTTTATTAGTGGTGTTCTCCAGTGACATAGTATTTTCATTCTGATAGCATTGTCTTTTTAGTGCTTCATTAATATTCACTTGGGAAGTGCTGCAAAAGCTAATCAAAGCTATTAGGACACATTGATACAAATCTTACTCCTTGTGTAGCAGAGCATAAAATAGCCACCAATAATTTCATAGGTAACTCAGTAGTATAACAAGAACTCTAGAAGGTTACTTTAATGATAAATTGTTGTTTTTATTATTTAGTTGCACAACATAAGTTAATAAAACTAAATCAATAAGAAGTGTCCTCAGGTAACTCTGTACTGCATTTTTGTTTTTATACACATACCCCTGAGGCATTATGTATGCAGTAAATCAGCAGCAGGTATAAGCTACTGAATACATAGCATATTTGGTGTGAAACTGCACTGTGCAAGCATGTGTAGGTCATTCTGGACACCTTAGAATTACTCTTTTAATGAAAAGTCGTTGTGTGTTCAATTAAAATCTGGGAAGGTGGGTGGCAACATTTTGTAGAAAGGAGGATAGAAATGTACAGAGAACTTCCCCAGTGATTAACAGCAGTGATAACATTCTACTTTACACAAAACTAAGATTTCTCTTTTCTGAGGTGCTTTTCAGTTGCTTGACACTAGAGACAGAGTATGGGTGCTATTTTAAAACAGAATTCAGCAAATAAATACTTTATGCTTAAAAACATCTGGCATCTCATGGCATAAGGACTTTTAATTAACATCTGCTTAACAAGACTGAAATACTCTGTTATATTTGCATTCTAAATTGCTGGTTAATGTGGTGTTTAAGGAGGGTAAAGCAAGAATTATTAATATTTTTCTCCATCTCAAAGTGAACTGTTTTTTCCTTGTGTCTTTCTCTTTAGTCTTACATTGTCTTAAATATGGTCCTTTGTAAAGGGAAAGAAGGGAGTTTTTTCTTATTTTTTGACAGCTGCATTTGTTTATGAGTTTGTACTTGTGGGATTTTGTCATAATTTGTTCTAAAATGGAAGGATGTTTGAACTCCTATATAAACCCATATTCTAAACAGTGTAGCTTATTGCTCAACAAGGACGCTGAATGTGTCAAAACAGAAATACCTTTCCAATAATAACCACTTTGAAAGCAGAAAATAGCAGAGCTGTCAGTTCTGTGAAATGATCCAGATAAAGATATCAAACTTCCATCCTTACATTTTCTTTCTACTTACAATTAATGTCACACATAAATCACATTATCACGATAGCAGGACATTAAAAAATGTGCAAGCCAAAAGATTAGGAGCGTTCCACTTCTCTTTTTTTCTATGCGATTTACTGCCAATTAGAATGAATTTTAACATAGATTAATTTTAAGGGAAATAGACATTGTACACACCAAAGATGCCACAAAAATCTTACACCTGCATTGTAGTAAAGAGAGCTACTGGCATCTCTAGAAGTCAGAACATTTGCATGGTGCACTGACTATTCTCTCTCTACTCACTTTTAGCCATTATTATCTTTGCTCCCACAGGCTTTCTCAGAGTTGCCATAACTCCTCAGTCTTATGAAAAGGTCAACATTCTCTCACTGTTTTTCAGAAAGTGCTCGGCCCTCCTCAGATCACCGCCCATGCGTTGTAGCTAGCTAGGAAATTTCATAACCATAACTGGCCTTAAAAACTTTGTTTTTATATAATATATCCAGCTCTTTTGAAACACCTGCATAAATCTTATTGATGCTAATGGGCATTGCATACTCACTCAGAGAAGGAAGGATAACCATTTGTCTGAGATTTACCTAGTTTTTGTGTTGTTGTTATTAAAGATTTCTGGATCGTGTTCAGGCATAAGATTTTCTTCACAGGGTTCCTATTGACGTCAGTAGGAGGTATGCTTTCATATCTGGAAAGCATACTCATTTGTTTTTAACTACATAACATATGGATCAGTGCTTAGATACTAAGTTTATAGGAGCCAGAGAAATACCTAAATAGAGAGACATGGGTGGAATGGCTAAAAATATACACATAGTTTTAGTTATTTTAATCTACTATAGTATGTCTGAAAATGCAAGGCATTTTTAAGATGTTGATCTTGGCACTTAAAAAATGAAAGAGATTAGTCTGTAATCATACCCAATCAGTTTATAAATTTAACTTTCCTTTGGATAAAAAATAAACTAAAATCAAACCTTGAATTAAACCAGCTTAGTTGATGGATATTTGTGCTAGAAAGCTTGCCCTCTACCTTTAAATATTTTACATAGCCAGATGTAGTCAAGCACAAATTATCCAGATCTGAATGTAATATTGTTGTGTTGTAATCTTGTTGTGAATGTAATGGTACAATATCACATTAAAAAAAGGCTGTTATTACATTAAGGCTTTTTTTTTAGCCTGCCAGTTTGTTCCTTTTCCTTCTTATTAGATTTTGCTTCTACCATTCCAAACTGATAAAAGAATAAATCCTTCCTGTTTATAAACTATTATCACACTGATCTTTTCTTTTTCTGTTACTGAACTTGACTGAAAATGTGCGATGTATTGTAAATCATCGCTAGCCATTTCATCACATCGTTTTAGCATTCTCTCTTCCACATGTGTATGGTACTTTGCCCTATGATTTCTCGTCAATTTTATGCCTTTTTACGTTGGTTGAAAATGAGTTTATGTTTTGGAATATGCAATGTGTCTACTTGTATGTATCTTTTCTTATGTACTATCAGTATAGTTACTGCTAATACTGCATGTACAGTGAAGAAGAGTACATTATGTGTGCAGTGTGTTTTTAAGATGGGGCTAAACTAGTTGATCACTTTCTTCCTCCAAAGGTATCAGTGCTTCTGGTAGCCGGACGTTTGGAATAAGTTAAAATTCTAAAAGAAAGAGATTTTTCATTGTTGTTTGGTTTGATATAATTTTAAAAATATTTTTCTACATATAGTTATTGTGGTCCAAATTATCTGCCATTGTTAATAGGTATGAGATTTCATTACTGATAACCTAGCTGAAGAAATCAGGTGGCTAAATTCCAATCTGATATGTTTACCTCCTGACATTCTCATGTCTGAATGAGTCAAGAAAAAGTGTGGATGAGATCATTTACTTGTGTTTTTTGTGTTTGGTATCAGGGGTAGAACTGAGATTTTTCATCTTGTGTGCATGTTCCTGTCATGAGATTAAACTAGCAATTTTTGCTGTTGCAGTTACTTCCTAGCACCCCAGGCTTTTCACCTGTGTTGATTAAGTACTATTCTGACAGTACAGGAGTTACTTAAGGTGTTTGCTCTGGATGACTATGGTATCTATGCTGCTGTGGCCTGTAAATAACCTTAGGATCTCCTAGACACTATGAAAACTGTGTGTCTCAATACTTCTGCCACAGCAACAGTCAGGTGTCTTTGGATTCCTAGGCGAGGGACTCAAAAGGAGGTGGTAACATCCATGCTTTGTTATGGTAGTATCTGCCTTTGTAGGGTTCAGGTCCGAGGCCATACAGGTTTGAAATAGGTTACATGGAGTGCCTCCTGTGAGTGACCGTCAATATATATGTTCCACTTTGGGGTTTATTTGCACATGTGTATCTGAGCTTGGTACAGCTTCTCCTAGACAAAAGAATCAGTACCTTATACACACCTAGGTTTTCTTTGTGCCCGGCACTAAATGCACGGAGGGCAGCGCATGCCTTCCATTCTTTAGTGCCTCTCAGTTCTCGCTTTTGCTGAGGTGTTTAGCCAGCATTCTGTGGCTTCTGGTTTTGTCTCTTCTACGCATCTGAAGTAAATCTAGTTGCAAATTACAAATAACTAGTCCTCCTTACTTTGTGCAGTACTTTTAAATAAACTGAGTTTGCAAAAACTGTAAACATGAATAGTATACAAATGCATTCATGTTACTTAAAATTGAAGTGATTGTGCTCCTGGAAACTTTTTTTTTGTTTGGTTTATGATTCTCTCTAACTCTTTCCACAGTGATTAGAAAACTGTAAAGTTACGTTATATGTGTGGCATTTTAAAACCCATCTGCCTTTCCCCAAGTGCATAATTCATAGGAAGAATTAGCTAGTGTTCAGATAGAAAGAATTGTGCTAATCCAGGCTGCTGTTACAGTTCTGCAATAATGCCATAGAAAGACAAGGACCCGCAAGATAATTTCCTTTCCTTGTTCCCGGATTTGCTGAGAGAGTTGCTACCTGTGAACTGTGATTGTTCTGTTGCCATTTATGGCTAGGAGAAAGTAACACGGGAGATACAGATCTCACAGGCTCATTAGAACTTTCCAGTCGATTAAGGAGTGCCATGTATTCTTGTTTACAAATAGGCTGTTTTTTTATGGTTAAGTTGTCAGTTTTCATAACTTAGGTAAAAATATCTGCTCTCTTATTTTGTGTACCTAAGTCAGAAAGGCACAGTGAAGCAGCTCTGGCAAAGGCCAGCACCTAATTGTTTCCTACCACAAGATGTTTAAATTGAACGTGACCTGGAGCATTCATTGGACAAGGAACTTGCAAATAAAGATGTTTTGGAGTTTTCTTCCCATGGTACTAATTGCAGAGAGCAGTGTGCTGCTCCAGAAGCCTCTGATGAAGCTCTGTGCAGTAGTTGCACATATTTAAGAGATCCCAAAGAATGAGGTGGTTGTGTGCTCATTATTCCTGGGGTCTGTTTTGTACTGTGTTTTGCAAAGACCTCTTCTGGCAGTGTCTTTGTGTAATGCTTATGCGGGGCCAGTGCGGGAGTCTTTGAGATGGTCTGTGCTTCCGTGCCATCAGTATGCTGAAGATACCCACCTCCCTGTCGTCATACCCAGATGGTGCAGGCTCTGCTTTCCCAATGTTTGTTTGATTCATATGCTTACATAAGGAGGAGTTGGCTGAGTTTCAGCTAGAGGTAATGCTCATAGGAAGAAAGGAAAAAAATGGTGCTTTAACTGATTCCACTGTAGAGAAAAAATGCTTGCCCTCTTTCAAGAAGTCTCATCATCTACTGATTTATTAGATTCTGCTGATTCTATGGAATCATTGTTGGATACAGCTTTTTTTGTAAGAGGCATGTTTTTACCAAATAACTAATTTGTGGTAAGGATTATTGGTCAACGAGCACATCTTCTTTATTTAGCTGAATTTAGACCTTCCTGTTTCAGTTCGGGAGGTGAATAGTCTTCCTGTATGGGCATGGGAGGCCTGCTGTCAGTCATTCCCAGTCAATTGTTATTTTTTTTAAAACTTCAGTTATAAACTTGCCCAAAGCTTTATGTGTTGACATGTTTTATACATGTGAATATTAGAATAAAATTCTAGTCTGAGATACATGTATGTCTGTCTTCCATTGAAATAACAAAGAGTCATATGCATACATCCAAAGAACTGAACTTGGCTTTAAGCATTATCTCAAATAGATATAAAGTATGAACATAACTTGCTTTCATTTCTCTGTATGGGGATCCCTGGAAGGGCTCAGAACAGTCGATGCAGAAAAATACCGTGATTCTTGCAACTGTTTGCCTTCTGTGTTGCATTTCCTCCTTTACTTTTTTCTCATTTTCAGCTGTCATTGAAGTTACCTTTTCCTGATTTGTATGCAGGTTATGCTTTAGAACTGGGAGGGACCCAAAGCTGTTGAACTGTTTTGTGTCTGATCAGAATCTTGCCCCTGCACAACATAAGCATCGCACCTCTGAGGAAGCCTCTAGTACCTCTAGGGAGCAACAGTCTGTTGGCAGCTTTGTTTATGTTTCCCGCATTTACAGCACATATGTATTGCTGTTTCTGCTTTGGTTATATGACCAGCTTAAATTTCATTCTAACCATGTCAAATTATCAAATAAAGCTACAGCACTTCAGTGGCCAGGAAAATGAGAGGCTGGACAGTAACATACTTATAATCTAAATTCTTCCTGCTTTTCAATTCTAAGGCTGCTGTAATTTTTCCATTTTACCAGTCCGGTGCACATGTTCAGGACTTGCCTGCAGATGTCTGCATTAACTGAATAACTATTTCTTTATGTATTTATTGGGTTTTTTGTTTTGTTTTTTAATTTAAGGAAAATCCTTCTGAGCAAATAAACAAAGCTGATAAAGTTTGGGAGTTGGTAAGCTGAGTGATTCTTGACATTGAGTAGTGGGCTGCATTATTTGGGTAGTAGCTTAATTCAGCTTTTCTGCACATCACTACCTGATCTTTACATGGGAAGGAAGACATGTGCCTTTGGAAAGTTTCAGCTTAAAAATAGTACAGTATGGAATTCGTTGAAGAAAAGTGTGTTTTGTGTACTCTGAATAAATCAGCATTATAGATTAGTAGGTTTTCTTTACTGGGCTATTTTATGCCTAAATCCCAATTTTTCATACATACATGACTCATTGATGCAGACATCATATATAGAAGATGTATATGGGGGAGCATTATAGCCCTCCGGAAACTTTATGTTGCTAGTTCTTGACCCAACTCTGTGTCTGGTCCTGTGTGTATACACTTAAATAGTATGTTTAGTTCTGGAGTAGAATACCACCTAATCTTCCTGAGAGGATTTTGACTGGTAAATGAAAGTTGATTGGAGAGGAAACTTGTCCTCTTTCTGAGGTGTGGTTTAAGGCTCCATAAGGAAATACAAGATTTCGGTCTGTCTCCTAAGAGCCTTGTGTTCTCAGTTGTAAACACAAACACAGACACCTCCAGAGTTTACCAATGTCTTGGATTAGTTCCTTCTTGTTAATATAGCAGAATTACACTGCAGTGACAATGTTACTAAGAGTGTGAAGGAAGCAGCTGGTAGTTAAGGATCTTACTGAGGGTAAAGAGCTTGTTTGTGGTCATGTGTATTAATTCTGACTCCACCTGATGCTTGTAATGTAGCTAAAGGAGGAATTACAGGTGATCTGCAAAATGTGTCAAGGCCTGCCTCTTCTGGAAAAGAGAAGAAAACTTCAGATAATTAGATGTTTTAGCCCTTTTGACATAAAGTTGGGATTTAAAAAGAAAAAGGTCTTAACCCTGATGCAGATGCTAAGCTTTCTAGCAGATTCAGTTTGAGTATAAATGTGAAATGTGGTTAGAAAGTCCTGTGCTGCCCCTTGACACAGTTGTTATGCACTGGCAACCTTTTATTCTTGTTTTAATATAGCAGTTTTTATTGCTTTAAAAAAAGGCAGGAAAGTGTTGGTGATGCACCCAAATACCATGGTACAAAAGGATTCTCTTTCCCCTCACTCCGACGGTCAGGGAAATTACTTCGTATTTACTCATTAGGCACTTTGAGAACATAGACACCCATGCTGACACTAATTCTTACGAAGTGTCAGTGAGATGCTTCATTTCTGTTAATTGCATAGTTTCGAATGAGCTTGTTTCATCTTGCTATCCTTAGCTTTGTTATCTTAAGCCATGGCAAAATCCATTGTCGCTATTATTGTGACTACTTTGAGCATAGTCCTATGCCTGTTGATTGCAATGGGAATGATAGCAAGGGTCTGCTCCTTTATATATAATTCTTCAGGTGTGTTTCAACCTATTTCAAACTTGTTCTTTATTTATTATCTGCCTAGAAACCACTCTCTTGATCATATAAGTTTTAGACTTTTGACATCTGAACGGGATGCATACATACAATTCTTAATGGTGGGTGATATTAAGCTTCACAGTGACAATATATCTGGAAAATCCCTCCAGCAATGGTGTGGATTTCTTGATGTTTTGATCCCTTTCTGTTTATTGCAGAGGGTACTTGATTTAAAAATGTAGGGCTGCTGTCTATTGTTATTATTAATGCTCAAATGTCAAAGCAGGTATTCCAAGAAACTTTATGTTCAACTAATCGTTATCATCTGCTTATTCTAGGTTTTAACTAGTCTCGTTTGGTCTCTTTTGCAGTAGATCAGTTCTCTTTCAGGAGGCATAGGAAACTCTTCTAATTTGCATTGTTTTTTTCCTTGACATGTAAGCAGAAGTAGAGAAGACTGTTTGGATAGAACTGACTTGATAGAACTTCTGTCATGAGATCGATGTCCACAAGCTCATCTTGGAAATGTTCAATGGTATACCTAAGAACATGAATTAAGTAACAGTGAAAAACATGTTGAAAGGAGAGGGAACACCATAGGATGCATTGGGGGGATACAGGGCAGTAGTGATATTAATGCTTTGGCTTATCCCTGTTCTGAGACTTTTGCAGTGAATGTACTCATAAAGCTAATAAAATAAGAGATGTTTATTATAATTCTTTTATACCAAACGTGCAAAAATTCTTTGCTAGCTTTTGCACTTTCTCTGCCACTGCTAAATTTTTAAGGTTTTTGTGTTGCATACAGGGCAGATTCCTCTTATGTGTGGTCATCTCCAAATTATTCTGCACCTTTACGTTTATTCATTGATGTATGAAGGAAGGAGTGAAGGACAGAATTCTGTATCCCTTGTGTCGTTCCACTGCATTTAAAGTAAAAAATATAATTCTTCTCTTCAAAAGTGGATTAACATGTATAGTTTATTTTAAAGATTTTTTAGAAATATTCCTCACAGGAAAGAACATTCTTTGAAAGGTGCAAGCAGATTTTCATACCTGTATGGGTAAAGTAACAATTTATTTAGGACTTCTAATATATATTGAACTATATTATTTGCCCATTCAAAACAATTTCATCTGAAGTCTCCTTCCATCTGTTCCATCCAAATATTTGCAACATTATTTAATTTTTAGAAGAAAAATAATAATTAAAAAACCTCACACTTTCCAAACTCTGTCAATACTACCATCAAACCCTAAATCTTTAATGGGGTTAAAAGGAGATTTTGCTGTCTTATTTTACATTTCAGTGATTGACTTTCTGACATAGATTTCTTCTGATTGTGCTTACTAAGGAAAGGTTGGGGGGGGGTTTTGAGGAAAGCTGGACTGTGGAACTACAGAATTTTTCAAAGTAATGTCAAAATGTTATATCTTGTCCTATAAAAATTAGCACCTATTGGGTTGTGGAACATTATATTTGACTGGAAATTTGAAAAAAATGTTTTAATTTTTCCAAGGGCTGATATATGATACATTGCAGTCTGAGTGTTGTCATATGAATTTTTTTCTGCACACATGAATGCTTCCCAACACTTTGTTGCTGTTGGAGATTTCATTTGGGACTAGTAGGGTCCTCATGAAACAGACTGAGAGTTAAATTGGTGGAGGAATACAGGTAAGAATGTTTTGCACTTAGGAAGATCAGAAGGACAAGTAGACTGCTGAGGAGAGAAGGGTGCTGTGTGTTTCCTTTTCCTGTGAGGGAATTTGGTCTATGATGGATTTTGGGGAAATTAATTGAGATGTGTGGTTTTGAAAATATGAAAAATTTGCTTGGAGATTGTGGTTTGTGAAGAAAAAACACCACTTCTGTTTTCTGGGAGGTTGTAGGATTTCCTTTGTCTGTGGTATCGTGAAGGAAATAGC
Organism: Phalacrocorax carbo; assembly: GCF_963921805.1. Classification (NCBI taxonomy): domain Eukaryota; kingdom Metazoa; phylum Chordata; class Aves; order Suliformes; family Phalacrocoracidae; genus Phalacrocorax; species Phalacrocorax carbo. The sequence continues at coordinate 45,303,202 of NC_087548.1, forward strand.
TGGTTTCATTCCTTCCAATTTGAAGGCCAGTCCGTTTTCTTGCTGGGTGCCAGGCATCTGGTTTGTCATGACTGCCTGCTCTTTCCACCATATTGCATAAATTACGTCTCTGCTTAACAAAGGAGGTTACTATGTGCTTTCGTATTACCAGATGATAATAAATTTGATTTCTAAGTCTAGTTTCAAATGTTGAAATCAAATAGTGAATTCATATTCATTTCATAATCTGTCTCATTCATGGTATGATGCTGCATGCATATTTATAAAGGTTCATTTTCCCTTTAATTTTAGCGTAATTTTAGAATTTTTTGCACTTCTCAGTGCTAGCTGAAGCACCACTGTAGTTAACTTACAGTACAGTGCTCCAGATAAAATGCAGCATATCAGAGACAAGTTCGTTAGTTTGGAGAGAACACTAAGTTATTTCTAAGTAACTGTAGAACATGATTTTGAGGTGTTTGGGGAAATTTTTCTCTTCCCCACTGCATTCGGTAGCATAATAAGGTAAAATCTTTAGAGTCACTGCTGCTTTTCTGATTTTGATTGTGCATGATGTGTTTGTAATGCTAAACATTACATACTGATATTACATAATATATATGTAAAAGCAGTATGTGCAAGTTATGTCTTGGAACAAACAGATTTACAGATTAATTCCTCTTTCTGAATCCCATGACTTAAGTTTGGGTTATCATATTTCCTCTGCAACAATTTGATAGGCTAGAGGCGTGTTTAAACAGTGCAGAGAGAACTGCTTTTACTCACTCACTTTTCCAGAGCAGTTGGAATACCATTTTAATGTAGTGGCACGAAGATGCCTGATTTAAAAACAAACTATCTGCCTTTACCATAAGGAAGGAGAAAAGGGTAAAATGAAGGTTACTATTGGTCTACAGTCTGTGTAAACTCTTAGCTTCTCATAATTTTCTGAAAAGAGCTATTGGCAGAGAAGGTAGGATTCAACAAATTCTATTTATGGACTAAGCAACTTCTTTTTCTTAAAAACTACACTGGGCGCATCCTTGTAAGTTCAAGCTATTCCATCGTTACAGCCAGTATAAACCAGCGGTCTCTACCTACTGCTGTTTACTTTTTTCTTAGAGTATCTGAGAAACAGGCCTCTGATTTTGAACAGATCCTGGTGTTATTGTGCTGTCTGGTAGTGCCAGATTAGATATGTTGTTTGTCTATTGAAGCTTAATTTCTATTTTTGCTTGGCCAGTTGATCTGTGTTGATACAACAGTGCATATGTATAAATGCATATTCTTTAAGTTCCCGAAAAAAACCGCACTGAAGTAACAGAGGTGTTTCCAGTGCTTTCTGAGAAGAAACAGCTGCATTCAATTTGTTTATGTCTGTAAAACTGTAATATTTGCAGTAAATTCTCAATTGACTAGATTTAAACCTCTTGAAGGTATAGCTATAGAGTGACAGCTATAGGCAGGGGTGCGGTACCTATTGCTGTCACCAAAGAGCTTTTCCCTCCAGAACTTGGAGCTGAGCCCAGCAGAAGCACACTGGCAGACATTGTGCCATCCCATCTACCGTCAGGCCACAGAGAGAGTAGCAGCTTCTTGTTTCTGCCTGTGACTTTCCTAACAGGTGGTGAGGACAGTATTATAGACCTAGAGGTTTGAATCCAGAATATGACCTCAGTATGGAATTTATCTTTTTAAGTGTTTCCTACTCTAAAACCGACATGAAAGCTGTACTAAAGTTTAAGTTGCAGTCAAGCAAGTATGTACAGCACATCAGGGACAGTCTGGTAGTTGAAGAAAGTCTCAAGGAGTGTTCTCCCACTTGACATCAAATTCTGCTAAAACTAAAAGTGTAAAGTAATTATACTATCTGTGGAGATTAACCAGATTTACAGCAGAGTGAGTGGATTTGGCTGTAAAACTGCTAGTTGTCTCAAAATATCAATCTGTACTTTCTGAAAGTTACACAATTTACACAACTTTTTGATCATTAGGTTCATAAATCTAAACTGATATGAATGCCAAATACCATTGAGATTTTAAAAAAATTAATTTGATCAATGCTGACAGTGTGGAATGTATAGAAACAAAATTTAACCATTTAACAAGATACAGACCCAACTGAGTCTGCAAGTGAGTATCCGACAGGAACTGCCTGCTATCCACCTAGCATTAACTGAATTTTAACGGGAAATCTGATGCTGTTTGGCCTGGGTAGAAATTGTGGAATATGTTCGCTTCCTGTGAGTGGTCAATATCCACAAGCAAACTTAAATGTATGGTCTGACAAAAAGAGAGAGGTTTTAGTGTATTGGTAGAACTGTTGTCAGGAGAGTACACGGGAAACAATAAAAAAATGTCTACTTTTTAAAATTTATACTCCTTGGTGATAAAAAAAAAACAACCAACAACAAAACCCACAAACAAACAAACAAAAAACCCAAAACAAAATAACCTCAAAATGGATATCTTTTGACCTATGGTAGTGTATTTGCTGTGGTTTTGCAAGGCAGGAAACCACCTCACTCTCTCCTTTTTGGACTTGGAAAAATTCTTACTGATATAATCTGTATTAGCCTTAGCATTTTGCCAAATACAGAATTTGGCATTCTCAGTTTAACAACTTTAAAATTTTCTTTCTATTCTCAAGGTTTATTTGATGAATTCACAGAGCACAAGTTATCTGGCCACTGTTGGAAATCTCCAGAAGAAATGTTGGATGCAACAAATGTTTCTAGAATATAATAGTGTTTGCTTCTTTTTGGCATCTTTGAAAAGAATAGGTAAATTTATTCTGTGGCAGTGTCCTGGACAAGAGGAAAAATATTTGTTGAGTCCTTTTGATGGACTGAAACAATTTTAGAGATGCATGAAAAGGTATATTGATAGAAGATGCAACAGAATAAAAGTTCATCAGTAGGTGATACTCAATATTAGAAGACATTAACACAGTTACCAGTTATGCTAGCTATTTCCAGTTAAACTATCCCTTGCTATGTGATTCAATAATAATAGCTGGATGTCTTTGATGAATAAAGTAATTCACATGCACACTAGCTACTTCCAGCTAAACTGTCCCTTTGCTATATGATTCAACAATAATAGCTAGATGTCTCAGTAATTCTCAGGCACACTGAAGCTCTTCTATCACTGGATATGATGTAATTTAATCTTATTTTTCCACCAGCACAATAAATGTGACTGTGTGTGAAAGAGAATCTGTGTTTTTGTGTAAGATTTTACTTGGAAATAATCTTCTAAAAAGGAGGAAAAATAATGCATTGCAAAGAGTTTGATGTTCCCAAAAGATTTTGTTTACGGCTTTGTTGAACTGTTAAGCATTTATTGTACGGAGAGTAGATTGTTCTAGTTTTAATAATTATAATACTGTTCTGTTTTAATATTGCATGATCTGTGGGCTGCCATAAAGTTGTTACAAATTGAAGGGCTGATATAACATGAAATGAGGCACCTCTTCTGAATGTTGCTTTTGTTCTACATTTAACAAATTAGTATGTTGACATTTGTCACTGATGGATTTCATTATTTGCTGAAAGGTTTTTAGGGGGTTTGACAGCATGAATGGTTCATCCTACAGACTTTTGAGAATTGATAAAGGCATCTTTGTTCTTTGTGCAAAAGCACAACAGATATCTTATTGACTGATGCATACAAAAAAGAAGGCTTGTATAGCTGCTGCGCAGAATAAACTAAGAAAATAATTTTTAAGCCAGAATGTATTCTTCTATGTTCTCTCCTTTTGCTAACATGTATCTTGTTAATCAGTGTAACAAGAAGTATTGGATCCTCATTTAGTAAAAAAATACATGCATTTTATGTCAGTTTACATACTGTTTATGGATGACAAACATAAGAATTACAGGTAGTGGATGATAGCAGCACTAGTTAGTTAAATTCCTATTGCCTGAACCATTTTTAAGATGGCTGTGCAGAGAGTTGTAGCGTTTGTATTTACAGAGAATAAGTGCATAGTGGAAATAATGCATTTTAGTAGGGATGTTGAAAATCAGAATAGACTTGTCAGTGTTGGATTTGCACCCATTCTTTTAAAGTAAAATGAAAGGCTTCAGAAAATGGATTTCTAGGTACCAATTCTTAAAAGCAAGAATTATGGGTGATAGCGCATATGGGCAAAGATTAAATCACACACAAATTGGATAATTACCTTAATATCATTGTTTGCTCCCACATTTGTAGCTGGTGCAAGAAGCAAGAGTTTATTAGATATGAACTGAAAATTTAAAAGAATTGGATCTCTGCCTGTTTTGTGATATAAGTAGTTCTGTTTTTTTTTAAAAAAAACCTCTGAGCTTTACCTTTTTATTTATTTTTTTTTTCTTAGAAATATCAGGGATTTATAGTGCTCTCTCTTTCAGTAATGTTTGGGATTTCCTGAATGATTCAGGCATATATCTGGAGCTTTCTTGGTCTGCAGATGAAGTATTTGTGATAGGAATCCTTAAGAAAAAAGAGCATTCCTTAGGTTTGGTGTGTTTTGTGATACTACTCTAACTGTAGTTGTAGAGATTTAGTAAGAACCACTTCTGCCTTCAAGCAGATTTCGTTTCCTTGCTGCTTTTAGAACAGTGATACCATGAGCTTTACATTGAGAAAAGAATCCTGAAAAACTTGAAGAACAAGCAATCTCTTTTCCTTTTTTTCCTGTTCGTTTGTCTTTTTTGGTATGTGTGGATAAAAGCTTTCTTCTATATATTAAAATAAGAAAAAAAATACCCATTCTTTATTTTACTTTTTCTTGTCCATGTCACCTTTTGAGACTGCTAATGTATGGGAACTTACTTGAATGAATTTTCACTGAATACAGAGAAGCAGATAAATTTTGCTCTTTCTGTCCATTTATCATAGTTGGTTATTTGCACTTTGGCTCTCAGCTGTGTTAATATCTGCCAGAAACTTCATGATGGAGTAAAAGGAAATCCAGGTCTTCCAGTAATAACAATGATGGAAAGCTACAAATAATGAAAACCATCCATGATCAAAAAATATAATCCATCAGTGACAAATGTCATTATTGAGACAGGAACTGAGGAATGTTGTTAGAGACTGTTCATCGTATTAATCATTTTAGCAAGAATACAAAAACAAAGAATAGTTTGAAAAGGCTCTGAAACAAATGTTCTGTGCATTTTTAATATAAAACAAGAGTTTATCTTTTTTTAGTCTTTCCTTTGGTATATGAGAAGGAAACCTAAACAAAAAAATTATCACACAAAACCATTTTGTATTTATGAAATGAGAGGTGTGAGAATCTGTATCTATACATGTTTCCGTTACCCTTTTCTTGTTAAAATAATATAATCTATTAAAATAATTAATTACAATTTTCAGTGTCTGTCTGTTGCTATTTCCTGCTCACTTTTTTTTTTATTTCAGCAAGTGCTTAAGGTTAATTTTGTGGTCCTAATCTTATAAATCAATTTTAAAGGAAAGAGAATGAATATAAATGCATGGTTCTGGTAGAGACTTTCCACACTATTATTTGTAATTAGCCATTTTCACATGGTTAATAGCCTAACTTTTTTTGTTCTTCTTTTCTTCATTTGGCCATTTTCTAATACTTGGAAGCACTCAGAGGAATGTGGTAGAAGTTGCATTTGAAATCTGGAATTTAGCAAGTCCAGTATGTAAACCGAATACTGCACTTTTATGTGTATATAAAGTTCTTACTGGAATTAGTGGGAACATAGTATTTCCTCTGGCTCCTCAGACATGAAAAACATTTTTCCTTAGCCTCTGAACCTCTTGTAATGCTACCTACATCAGCTAGGGTAGAGATGTTGTATCGTTGCAATTGATCTTAGCATCAGCTGTCTTATGTCAAACAAAAAAAGATACTTCTATGAAAATTTCCATATCCTAAAACACTATTCACAGAACAATCTGAACTAGAAATATTTTTACTTTCTTGATCTTGATTTCTTTGCTCTTTAACTGAAGTGCTCTAGATTGATTTCCAATCTATCTGGGTTTTTCGTTTTGGGTTTTTTGTTTTGTTTTGGTTTTTTTGTTTTTTTTTTTTTTAAGAAAAAAAGAAATAAGCTAATTGAGTTGTGTAGCTTATAAGGCTTGTTTGGAAACATCTGCCATGTAACAGAGGGATTTTCTACTATGAATACTTTGTAAGGGATCTAGAAATTTCTGTCATTTATTCACAAATTATTTTCAGTGTTAGCAGCGTCAGTACTTTTTGAGGAGCAATTGCATGTGAAGTGTGAAGGTTAAAAGTTGAGCTCCATAAAATATAGAGAGGATTTTTTAAAGAACAAGACAGGTGCATGCATTTATTGAAGCTGCTTTACTTGTACTTATTCCTAAATTAGTTAACTAAATCAGTTAAATACGAAAAATTCATTCTGTGATATACAGCATGAAAAGCTTTAGACCTCAAGGTGTTTCTCTTTGAAAGCTGACTGTAAGATTTTTAAAAGTATTGTAGCCATTTGTTATGAGGAGATATATGCGTAAAAATAATTTTTATAAGATAATTCCATTACTTTGTGTTTTTTGGGGCATGAGGTTTCAAACAAACCTGGATAAAAAAGTTGATGGGAGCTGAGGTTTTGAATCTGTAATTCCTTCTTTCCTCCCACATAATTTTCTGTTTGCTCTTCTTTCTGTAAAACAGCAGGCAATTTGCTGCCTATCACAAATCCTGGGAGTATGGAAGTTTCTGTGGGGCTTACATAAGACATTAGGAAACAAAATCTGAGGAGCTCCAAAAAAAGTTCATGCCCCTCAGGTTCTTACTTGGGTTGACTGCAGGTTGATCTCATCACCTCTGGTTCCTGATGAGCTTATTACAACGTTGGGTTAGCTCACTGGCAATACTTGGATCCCAGACATCAGACTGAAGTCCACATGTAAAATACAACACCCTTTCTTTCCTTCTTGGTTTACATCCCAAGTCAGAACATTTGAAGCAGGTAGGATTTATTTCCATGATATGACTGCAGCAGGATTTCAGCTACATATAAGATGTTTTGTGAATTTTTTTAAAACTCCAATTAAAGTTTTTTTGTCTTAGCACTGTCAATCTGTGTGCTCTGTTTGTGTTAGAGAGAGGATGAGACAGCATTATTTAAAGAAATTAGTTGCATTATTGCCAGATTGTTAGTCTTGTGATGTGTTCCTGTTCCTGAGAGTTATATCTAGGGAAATTCTTGTAACCCTTCTGTGAGAAGTGATAGTTTCAGTCCACCATTTTAACATTGTGTATTTTCTTTGGATGATGGAGGACAGAGGAGCTGAGCCCCAGAAGAAAGCTAGAACTTCAAAACAGAGCATGCTTCAGAAAAAATAAGAACAGAGTATGGCGTGTTTTTGGCAAGACTGGTGCAAAAATTAAAACCTCCAAAATGTTTCCTGTCTGCTAGATGTGCATTTTGCTGGGTGACTACATAAATATCTTGTTTTAGCAGGTAAAGCTCTACATTTTATACTTGAGGTCGTTTAAGATAGAAATACAAGATGTGAATCCCACTTTTAGGATTGACTGTCCTATGGCAGCTTTTTCAAAGAAGTAGTTAATAGATGGCATCACCCTGTATGTGGCTAGTTGCCATTGATCTAATTGTAAAAGAAAAATTCTTCAGTAGTTTGGTTTGTTTCTTGACTTTTATTAATCTTTTATTGTAAAAAATAAACTAAAAATGCCGGAGATTCTTTTTTTAATACTTTGACTTTTTACTGATGTAAAAGTTTCAGAATGAGTTATGACTGAATTTTTGAGGAAATGTATGCAAATATATACATGATATAGCATGAAAGGACATAGCATATCTTTCAATTTGTGAACATAAAGTTAAGAGAATTGAATTATGGGGAATGAGATAGGCTGATAGAGTTTTCCTGTAGACTGATCTGTATTAGCTGAGTGTGCGTTAAATTCTTTGTTTATTTTTTGAAGTACATCAAACCTGTATCCTTTTTGTTCAGGTCAGTATAATCAGTCAGTATAATTTTGCAGTACCAAAGTAAGGTCTCCTGGCATACAACGATTATGTTTGTCAACTCTTGTCAGTATTTTCAGTGTGGTTTAGTTTATTTTTGTTCATCATAAAGTGCTAGAGCTATTTTGATATCTGAAGAAAATTTATAAAATTTCTGCCGTGAATAATGTCTGGAAAAATCTAATAAATAGTTGACTTCTAAGTCCAAAGACATTGGAAGGTGGTATATGTCACAGCTGTGGGTGACAAATACATACTGTCTTTTTATGCAGATTTTTACTTCAAGGCGGTTCATTTGGTATAATATGGGATTAGAGGTAATGAGAAATATCAAGAGTTGTTACAAACCCAGTTGTTTGTGTAGGAGCTGTTTGAGCTTAGGCACATGTTACCTTTTTCCTTTCACTGTAAAATTTCTTCAGTTTTATGCCAAATAACTGTTTTGCTGTTGAACAGTAATAAAGAGAGTTTCTCCTGAGAGGGTTTCACCCTGGTGCATAGGCATCCTGACTAACCTGGTTTGGTGTGGCAAAATAAGCAAGACTGAAGTGAGTTTCTGCCAGTTCATGGAGCAGCTGCTATTCAGGTGTTCAGTTCATTAATTAGGTGCTTAACTGAAATTTGAATTTTGGATGTTGAGTTGCTGTACCGAGTTGGCTGATACCATC